>NW_024962268.1:1094270-1414471 GCF_019238085.1 Lagopus leucura | reverse complement strand
GATCTTTTTCCACCACGTACGCCATCCACTCTGCCCCAAGCTTGTAGCGCCGCATGGGGTTGTTGTGACTCAAGAGCACTTGAAGCCTGCTGAGCCTCACACAGCTGGCCTCAGCCCTCAACCGATCCAGCACCATCTCAAAACTTACTGAGGGTGCATTCAATCATCCAGATCACCAATAAAGGTATGAAACAAGACTGGCTCCAGTACTGACACCTGGGGATCGCCGCTAGAGAAATCTTGAGTCTAAAGAGCTACACCATTGGAAAGACAGAATGAGACCTGCTAAGGCAGATCCTTCTCACTGGCTCAGGCAAGGCTGTTAGCAAGACCATGATCCGTGTGGAAATCTTCGTGGAATCATAGAATCCTTGGAGTTGGAAGGGACCTGCTGAAGCAGGGAGGTTGGACTTGATGATCTTTAGAGGTCCCTTCCAACTCCTACAAGTCTGTGATTCTGTGATGCTCTTTTCCTCTGAAGGCCATCTAGTCCAACTCTCCTGCATAGAAGCCCTAGCCTTGGGCGTGACGCCACTCACACAACCGGTCATTCAACTGCTCAGTTCTCCTCTTTCTGCCCGATCCCCGTGTCCAGCCAGGGGCACCGAGGAGAACATCGCCTGCACTGCTGACCCCTCCAACACCTTCCCCAGGGACGCAAGGTCCTTTTTGATGTGTTTTAATTTCCTGGTTGCAGCCTTGTGTGACCTGGCTCGAAAGACCAGGAGAAGATAGCTGTCGACTGGTGTTACCGTTCCAGACACTGTCTTCCTGATGTTCCCAACGTGGGCAGCAGACCTCTCTGGAGTGGTTATCTGGCGGCAGACGGGTGCCTCAGTGCTCCTCAGCAAGGAGTCTCCAATTACACCTCTTTTTTTTCAGTGGCACTGCTTGTGATTCAGGCCCTCGGTTGGACTTTCTTAGTGTCATCATCCCCTTCCAGTTCCAAGCTGCTGTCCCTAGCTTCTTCCTTCTCCCACACCAGAGTCTGAAATCTATCGGCTCGTGGCACCTCAGGGCCAACGGGGAGGCTTCTCCTTTTGCCCTGAACAGAGACGAGGGTCCAGAGCCTCTCACTCTGCACATGTTTACCCTCTGGTCAGGTCAGGAGACTGCTTGCCGCCTTCCCCCGGCCGGGCCCCGAGACAGGGCTGTCTGTCTGTCCGCTCCACCCTGTGATACGAGGCATCGATTTCCCTCTCAGACGCCTGAACGCGTCTCAGACTGGCAACCTTCTCTCTCAGCCTGGGCAGCTGCTCAAGCAGTTGGGCACATCTGTGGCCATGACACCCCCCACCTACCTTGGTCCTATGGGTGACCCCTCGGTTCCGGAGCTCCCCGGAGCCAAGGGTCTGGGCAGCCTTCTCACTCCCCAGGAGTTGCATCTGGATACACGCATCAGGCCAGAGGGACTGTGGGCCTCCGGTCTGCGCTTCTGTCTCTGCCTGCCTGCCACACCAGGTGCTCCCTGTTGGCTGCCTTTGCACGTGCAGGGCACGACCCCTCTGCTCCTGGCTCAGCCCCTGCCGTCTCAGAGCTCCGCTGCCACACGGAGGATGGTGACTCCCGGCAGCTGCTCCCTGCCAGGGGCTACCCTCAGCCCGCCAAGGCAATTCCCTGCTTTGGTGCAGAATGTGTCCACCCGGAAGCCAAGTGCATCGCCAAAAGCAAATCATCTTGATTAATTCCTAATATAACTTGACTCTTTGGAATTTCATCTGAGAGCCACATCTCAGTGGCTGCAGAGATGAGAGGCAGTGTGCCAAGCCACAGCTGCTGCTGCTGCTGCTGCTGCTGCTGCTGCTGCTGCAGATCCCAGACAAGGCACCAGTGGGAAGAGCCCTGATGCAACCTGGGCTCGAGCTGGCTTCCCCTCCATGGTGTCTACGCCACAGCCGCGTGCTCTTTGGGCCAGCCAGGCATGATCCAGCTGCTGGGATACTCTGCAGCTGAGGTCCTGGCTGGTGCCACTGAGTCAACAAGGACTGGGGATAAGGGACTCGGAGGGATGCTGGCTGCACAGACCTGCAACACCGACTCCTTCAGTGAGGGCCCCTATGGGTGCTCCCAGCCTGGCACCACCACAGCTCGTCTGTCCTCGCGCACCCCTCCAGGCATCGCTAGGCACACCCCCACCCAATGGCTGGGGCACAGCACCCGCTGCTCCCCCCAGCTGTTGGAGGAGCATCGCTCCTACGAAGCGTAGGTGGTGGGGGCATAGCCTTGCACGGAAAGCCTGGCTGTGGACAGCAGTGAGAAATGGAGACTGGGAGGAGCAGGTGACCCCAACCTGCGTCCTGCCACTGCTCAGTACAATGGCTGCTGTGAGCCAGAGAACCTGGGCGCCCTCTGTCGTTCAGAGGGGCATTCGCTGCCTCCTGCTTAGTTTTCCTCGACCCTGGAGTTTTTCCAAGCCCCAAAGTCTTCCTGAGTGCTAGCTCATGCCTTTGGGCAAACACTCTTGCGTGCCTTGTGGGAGACATGAGGCTGGAGGGGTGACATGTGTCGTACAAGCAGGGCTGGGAGCTCCTTCCAGCAAACTTGTCTCAGCGTTGCTCAGCCCCTAGGACAGCAGCCGTCTGGGCCGCGTGCCTCTCCGGGAGAGGGGGAAGGGCAGAGAGCTAGCAGATAGTTTTAACGAAAACACAACGGCAAGGATCTGAGGAGGAAGGGTAATTTACTGAATCTCACTAAATCAAACAAAACGAGAGAGACCAGAGCACCCAAAATACGAGTGAAGCTACGGCAGTGCGAGGGAAGGCACGTGCTTTCTCCGCGGCGAGCTGAGACGGCTGAGCCGGGCCGGACGGAGAGAAGCAGCCCTTCGTTCCCCATCCGGAGCTCCGCCCCACTGCCTCTGCCCGCCAGGTCCTGCGGGGATGCCGCCCCTCCCCTCCCATCCGCGTACTCAAAGTGCCCATAAAAGGCAGTAAACGGAACCAGAAGGTTAACTCGTTAACTCCCACTGGTACACATGGTGGTCTGAGGTGGAATACTGACAGCAAAATATCACAAAACCACTACATTCCACCCCTAATTCCACATCACCACATCATGCTTAACATATACTTACATACGAACAAACAGTAATTAACATGCATTACATATAGGCATATCTATATACATATATATGCATGGAATCACTAAGTGCACTCCCCCAGCATCAAATTCATTTGTGGTACACACTGGACGTCCCCATTTTTCTCCATTACCCACCAAGTGGACCCAGGTCCCTGTGCATAAACAGTTCCACAGAGAGATCTGCCCTTCCCAGAAGCTGGAATCACAGAATCACAGAATCACAGAATCACCCGGGTTGGAAGGGACCCCAAGGATCATGTAGTTCCAACCCCCCTGCCTAGCAGGGCCACCAAACATACACATTCAGATCAGGTTGCCCAGGACCCCGTCCAACCTGGCCTTAAACACGTCCAAGGACGGGGCATCCACAACCTCCCTGGGCAGCCCGTTCCAGGGCCTAACCACTCTCCTAGTAAAGAACTTCCCCCTAACATCCAACCTAAATCTTCCCTCCTTCAACTTAAAACCATTTCCCCTAGTCCTGCTGTTATCAGCCCTTTTGAAGAGTTTACTCCCCTCCTGGGTGTAGGTTCCCTTCAGGTATTGATAGGCTGCAATGAGGTCACCCCGCAGCCTTCTCTTCTCCAGGCTGAACAAGCCCAACTCCCTCAGCCTGTCCTCATAGGGGAGGTGCTCCAGCCCCCTGATCATCTTAGTTGCCCTCCTCTGGACCCTTTCCAAAATCTCAATGTCTTTCTTGTACTGAGGGCTCCACACCTGGACACAGTATTCCAGATGGGGCCTCACAAGAGCCGAGTAGAGAGGGACAATCACCTCCCTGTCCCTGCTGGCCACCCCTCTCCTGATGGAGCCCAGGATCCCATTTGCCTTTCGAGCTGCCAGAGCGCACTGCTGGCTCATATTCACTGCTTTTCTCAACATGCTTTTTTACATGTTCCACAGAGACCTTATCTCCTTCTACAATATGGAGGGAGCTGGACTGGGTAGGACCATCTCAACCGACTGATCTTATGGTGTTGACCAGCCAGGTGGCTTCTGCCAAATACTTCTCCAAGTGCTTAAATGTTCTGCCACCCATTGCTTTTAACATGGTTTTTAACAACCCGTTGTAGCGTTCGATCTTACCAGAGGCTGGTGCATGATAGGGGATATGATAAATCCACTCAATACCACATTCTCTGGCCCAAGTATTTACAAGAGAATTTTTGAAATGAGTCCCATTATTGGACTCAATTCTTTCTGGGGTGCCATGTCGCCACAGGATTTATCTCTGCAGACCTAATATGGCATTTCGGGCGATAGCATGGGGTACTGTGTACGTTTCAAGCCACCCACTGGTTACCTCCACCATGGTGAGCACATAATGCTTACCATTGCGAGAACGTGGCAAGGTGATATAATCAACCTGTCATGCCTCCCCATATTTATACTTTTGCCATCACACTTCCCCCCAAAGAGATTTCATCCTCTTGGCTTGTTTAATTGTGGCGCATGTGTCAGGGTCATGAATAACTTGCACAATAGCATCCATAGTTAAGTCCACCCCTCAGTTTCTAGCCCACTGATATGTCACATCTCTTCCTTGATGGCCTGAGGTGTCATGGCCCACTGAGCTAGAAATAATTCTCCCTTGTTCTGCCAGTCCAGGTCTATTTGAGCCACCTCCATTCTGGCACTCAGTCTACCTGATGGTTATTTTGCTATTCTTTGGTAGCCCTACTCTTGGGCACATGGGTGTCCCCATGTGCCGTGTGTGGCACGGGGTGACGTGACTTTATAACCATATTTTTTCACGTCACACGCGGGTGTGACGTGACTTTATAACCATATTTTTTGTTTGGGCAGCAATGTCTTTCCACAGTTCAGCAGCCCAAATAGGTTTACCTTTCTGTTGCCAGTTGTTCTGTTCCCACTGCTGTAACCACCCCCCTAAGGCATTTGCCGCCATGTTCTGATGTGGAATACTGACAACAAAAAACCGCAAAACCACAATAGCCACATATGGAAATCCTAGCTAGCTCAAGTCTTTTGTAAGTGTCAAGAGTAGACAGTTGAGATAACAGGAGGCAAACTAGCTCGTCTTCTGTTGCCCATCCAACAGGACTGTTTGGAGTGGGGCATATGGCACTCCATGGCCTTCCAACTTGCACTACCCAAATTTCATGATGAAACTTCCTCTCATTATCCATCTCATCTCATGTTTTCATTTCTATCGACTACCCCACTGTAGCAAACTGCAAAATGCTGAGACTCCAGTCAACTGACTGACTGTGTTTACTGATGGGGGAGGTCGAGCCAAAAAGACAGCGCTTGTACGGCAACACGATGGTTCATGACAGGAGCAGGTGTTATGCTGCACAGGATTGGCGCAACACCTTGAATTACAAGTGTTTCTTTCAGTTTTCAAGAGATGAACTGATTTTCCTGTGAATATTGTGACATTCTCTGTATGTAGCAGGGGTGATCAGAAGGTACTTAAGGACTGTAAACAGAAGGAAGTGTATGCATTGTTCCGCACTTCGTGATTTATACTTGAACAAAGAACGCATGACTATTTCATGTGTCATATTCATAGCCATTCTGGACTCCCAGGGATTCTGGTGGAGGGCAATGACCGTGCTGACAAGTTTGTTGCACCTATTTTGTCAGGATCCCTACCAGATAAATTCATCCAGGTCTGGGTATCTCACAATTTCTTTCATCAATTGGCCAAAGTTTTTGCAAAACAGTTTGGTCTACCCCTAGTGGAGGCTAAAGGTATTGTCCAGTCCTCTCTGAATTGCCATGGCCTTATACCTGCCCATGGGGGGGCTGTTAACCCACAGGGTTTACACTCCTTACAAATATGGCAAATGGATATTACTCACGTTGCAGAGTTTGAGAAGCTGACGTATGTACATGTTTGTATTGACACCTTTTTGCATGCTGTATGAGCTACAGCACAAACCAGCAAAACAGGCTGCGATGTTCAGCATCATCCTCGATCTGCTTTTGTGGTCCTTGGTGTTCCTGGACTGACAATGGGCCTGGGTACGTCAGTAAGGCAACACAAACTTTCCTGCCTCTTTGGGGTGTTGCTCATATAACAGGGATCCCCACTCACCTACGGGTCAGGTGCTAATAGAGAATGCACACAGTGTGTTAAAGGAGCAGCTACTTAAACAGAAAAAGGGGGAGGGGGTGAGCATTACATGTGCTTAATTTCATGTGACTTTTCAATAACAAGGGCTACCCTCCAATGGTAGAGGATGTCAGACTATGACAGGAAGTCTTGTAGAGGTTAAGGATGAAGTGAGAGTATTGATATGGGATGCAATGACAGGTCAATGGACAAGTCCTTTCACACTGTTTACTTGGGTTTGAGATTATGCTTGCATGTCCACAGGCACTGGACAGTAATGGGTGCCAGCAAAATGGGTGAGACCATAATTACAGCAATCATCATCTTCACTTGTGCATATACTGCCTTGACGGCCTTTTGGGTATTTGCACAGCCAAAACAAAATGTGTGGGTTACCTTGGCCAACTCAACGGGACAAGAGTTGATCTGCTTATCAACTGCGTGACCAGACAACTCATTTTCAACATGTTTGGTGGAACAACCCTTGGACAACTGGCTTATCCCAAATGTTGCTTTCGGGATAACATCTAACACAAGCAATGTACTTGATAGAACTACATCATCCCACAGCTGGTAGTGGTATTGGGGATGCCTCTGCTCAGGTGCAAGATCTTGCACTTGGATTTGTTGAACCTCATAAAGTTCACCTGGGCCCACTGCTCAATGATGTCTAGGTCCTTTGGGATGGCATCCCATTCCTCTGGTGTGTCAGCTGCATCCCACAGCTTGGTGCCATCCACAAGCTTGCTGAGGATGCACTCAACCCCACTGTCAATGTCATGAGTGAAGATACTAAAAATTATCAGACCCAATAACAACCCCTGGGGACACCTCTCATCTCCAATTTCCATCTAGACATTGAGCCATTGACCAACACTCTCTGGACCCAGTCCTACAGCCAATTCTTCATTCGTTGAACAGTCCACCTATGAAATCCACATCTTGCCAATTTGGAGAGAAGGATGTTGTGAGGTACTGTGTCAGAGGCCTTACTGAAGTCAAGATAGATAACATCAGTGGCTCTTCCCTTGCTCATGGATGCAGTGCCATGATCATAGAAGGCTGCTAAGATTGGTCAAGCAGGATTTCCCTTGGTGAAGTCAGGTTCGTTCTTCCATATCACCTTCCTGCCTTCCATGTGCCTTAGCATAGCTTCTAGGAAGATTGCTCCTTGATCTTCTCCAGTACAGAGATGAAACTGACAGGTCAGTAGTATCCAGGGTCATCCCAGTGGGGATGTAGCTTCCAAAATCCCCTCCTACCAAACCAGAAGTTTGAGGGCTGTAGGCAAGCAGTTGTCAGACAAGACCGAGGTAGAAGAAGTGTTGAGTACCTCAGCCTTCTCCTTGTCTGTTGTTAGCGGCCTGCCTGTGTCACTCACTAGGGGGGTACACCCTCCTGGAATTTCTTTTTCCGATTGAGGTACCTGTAGAAGCCTTATTTGTTCTTTATGGCATCCCCTGTGAAGTTCAGTTCAAGCTGGGCCATGGCTTTCCTGAGCCCATCCATATGCAACCTAGCAGCTTCCTTGTACTCTTCCCACGTGTCCCTGTTTCTACTGCCAGTGCATTTACTTCTTGGTCTTCAGTTTGACCAGCAGGCGTCAGTTCAGCCATGCCAGTCTCTTGCCCTCCTTTCCCAACTTACTACACTTGGGAATAGAAAGCTATTGCACGCTAAGGTAAACCCTCCTTAAAGATTTGCCAGCGTGAACTCAACTCATGGTCACAACAGCCCAGGCTACCTCCAGTCCTGATTTCACCAACCAGTTCATTGACATTGGTGAGGCACAGGTCCAGTATTGCATCTCCCCTGGTAGGGCTGTTATTACTTGCCTCAGAAAGTTATCCTGAGTGCTTCCCAGGAGCCTCCTGGATTTCCTACAACTCGCCATGCAGTTTTTCTAGCAGATGTCCAGGTGGTTGAAGTCCCCCAGCAAGATGAGTACTTGCAATTGGAACACCTCCTGTAGCTGGAGGTAGAATCAACAGGCTTGATTGATCAGGTGGCCTGTAGTAGACACAGATCACAAGACTCCCTTTGCTGCCTTGGTCTCTAGCTGTCATCCATATGACTGTTCTTTATGGACAGCTCTTCACATTCTATTCCTTTCCTGATGTAGGTAGCAACACCTGCTCCCTTCTTCTCACCTGTGCTTTCTGAACAGCTTGTAGCCATCAATATGCACACTCCAGTCATGGGAATCATCCCACCATATTTCGGTGACAGCAGCTGTATCATGGTTTTACAGGAGCACATCAGCTTCCATCTCCTCCTGTTTGTTTCCCAAGCTGCGTGTATAGGTGTAGAAGCACTTCAGCTGAATAGCTGTTCCTCTCACTCCCTTAAAGTATAACTCCATAACTCATTTTAGGTATTTCCCTTGATTTTCCCCATTGCCTTTTCCTGTTGCCCCAGCAATCACTGCCTCACCATCATAGAGGTTTGTATGTGCTGCAGTGCTGCCAGCACCTCTCAAGGCAATAGGTCCTTCAAGACCCCAGCTAGCACCCTTTTCCTCTAATATAGTTTTGCCATCCCACACCTCACCAAGGGAAGGCTCACTATTCCCCCTACTCCCCCTTACAGCCCTCCCAATGAGCCCCGCTACCTTTTCCCCAGGGACTCTCCTACCCCTTTGAGAAAGGCAAACTCCATGTGGTGCCCTCAAACCTGGTACCATGTAGGCTAATTGGCTGTCAAAAAAATCAAAGTTATGGTGACAGCACCAGCCACAAAGCTAGGTATTTAAAAATAAGATCTTTTGCTTTGTTTCTGTGTCCTTATCTTTCCTGGCAAAAACCAACATGAAGCTGAGATACTTTAAACTGCCTCATCAAGGACTGAAATCATTGGCACGTCCAAGCGCTCAAAGGTTGGAAGCAGTTCAGTGAAGCTGCACTGTAGTGCAACCTACTTACATCAATACAAGTCACAAGTCTTTTACTCATCTCTTAACAATAAATATATGCCCTAGATTGCTCGGTGCTCAGTTTTTCACATCTCAGGTCTTCTCCCGAGACATCTGTGAATGTCAGCATGTGCAGATCTGTTTTGGTGCAAGAACCTTTCTTTGTCTTCCAGCTCAGAGCTTGCTTCCTGAGGTATTTCTTGTGATAAGACTCGAACTGATATACTGAGGAGGCAAGTGATTGGTTATACTGTGTGACAACCGATATCACTTTTGTGGACATTTGAAAGTACCTTCCTTCAGAGCTGTTTGCCTCTGGAAAAGAGTGCTCAGGAATGTTTACTGGCGGAAGATGTGGACTGTGACTAAATAGCTCCAGCTTGGTATGGGAAAAGTGGGGAATGACACCATCGTGTCCTGTGAAAAACAGGATGCAGGTGGGCATCCCTGCTTCCTCTTATCTGCTGAAAGGCCCAGAAGATGGGAACAAAAGCAGTTTCTCCTGAGATCCCAGAGTCAGGAGCTGCCACTCTAAAGAGAGCTGACTCAACCACTCTCACGTGGGGTATACATGTAACAAAAACCTCCTCTCCCTCCTATTAAATTGGAGCAAGATACTTGGGCTACATGGGCTGCTCTTGTGCAGCCGCTTGTCCTAACAGAATTTTGGCCTCCTCCAGCTCTGCCTTAGCATGCAAACAAAAATGACCCACGTGAGAAGGAAGAGGAACCTTCCACATGCAAACCGCATGACCAGACTCAGACCTTGGTTTGCTTGCTACTGTACAGAGGTTCCCAAGAGAGAAAAGGGAAGCCATTTAGCTTTTCTGTATTTTATTTCTGCTAATATTTCCGTGAACAGAATAGCTAAATTTCAGTCCTACCCAAGCGACCAAAGAGTGCCATTTCAGTATCACAGCAGAGCAGCTAGAAATGCACTGTGTTAAATTTGTGTACATCTTTGCATTAAACTTCTGTGATTTCTGTTAATCACTGATTATTTTTGTTATATTTAATGATTTCGGACAGTGTGGAACTAGAGAAAATCCAACAAATTCGGAACTGCTTAAATTTTAAAGAATGTCATAAAACAAAAAAATGCACACCTCATCCATCTGGCTGGAATCCACACATACTGACTAATTGCTGAAAACTGATAGATAAGATCCAATGGCACCATGTTTATTTTTGGGTTTTAAAAGGCCAAAAAAAAGGCAGTAAGTAAAGGGCAGTGGAGAAAACGATGCTTTGGAAAGGTGATTTCATATAGGAAATGCTGGTGAGGGTGCGGAGGTGATCAAATCACTGTGATTTGCCTCTGGAAAAGCATCTGTGCTTCCACCAAGTGTGATTTTGTCACTAAAACAGGTGCCATGCACATACACAGCACCTAGCACTTCTCACACACACACAGTTTGGTTTTGCAGAGGCTGCTCTTTGCTCACCCTGCTGAAGTAGGAAGCGACCTCTGCCCAAGGAGGCAGACCTGCTAGAGAGGGGCTTGGGAAATGTGCCCAGTTGTGCATGGCTCCACGTATGAGGAGAATCAAGGTCACTCCCTGCTACTCCCGTCTTGGGAGCCGTGCAGAAGAAATGCCAGTGCCTTTTCTCACAGCCCCCAGTTGCATCTGCCCCATGCACTCATGTCATCCCCACTGCAGTCCTATGGCCTCCTATAGCACCTCTTCCCAGCTTGTACTGGTAGCGGGGGTTGCCTCAACCCCAGTGCAAGACATTGCACTTGGCTTTGTTGAACCTCAGGAGGTTTTTCTCATCCCACTGCTTGGGCCGGTTAAGGGCACTCCACGTGGCATCCTGTCCCCTGAGCGTGTTGACTGCACCACACAGCTTTGGGTTTCAAGACCTCAAAAACTAAATCATCAACTTATGCTTGTGAAGCTATTTTCAGTTGATAAAAATGACCCACACATTTCCAAATCGAATGTATGGAGTCGCAAACAGATATTCAACTCAAAAATCAGATCACGTCTCTTTACTGGACTTTCATGATTCCTGTCTTAGCAGAGGAAAGTACTCCTTGCTTCAAGATTATCCTTATTCATGTCATCACTTTTTGGCAGCTCACACATTTTGAACAATTCTTGTCAAGGATGAAGCACAAGAAAAGTAAAATTTCATCAAAAATCTCTGATGAACACCTTGAGAACTCACTAAGCTTTGCAGCCGCAGACATCGAACTGCACTGGTGCACCACTTTCACAAATACAAAGTCAGGTGTCCCACTAGTTTTTTTGTTCCTTTTTTATTGTTTTAAGAAAAAAAATATTTAAAATGTTTTGTTACTTATATCTTAACAATATTGTATGCTGTGCAAGGGCTGCTCTGAAAGCAATGCCTCCTGTTTTATTATGTTGGCCCATAACATCAGAGGCAGGTGTTGGTCGTTTGTCAGTAGAGGCTGAACCTTCCCACCAATAGTCCATTACGTGTTGCTACTGTGCGACAGATGGCAGCAGAGGAGCCCTCTGACAGAATGGTGTCTGGCACAGAAGTGTGTACGTGCATCACTGAATTCCTCCATGCAGAAAAGATTGCACCCATTGACATTCACCAGCACTTGCTGCATGTTTCTGAAGACCAAACAGCAGATATGAGCACAGCGAGGCAGTGGGTGGTGCGTTTCAGCTGTGGTGATGGGGGGTACAGATGTTTATGGGCACAGCACACAGGCTCTTGCTCATTGTAGGTGAAAATGCACAGCTAATGATGGTGACTGTGTTGAAAAACAGTTTTGTAGCTGAGATTTGCTCTATCATCAGATGTAATTCCCATGGAAATAAATGGAAACTAGGCATTGATTTTGGAGTGATGCATGTACACGTGGCCCAAGACAATTTCTATTCACTGAATACAGCCCAGGCAAGCCAAGATGTTGGGCTCCCATGCAGTAGTGCAACAGTCCTGCTGGTATTTTCAGAATATGTAGTTCATTTGCAATACAAAAAGCATGTATTTAAAATCTGACAGTGAATGTGTAAGGCATCCATTGTTTGTTCTCTTATGACTCATGGAAGTCGTTCGTATTAAGCCTCTGTACACCTCTTTCAAACCAACAATGAATGACCAGGTAGGCACTTCACAGAAAATTAATTATCTTTCCACAGACAACAGACTTCTTAATTATTTCTATGATAAAGGTAACTGATTGCTTTCCTTATATGTAATGAAACATAAAGAGCACTAAGTACAAATGCATAATTTATGATTTTGCATTTATGTAATGTTTATAACTCAGCCCGTAATTGACAGCAATCATTTGTCTCGTACACAGGAAAGTGTCATTTACACAATCTAGAATCTGCAGAGTTGCAAGTATACATACTAGCTTCCAAACTGAAGGGACGTGACTGCTAAGAGAAACTGTCAAAATTTCTATTTAACTCAAGCACCAGCAGTGCTGAAAGCCCAAGGGAACAGCGTCGAGCTCTGACAGGGGAGGGTCAGGTTGAGTGTCAGGAAAAAGGGTGCCTGGGCCCTGGAATAGGCTCCTCAGGGCAGTGGTCACTGCCGCAAGCTGCTGAAGTTCAAGGGGGATCGGGACAATGCTCTCACCCCCAGCATTTCAATTTTTGAGTGTTCCTGTATGGAGGAACATCCAGTTTAGGATATTCTGTGATTATTTGATTCTAAACAGCAATGTTACCATAAAGTTGTTCTTTTTACCTTGCATTGGTTTCTGGTTTGTGGAAACTTCTTCAAGCTACCTAATACTAATGACATGATATATCAATTCACGTCTGCTAGTGTTCTCATTTCAGCTGGACAGAGCTGATTTTATTCTTAATGTCTGGAACAATGCTGTTTTGGCTTTAGGAGAAAAACAATGTTGGTAACACACCAGTATGTTGCTGTTACTGAGCAGTGCTGCACAGAGCCAAGGATGTTTTACAGTGCCTCATACTGTCCTGCCAGCAAAGGGCTGCTGCAGAGGCACAAAGAGCTGAGATGGGACAGAACCAGGACCATTGACCTAAACTGGCCAGAGGGACATTCCATAACATGAGACATGATGTTAAAAACAAAACAAAACAAGCAAACAAACAAACAAAAAAAAACCAGTAGAACTGAGCTGAGAGGGCTGGGAGGACAGCTGCTGTGTGGAGACTGGCTGCACATTTTACTTTCATTTATACCACAGGTTTGTTACCTGGGACGGATGGATGCGTTTAAAAATCAAAGAATAAGCGGAAAGCTAAGCAAGAAAGTTTAATAGGAAATACTAAATACTTTTTTCTGTGATTACATGACTGGCAAAAATCAATACTAATTTATTATTAAGAGATCATTACAGCAAAAAAGCAATAGTTTTCCAACATCCTTACCACATATACCTACTGTAATTTATGGCCTTTTTCAACATACAACAGAAACAAGTCTTTTCCCTATCTGTACTTTTGCAATGCTAAATGAATTCATCAGCATAAATTAAGCCTAACTCAAAATGCTAGAATTTTTTTGTGTTTGATTCTAGACCAGAAGAGCTATTCTTTTAACAGTAGGTGAGCAGGGATTCTTAGCAGGACTTGAGAGTTTAACTGTCCAGTAGGTTGGAAGAAGAAAAAGGGACTACTGCACTGTGTGTCATTCAGTCCTTCTTGTCATAAAAAGCTTGCAGAGTTAAGCACAAGACTTTTAATCTTGTTTATATCCAGTGTCAACTATTTTCATGCTTCTCTGTCACAGTTTCTATGAATACTTCTTTGATGATCTCCTTATCCAAGTTTCTACCTGCAAAGAGAAAAAAGATTAGTCAATTGTACTTCAGAGCACATTACAAAAATCCACTGCTGTAAGGAGAAGCCGCTAAGATCTCTCACCAGGAAGATACTTACTCTACCAGTGAGTGAAAACAGTACTTTATCAAAACTAAGCTGCAGGTAACAAGTTAATTTTACGTTATACAGGCAAAAACAGATTTCAAGAAATATGCAACACCTGTGAAACAAACCTGACTTTGTACGCTTTAATGACTTCACATTCCTCACCGTTATTGGTTATGTGATCAAATACTCAAAGCATGCCCATGAATTCCCATGTAATTATTTGTTTTTAAAACAATCCTCAATATGCTTACATAATTTCTGAATATCTTTTATTTTATTTAACTACAAAGGACAGCAAGCACAGCTGTTCTCAGCTGCTTTAAGAAGGTGCAGGGGGATTTTCATGTATAGAGCTTGGACTGAAGGTTACACAGAACATCATAATTGCTGTTACTCTGGCTAGTACAGGCTGGCTGCTTTTCACTGGACAGGTTTCACTGGACTGCTGCTGACAGAAAAAGCTCCTTAAAGTCACAAAAAAAGATGCAAAGTTACTCATACCAATTAAAACGAGTCTATTTGTTCTTTTTTCATCTTCCTTCCATGCTACTGCAGTCTCTTCCAGATCATAGAGCTCATGGACACCTTGGACTATCACTTGATGAGATTTGCCTTGAATAGATACGAGTCCCTTATCAGAAAAATAACTGTTAGAGTATATAAACAAACCTTTAAAAACAAAATACTTGTAGGGGAAAAAAACAACTTTAAAAGTGGACAGAACAGGGAAAACCTCTGACAACTATGCAGCAGTTGATCAAAATAATAATGCAACAGAATTGTTTCTTGTAACATCCATTCTCACATATAACAATTATACTTTGCCATGCTCTCAGTTTCTCATTTGGACAGTCACCTAGAACATTTGTGCAAATTAAAATGTCATCTCCTACCATGGCACTTTAATTATATGTATGATGTATGTTTCTATGAAAGCCTTATCACCTCTCAATGATGACATAAAATGAGCAAAAATGTTGAGTCTATTCCCACTGAGTTCTCATGCTTAACATTTACACTATCTTGAAACGGAATCTCTGAATAGTAGAGAAAGAACAAATATTTGTGTGAAATGACTAGCAATGGAATTACAATGGAATACTTTCAAAACTAAGTCCATTAACTCACATTCCAAAAGTTGCATTAAGAGTTTTCATCACTTGAAAACTTTCTAAAATATTCTAGTCGCACACATCCTGTCAAACACCTCTTATACTTCCTTAAAGAAATAAAAAAAAAAAAAAAACAGTTAAAAGTATTTCATGACAAAAAGTCTGTATTTGACACAGTAGTAGGAATTCTGCAGCCACTGCCAAAAAATACTGTAGTTGCTGGTAAAATATGAATATGAAAGCAACAAACTTTGGAATCCATTCAATAATTACCTGGGACTAATTTACTTTGGTATATTTGTCTGCAACAACTGTTGTTCAGCACACACTGTATTATTTGCCTCAGAAATTTTGATTAGTTAGTTTGATTCCAAAGCTCAGTACAACAGAAGCATACTTCTAATTAGCAGTACAGCTAATTAGTACAGCAGACAGCTTAAAGTGCATCAGCATTGTTGTTTTTTTGTTGTTGTTTTACTTGTTAAGAGAGGGAAGATGAGAACCTTTGTTTTTTTTGCTGCTGAAAGATCAAGAAATGCAACCTTTCTTCCAGTGAAGCAGAAATAATTACGTTGCTACCTATGACGCACACATTCCCAGGAAACTAATCAGAGCACATTTCATTGTATTTCTTAGACCTTATCAAGTTTTACAATTGAGTTTTATTTACTTAGCTTTTTGGTTTAAGGAAAATGCAAGCATATCCTCCAGCATCACCTACATTCATCTCAAAACCATGCAATGAATTGCACGTGGAGATGAATACACTTATGTTTGAATCTCATCTTTAGAACTGCAGTCTGACGTAGACCATAACTAGCATTGTGCTGCTTTGCTACACTGGATTAAACTTCTGCTTATTACGCCAATAACTGTAATCATGGACAGAAATCTGTAACTGCATCTCTAGATAAGGAGTCATGTGAAATGGACGGGACCTTTCAGAGCAAAGGAGGTGAAAATAGCATCACGTCCTTTCATTTACGTCCTGATCATTAATCTGGTCCCATTCGTGTTCGGGACTGCAAGTCTCCCTTTCACTACACAACAAGTAGTACCACTGTTTGCTTCTCTGTCACCTATCTTGAGTTGTCTTGTTCACCAGCAGACATTTAAGAGTCTCTAAACAGATCAAGGACAAACTGGTGTTCTCTCTTTTGTCTGCTCTTTGCTCTGTATGTCACTGACAATACACTGCAGTTCCTTCTGGTTTAAAAGAGGGAAAGCACAAAACAAAGAAGCTAGTAGTCTCAGGCAAACCTTCAGTCTTATGACATCCATGGTACGTCCAGCCTTATCTTTCACACTCTTTTCCCACAGGAGATTCTATGATGAGGAAAAACATTTTCACAAACCGAACAGCATGGGATGATTTTCTACAGAAAGGCATAACAATTTTGCAGCTGACTATGTTGTGTTAGTATTTACCTGTATGAAGAGATTTAGGTTTTCTTCCTTAATATTTCCCAGGACTTCAAATGTTACTGTCATTATGCCCTGTAAATGGAAAGACACACTTATAATTGCTTAACTGAATAAATATTTTCGTATTTTCATATATTTTAAAAAGTGTTCTTTATAGCTTGCCCTTATTTAAAAGAAAAAAAATAATCTATTAGTCCACTCCAAAATACAAACAGGAAATTAAAAAAAAAAAAAATCTCCATTTCTGTGCTGTCCACTTTCTTACACTGTTGGTTTGGTTCTGTTTTGGCAGGGGCATAGCCAACACCTTAAACAGTCTATTGCCACCTGCTTATAAAGCAAAACTCTTTGCTGTAGGTGATGCTTGTTTTAAAAGCCTAACAACTTTAATTTTTATAGGCTAATAAGCTTAATATTTTATGTAAGTTTTAAAATGCTATTTTCATATCTAACCTTTGCCATTGTTTCTGCTCTTCATCACAACTTTATCAGGCAAAAAATAATCAATATGCTTCCAACCTATCAGTGCTTTCCTTCTATGAAAAGCTCTTTACAAATAAGCTACGTAAGAATAGATTTCGAAAATAAAGATGTATTAAGTTTTATTCCAGAAAACCACCAGCAACTGCTCAGAACCAAGCACTAACATCTTAAGTAGCTTCAAAACAAGAGATAAGTATGCTTCATGCATAAAGCAGTATTGCTCCTGCTGACCATCCACATGATGTGGATAAACACACTTCATCATCCAACTTGCAGCCTACTGTGACAGAAGCGTTCTCTCCTCTTTATGCCTCATCTGACTCACCAACTGTCCCAAACTCTGGGTGTTGAACTGAACAGGGCTAGTAACAAAGAATTCTGCTTACTGCTGGTTGACTGCAGTTGCTTTTTTGATAAAAGCAAGAATTTCCTTCATAATACAAGCATAATATAGACCTCGAAACACACAGGAAAGCTTCTACTTAACTGCAGACTTATATACTACAACTGAACACTGTTAAGATGAACATAAATTGGTATTTTTGTGTGTAACTAAAATTTAAGATTCTGATCATAATTGTAGCTAACCAATAAATTTTCATATTTAATCTTTAGTTTTCAAGACTATCAACTTCACAGTCAACATTTGCAGTTCAAAAGAAAAATAGATTTCATAGTCATTGTATTTTAACTGAAAATGTAATCGAATCACAGTATTTTTCTGTAAAGAAAGTTCACTTTTCTAAACTACTACTACATAAAAATGTAAGTTTTTTTAATTTTTTTTTTCCTTTCTCCCCAGTCCCTGAGGGAACACTGTCCATTAGTGAACTGCACTGGACTGGGGATACCCACCTTTTGGTGGTTCACAACAGATCCACAGAGCACCTATGTACAAAGTACCTGTATTAGACTGGGATTGTGGGTGACCTACAGATCAGGTACAGTAAGGAACAAAGCAGTGACAAAACCATTAAGAGCAGGAGAAAGGTACTATGGCTTGTCTCTGTTCCTGCAAAGGGAAATTCTGAAGAACTCAGAAACCTACTGGGACAGTTAAGGGAATTTCATACTCTGAGAGGACAGGTGTTCAATTATCCATGTATTTCTTTTTCTCAAAACTCAGTATCAGCAAGTTTTTACTAACTGGAATTAACAGTAGTTGGAACACAATGACTTGTCATCATCCAGAACTGAAATGCCTGCAATGATTTGGGGCATAGGGAAGGCATCTTGGTTCCAGTATAGAGAATCTATCATTACCTGTTCTGGTGTGAGCAGTGCACTCGCTACACATGTGTGGATCCACACAGACAATGTATAAAGCGTCAGGAAAAGTAGGGACCTCTCAAAGTCAGTAATGGCTGGGAAGGCACGGGACATTGACAGCTTCAAACTCACGTACCCTCGGGCAGTCTTCTAGGGCAGTATCCAAGAAAATTAGCTCAATGGTTTCAAAATGAATATAGCTACCATTTGTACAACACTTCTACTGTGCGCTGGCTTGCTGTAGCGATATGCCAGCATTTATCATACGCAAATGGAGACCAAGAGATTGGAAACTCTCAAACACAGTACCAGCAATCTAGCCAGCAGTCCCTTAAAGCACAGAAGCACAGAACTGGCCTGAGGGAAATGTATGTGACAAGCCATCTGATTTACTGTGGAACAGCAAGCAAGATTAGTATTTGTGAGCCCTATCAGGAAGCCCACATAAAGGTGTTGCAGAAACTGTAGCACTGCTTCTCAGAGTGCAGCCACTCAGAAAGGAAAGCAGTGCAGGACAACTACAGCTGCTGCCCAACTCATCACTCCCACTAGAGTGCTCTAGAGAACTTGAAAACTCTGCCCTGAGCAAAAGCAGAGACCTCTGGAACGGGCTGACCCAGCTCTATGGCCTCCAACATAACAAGATACAGACTTCTTGTACCAAGTCCTGAGGAGAGCCACAAGAATAATCACAATCAGACAGCTACAGCATCTCTCCTGTGAAGACAGGTTGAGGTCGCCAAGGTTACTCAGCCTGGAGAAGGCTCTGAAGATACCTTATAGAAGCATTCCAGTATTTAAAAGGACAAGAAAACTAGAAAGGGATTCTTTTTCAGGCAATGTAGTTATAAGACAACAGAGGTGGGTTTAAAACTAAAATAAGGGAGATTTAGGTTTAGATGTCAGGAAGAAATTATTCACTATGAGGGTGGTGAGGCACTGGATCAGGCTGTCCAGAGAAGTTGTGGATGACCCATCCCTGGAGGCATTCAAGACTGATCTAGTGAGCTGCAACACTGCTCATGGCAGGGCAGTTGGAACTGCATGGTCTTTAAGGCCTCTTCCAACCTAAACCCCTCTGACTCTGCAACTGATTGGTACACTGAGTTCAATCCATATGGTCGCACAAGCAAAACCCTGTCTTCAAGATTGGAAGTGGCAACTTGACTGCAGTAGCTTAGACTATCTCTTACCTTTACAGGCAAATGGCAACGGTCCCTGAAAAGGCTTTACTACTAAAGCCCTTGCTCAAAAGCCCTGTCAGCTGGATACTTGCTTCTGTAGTATTAAAACCCGATAACCTGGCAGGATAGCCCTTTGATCCTGGAGTAACTACAGCATCAGACTTAGGCAAGTACGTTGGAAGTAGGTCTGAGATCAGACTCATGGCAAAGCATAACCAAAATGCAATAATAGAAGACACAGGAGGAGATTAAATATCTTCCTGTTCCCATCTTCCAAACTGGAACTTAAGAAATGAACATAAAGTCCTTCAAAGATCTGTATCTACAAACTAGGGAACTAAAAGTTCAGGAGACATTTCAGCTCAGTAAAAAAAAAAAAAAGAGGGAGGGGAAGGACCTTACTAGTAAAATCTGTGCATCACAGACAAGATAGAGGCTTAAAAACAGCATGGGGTTGAAACCAGGCGATCATGGTGGTCCTTTTCAACCCAGGCCATTCTATGATTCTGATTTAGCACAGAACTGCTTATACTCTGTAGGAGTGACAGACCAGGACCTTCCCCCTTAAATCAGTATTAAAAATTAGAAAGGCAAAACAGACAAAATACTGTATATGCTCTTTATATGTGTATGGGAACTGCTGAGTCACGGCCTGAACCTCTGATTAATCACCTGAGGTGAGCCTTGAGTCAGCCAGAGGAGCACAGCTGAAGGCAATTCACCTGTGCTGCCGGAAGCTCCTGGACCTATTTAAGAGCTGGCTACCAGAGGGGAAGGATCTCTTCTGGGATCCCCTCTTTTGGTATCTTCTGGTGAGCTCAACCCAAGGGTAAGCTCTTCCACTTATTCTCTTTTGTGATCGCTGTCTGCTTTGCCTTACTCTCTTGATTATATTGCAATTATAACATCTTGATATCTATTGATTATACACAATTATATTGTGATTATAACATCTTGGTTATACAATATGAAACAAAACCATGAAGGCAAAAATGTGTTTTACAACTGCCATGTGCAAGGAACGTTTTATTGCACAGAGGGAGACAGAAGATTCTACCCTGACATAAATACACACTGGGTTACATATCTGAAAAAACAAGCATTTTAGAGTTTGACATACTAATAGCAGTATCAACAGAAGTGTTTCTGATTTTCTAGCACATAAGCTAGGGTTGAAACCAAGTTTAGAGGAAAATCTAATTCACTGTTACGAGTTGATCTGTTGATTTTCTGTGTAAAAACAATGGGAAGCACTCACAGAACGAGAATCTGTGCCTGCCTAACGTCTTAGTTAATGTGAAGTCATGAACAACAACTCCCTGGTATCTACAAACATTGACACTATTTGGACCCACAGGATAAATATCAGCTCTAAGTACAGGACTCAATTCTGCAAATACTGAACAGTATTATTTGTTGGTTCTAGTAGTGTTCTCCATGTACACGAACAATGTAACTGTCTCCAACAGTGGAACTCCTAAGCCACATTTGAAAGCAGAACTTAGTATACACATCTACATCAAAGTACATTGCTGTGGGCATTCAGTGTAATATTCCAGAGTTCTCAAACATGTCATTCCCAAACTGAAACCTGCTGAAAAAGTAAAATGCCATGGTTGCAATTACCTTGAACTACCTTCTTACAAGACAGAAGCAGTGCTTTTTGTAATTACCTTATCTAGATGTGAATGTGTTGTCTTCATATTCTCAATTTTTTTCTGCAAGCTGAAAATAAGTAAATGTTGGATTTGCATTGGATAGATGCAGTGTCATTATTTCAAACAAGACTTACACAAACTCTTCAGTACTGCAGGCCAAAACTAAAGTATCATCATCAAAATAAATTTCATCTGTTAATTCAGCTTTAATCTCAGAATAGTTACATTTAATTATATTTGCTTGATCTTTCAAATGATCCGTGTTAGAAAGTTTGCCATTGCTTAGCTGCTGGAATTCCACTATAATTACTACTGTAATCTAATTTGACTATAATAAGGAACAAAACAATCACAGATTTTCTTTCTAGATTAGAAAAAAATTCTAACTTATATGTGTGATAGAGCAAGGAGTGACCTATCAGATGATCATTTCTGGTAGGATTAAAGCTGTTCTTGGGCTTAAGAGACAACAAAGCATTGCTAATAACAGACTAACTCAACTGTCAGACTAACTGAAAAGAAAGAGTTAGAGATTCATTTTCACAACAAGACTTTTAACAATCACAGAGTTATGTCACCAGGGACTTTCATAGAGAAAAATGAATGAATTAAAAATACTGCTGTGAAACAAAACTGTATTAAAGCCTTGTTAAGATGTACGAACACATTCTGATCAGAGTACTCAGAATGCTAGACAGTATTCACTTACAGAAATACATTCAGTCTAATTTTCAAATTGACTCATAGATCTTGATCCAATATTATGAAACCAGTGTGAAAAATGTACATGTGTGCTGAAGTCCAAACGGAGGAAGAAAATACAGCCTCAGAAAGTCAGATGCTACTTTACATGAAGAAAGAACCACAGTATTGGCACTGGGATGTCAGCCACAGCAAGAGGACAATGATTTTGAACATGTGAAAGCAGAGACAGGAACACGAAAACTTTAACTGGTAAGAAGGAGCTTAAAAAGGGTCAAATAGCTCACGCCATTGGGCATGTTCAGCTGTCTCAAAAGTACTGAATTCATTGCTTTGCTCCTCACTAATTTCTATTTCCGTTCTTTAGAAAATAAAGTTCACAAAAAAGATCAAAATAACAACTTAGATTGTGCTCCCTACTACATCAGCACGTCTTATACTATTTTACATCTTTATAAAACTAAAAAATAACTTCTGATATCTGTGGGATTTTTACTACTGTCAGTAATACAGAATCAATTCTAAAAATAAACTGAAGGACCAGATTATTACTCAAGCCATGCACTAATCTGAAACACAGATGAATATTCCTTGGTTATTTTCGCTGTTGATCTTAAATACAGTTAGATTATTGTAATGAATGGCAGTATCTTTGATATTTAAAATACTTACACTGCAAGTATTGATTAAAATACTTACAGTGCAAGTATTGATACTCCTCTGTAGAAACAAAAGATAAATCCCAACGCTGTTGCCAGCAGGAAAAATAACTACAGTGTGTCCATTTGCTGAACATCATTTTCCAAAATTATATTAGGAATTAAAAAAAAGTACAAAGCCATTGCTTGTGAGAGTGAAAACTGCAGTGTAACATCAATACTATACTTAACTCATTCCCACAGCTAATTCCCACAGCACACTGCGCAGCGTTTGCTAATTTAAAGCTGGGCCTCTTAGTCACAAAAGAAGTCGAGGACTTGATGGATCCAGGAGCACGCTGAACATTCCTAGAAGCTGAGGCTGCTGTGGAACTCAGAGTTTCCTGTGAAAACTAAGGTCTCCAATTCATCACGATGTAAAGTGAGAAAAAAAACAAATCCTCTAAGTTTTAAGAGAACCAGAAAAAAGTGCCAAGATCTTATTGATTAGTATTAGTAATAAAGAACAACTTAACGCCTCAGCAAGGGAAATGGGGAAAAAACACCAAACAATCAGGGGCACTTTGGCTCTCATTTCATTTTACAAACCCTAAAATCTTTTGCTGCATGTATCTCAAGTAGAAAAACATTCATTTCTGATTACTTCTTACTGAGAATTTTAAACGAGCATCTGAACTAGAATTTGTTACAGAAATTCAGATACAGAGTCTGCCTGCATGTAAGTGTGACCTACTTCGTGCATGTATTTATGCAATGAACATTACTTCTAATAAAAATGAAATTATTGCCATACCTTATTCCAGACAGACTGTCAAAAGCATGCAGGTCCAGCACATTGGAAAGATCAACTCTGCATGAGTAGGGAGAGAAAGAAAGCTTTCTTTTCATGCTATTTTTACTGCAGGTAAAGATCATGCATACTGAAGCTTCAATTACTCACTTATATATACATATAAATAATTGTTTTTTTTTCTAGCCTTTTATTCCAATGTTATCAGGCACCAGAAGCTAGCCCTACTTTCAGATGTTGGCAGTCAGTATTATCTACCATGGAGTAAAGCAGCTTTCAGTTGCGCAGTAATACGAAAGCATAAGAAGAGGATTTTAGAGAATATAGTTTAGAAAAAGTAAAAATAAAAAAAATCTATTTTCACAAAGATTAAATCCTTTGTACTGGATGCCTGGAAAATACCTAATTCTCTGATGGGAGCAATTGTTCTGTACCTCTTTGAACGCACGCACACATTAAAACATAATACAGGTAGCTATGCAGGTGCACAGCTAATAGTTCATAGTGCAGGCCTTGTAAAAATAACGCCTGTGGAACAGGATTTGGAACTACTAATAATGGCCAATCTAATACCTTGACCTTTGTGTCTCCAAAATTTTGACGAGTCCATTTATTGACCTAAAACAAAATAGAAAAAAGCAAAAGTGAGGTGCAAATGAAACTGTAGTATATTGATTGAACAATTTAACTGTGTGAAGAAACACAAGAAACATAAAAACACCTCTCACACTGTTATTAAAAGTTGAACTGTCCAAGAGGCATGCAGAAAGCGTTCGTTTTTGTGACTTTCTATATCTGAACAAAGGTCAAAATGCACAACTTCTGACAACAAAATAATACTACTGAATACAGCGTTTTTCCCCACAAGAATCCTCCTGATACAAACTGCAGGGTTAAGAATTCTTAGAGTCTGAGGCACAAATAAAGTTGCAAAGTATTTCTTTGCAAATATATTATGTTTTGTCTGTCAGGGTACTGAGAAAGATGGGACATGCCATTAAATACTGGTTTGATTCAGATCATTGGTTCTTTTATATCCAAAACAATTATTTAGAATATCTTCCATACCCATTTATATTTGCTAACAAAAATGTATGTACCAGCAGACATTTCCCCCTGTGGTTAATTCAGAAAAACTGCAACAGCTGCCCAGTAGTATAAGAATGTGGATACTTAAGACAAAGGTCTATCATAAGGCCTTTTTAAGGCCTAACTTAGCCAAGGAAATGGTGTGGAGTTACATCAGAAGGGGGTCATGTTCAGTGTTAGCAATAGGTTCTTCACCAGAGGAAGGCACAGAACAGATGCCCAGGGCTGTGGTCATGGCCCCAAGCTGCCAGACTTCAAGCAGCATTTGGATAATGCTCTCAGACACAGAGTTATAATTTCAGATGATCCTGAGTAGAGCCAGGGATTGGACTCCATGGTCCTTGAAGGTTCCTTCCAACTTAAGAGTATTCTGTGATTCCACACTTCTTAGCAGGTAACCTAAAATCTTACTTAGGCAAGCTGTTAAGACTGTGGGAGCACATAAATGCAATGGAAATGCCTCCAGAAAGGGACAGACTCTTCCACTGCTGACTACACAATGTGTTGGAGTAATCATGAAATCTGATTTCTAATAACACTTGAGCGTGTACAACGTTACAGTTATACCAGAAGTTTCATACCTGACAGAGGTTCTGACTTTATTCAATTCTTCCCCCGAAACCAAATCTGTTTTATTGATGATTATAAGATCAGCTAGAGCAACCTGCCTATACATTTGGAAAAAGAAAGAAGGACTGCTTGAACAAATAGTTTTTTTCAAGGCAGAAAGAGTATGTCTCTCATAGCACTGTAAAATTACTAACAATACATGTACTAGCAAAACAGAAAGACAAACATTAACCAAATCATTAACCAAACTAAAACATCATGGAATGACTACAGTACTACTTGAGATTATTCCTTGCTGCTTGTTTTGGTTGCTTGCTTGCTTCTCCTTTTCCATTCCCTCCCACTCCACTTAAAATCTACTCCAAATTCTCTTACAATTTATTAACTCCAGGAACCTCAAATTCTCTTGCATGCATTCCTCACAAGGACTTCATCACAATTACACCTTTAATCACTGTGGCTCCACATTAAATATATATATGCACACACATATTTCTCTATCTCCAGTACGACTTATATAATCTGACAGAGCCTAGCTTGGAAACCTTCCTTGCCCCTACCAGGTGTTTCCCACCTCCCTCCCCCAATATTTATTTTAATGTAAAATTCTATTTATCTTAAAAATGTATGAGAGTTGCTTTAGAAGTAATGCCTTCTGTGACAGCAGAGATTGAACCTTCCCACCACCATTACATTGAATTTTGTTGCTGTCCAACAGATGGCAGCAGAGTGGCAGCCTAATGTTTAACTTGGAAGTGCATATGAAGGGTGGGTGTAGAACTGAATTTCCCCTTGTAGAAAAAAATGGCACCCAGTGACATCCATCGACACTTGGACACTTACAAAGGCCAAACAGTGGATGTGAGCACGGTGAGGCAGTGTCTTGTGTGTTTAAGAAGACAACAGTGGCAACAGCCACTGCCCGGAAATGTTTACATAGCCATGCAAACATTTACAAGCGCAGCATGCAGGGTGTTTTTCATTGCTAGCAAAAATGTATAGCTAATGGTGGGGCAACTATACTGAAAATTGATTTTGTAGGTGAAAGTTGAGCTGCAGTTCTATCAAACAGCATTATTTGTACTCTATCTGCTGCAGTTTCCCTGGAAATAAAGAGGAGGAAAATAAAGATTATTTTCAGATAAACCTACTTACTAGAAAATTCCTCTCTTAGCAGAAAGATCAAATGAAGTACTGAATAATTTTTGATTTCTATCTTTGTTTAAAAGCAAGGGAGGGGAAAATCTTAGAAAAGAAAAAGAATCAATTCTGAATAATCTTCCACACAGTGCAGTCACTGACTACAATTAAAAAATCAAAATTAAAAAAAAAAAAGAAGTTTTTATATCCATACCGTGACGCTTCATTGACAAGACCTTCTGGCTTCTCCTCTGTCAAGTGCTAGATAAGAATTAAAACAAGGGGATTAAGCGTGTTTAATTAATGTTCAAATTAATTTGAAGTTAAAGTATGCCAAAGTCATTTTACACAAGGTATGACTTTCAAGGAAGTATTACAGGAAGATTGTATCTTATCTTTGTGGGTTTTTTTTCCATTAGGATGAAAAAGTTCATACCTTCACCTTTACAGAAGCTTAACATTTCTTTAATGGAAACTATTTTCTTTCAGTACATTATTTGCATAGAATGCTGAAGAGTTGGAAAGCTGAGTTATAATATTCAATTCATCATGAATCTCAAAACTAAAGTCACCATGATATGCAGTAACCATGGAAAAAGGTATCTGAATAAAAATATATTTTTTTCTATTTACTTATGTCTATTGTTAAAGATGTATTAGGCTTGCAGTACAAGATTTCATAATTATGTAAGAATATCTCTTCTCTCTGAAAGATTTACAAAACCACATAGCTATAGTAAAAAACCCGTAATCTTGTTCTGAGTTTATATGAACAAACTGCTACTCATTAGTGAGTCTGCCTCTCCTCAGTGTTTGCTGTTTATTCAAGCAGAAACTGGACAGAAGTGACAGCAATGACAAAAAGAGCATCACATCATTATGCTGCAGGAGTTCAGTATCTTACCACCTGCAGCCTTGTCCTACATTTGTGTACCCAAGCTAACATCCCCCAGAGAATTAGTGAAAGAGAGAAAAAAACACCCAATTCTCAGTCAGCAGCACTAACGATAGTAAGTTAAAGCTCTATTCTATCAGGAATTCAGAACAACAGACATCACTACTGGAAGAGCAGAGGCACTGCTACAAGGCATTTTCAGTCCTGACACTGAGGCAGCAACCCTTTAGGCAAAAGCATCAAGGACATCTGGAAAATGTAAAACTTTGAACTGACATTCTAAAATCAGCAGTGCACCTCGTATGGGAAGATCACACAGTCCTGTGCATTACTTCATCAGCTTAAATGTACGAGGAGTATTACTTTCAAATTGGATTTATTAAGACACAGGAATACAAAATGAAAATAGTGTTAATTTTCATGGGAAATGCATCAATTAAATAAAATTGTTTAAGTGGAACTGTCAGAATTCTAGAACAAAACTATACCATGTACCATCAATGTTGCCTTTAAAAAAAAAAAAAAACATTAAAAAACAAATCAAGACTATTTCCTGATTGTGCACAGTCTAAAGAAAAGGTAACAAAAGGATGGCTGGAAAAGCAGCTTTTCCTCTGACTTTTTGTTTCTGAGCTTCTATCAAATTAAGTGTGGTCAGACTTCTTGCCCCTGAAAGGACAAAGTCAGCAGTACACGTGTCAAAGTAGACCATTTGTTCTTTACTTAAAAAATAAAGAGTATTTTATAAACTTGTATTGTTTACAGAACTACCTGAATCACAAGCAGCTTTTTAGATCAAACTTAGTAACAAGAAGAATTGCATATTAACAAGTCCTTCACATACCACAAATGTTATCTGCCTAGCATATAATTCAGAAAGTCTGAAGTTTCTAATACTTTAAGTCAGTTTTGCATATTGACCAATTAAACAACCTAACAGTTTTCATTGAGCTTGTGAAGATAATAATGAAAAGTTCAATGTTTCAAAACATGTGTGTGTGTGTTTTCAGGCATATTATTTGCAAGTTTAAACATGAAAAGTTTGATTTTTTCTAAACAGTTAAGTACTGCCCTACATGACATTTCTATTTGATTCAAGCCAGTAAGTAAGCATTGCATAAGGAGAAAGTTGAACAGAACAGTACTTTTGAAAGTAATAAAACACCTAAATTACCATGAGGGCAGTAAACTGAAAACCGAGGCTTAAGACATTGCAGTTTCTTGTGATGTTAACCACAGGGGGTAACATCACAAGAAAGGGGTTATGATCACTCTTATTCTGAATTCCACAAAAGCAATACCTAATCAAAGTAACTACTGCTTACAACATTGTGAAGAATTGTTTTCACAGCCAATTATAAATGAAAAAGTTAAATTACTTGGATTTAATCACAATTTCTGCACTTACCTATCCTCACTATTCTGTAGGTCTGTTCTCTCAGTACACTTCACATAGATTACTCTATTACCTGCTATTTTAATCTACTTCCAGGTAACTCAATAATCCGTTCATCTGATATGGTATCTAATAGTCCAAATCTCTAACCTGTCCTCCCCATAGCTGCCCTTACACTAGCATCATTTCCCAATCTGCAGCCTTAAGTCACTTGTTATCACCCTGGTGTCAGAGGTCTGTTCTTCTTTTTCCCATTCAAAATGCAGCACTAGTGAGCCACAGTAACTGAAATGTATCTTTGTTTGTTTTAAGAATTAAAACAATTGTAAAAAAAGAATAACCAAAATGAACATCACTGCAACAGCTGTTATGGGTACCTGTTCATCTACAACATGTAAGAAACTCAGTACCTTACCTGCAATCCATGCTTCGCATCAACAACAGATACAATGCCTAAAGGAGAACATTAAAATAGAGTTAGCTGCTTCAAGCACACTTCAACATCTTTTTAGCTTCTCATATGACTAGTAAAATGACAATACCATCACATTTGAAATTGTTCATAATATTTTCAAAATTTCCAGTGTATCTCAACGTAACACTTGTCACCTGATTAGTTTGCCTTATTAACTCATACCTGTAGCTAAAAGAAGTCCATCAAACCACACTAAAAAAATTCTTACCACGCAGATGCCTCTCTGCCTCCTTCCACGCAAAAATAAGTGGGCAGAGATACATTCCCACAAGCAATCAAAGCAAACTAAGGGGACTGATTGAGCTACACAGTCATTCTGATTTTAGGTGACCAGGATTCTACAACTGTCTAGCAGAAACCGATGAAGCTGTTTGTAACGTAACTGAATGCTTCTCTAGCTAAAAGGGCATTTCACAGCCTAACCAAAAACACAGTAGGGTATTTTTAAGCAAAAAAACATTATGATTTTTTCCCACTGAAAAAAAAAAAAGGAGGAAAGAAATCAACACACAACATGCTCTTTAACTAATGAAAATTACAGTAAAATTAAAATTTAAATGGAACAGATGAAGTGCTAGAACAAACAAGTAGAAAAGACAAAGAAGAAAACAGAAGGCAGGGGAGTTTGAATATTGATAAGAGATCAGAAAAACTAAAAATGATCAACGACACAATGAATAAAAATAATAAAACCTAATTAACATTTGGTAATACCCAACTAATGAGGACTAATAAGGTTTCTTCTCCTTAACCCATAGTCAAGATATCTCCTTAACTAATCTGTCAGCAAAACATACACAATTTTTGCTTGTTTTAGTGAACTGAAGCATCAAAACAAGTAACTAGATCTTTGGCAAGAAATTTGAGGATATGAAAACCAAGATTATGTCTTTCAAACAATTTCTGAAAGCTTGCATTAAATTGCAATACATTACACTGCACTACACACAGATATGCAGTACCAACATGTTGCAAAACAAACTTGCACTGCTTACCATCAAGATATATGTCGCTTCCCAGCTCAGAATCAACCCAGAACATGGAGGCCACAGCTCCTAGGAAGTACAATAAGTTTAGCTGCAAAACTGATACTAGTAGTTCTGTATTTAAAACTCCTCTCTTACAAATTCAGAGAGCATTATCAATGTCAAGTGCCTGACCATATATTTTATCCAGCAGCTGCCAAAGCATTACAGTTATGTAATATGTAAGATGAGACTAGAAAAGCTTTAAAAATCTCACAATTCCAGATGCATGTAAGTCTTCTGAATTAACTTCACCCAGTAATATCTACAGTGTCATTACTGCATTCATTGCAGGACTCCTCCATACAAAACACTGAAAGAAAAATGGGGTTGAGAACAGGAGCGTGGCTGAGGGAAGCTATTCTCTACCCAGCACTTTTAAGATTACATGTGGATAGTTCTTCCAGCAGTAGCATAGCCTATGCAAGAAAGATGTAACTAAACTGATGCAAGTTCAGCATAGAATCACTAAGACAGTAGGGATCACAGGCCCTGAAAGAGGTGGGCAACAGAAGTTGCTCTGTCTACACAGCAAACTTTCCATGGGAGCTAACGGCAGCCACCTTGAAAATCAAAGATAAGTCACTCAGGAGACTGAGAGAAGTTTTTCCATAGTGTTACACGGCAGAAAGATTAGAGATAACAGCATTAAGCTTAAACAAGAGGTTCAGATCACACGTATCACAAAAATGCTTTTTCAGTATGAAAAGACAAGCCCACAACCAGCTGACCAGAAACACAGTCTTCCCAGTTGTCAGAGGATGGGGATACCTGACTGAATATCCTGAGAAACCTGGCCTTATCATTTAGCTTATTTGCTTTTAGAAGTTGGAATAGACCCTCCAGCATCCTTTGTACGTAGGATTTGTTCTTAACAGAGGCTATATCAATGTCCTTTCTTTTAAATAAAATTACTGTGACAACTATTGAGCTTTGAGCTGGAAAGTGTTAGTCTACCAAATGAGAAACAGCTTAAATGTCAGTAAGAATTTCACAGAATCACAGAATTGTAGGGGTTGGAAGGGACCTCCAGAGATCATCGAGTCCAACCCCCCTGCCAAAGCAGGTTCCCTACACCAGGTCGCACAGGTAGGCATCCAGGCAGGTCTTGAACATCTCCAGAGAAGGAGACTCCACAACTTCCCTGAGCAGCCTGTTCCTTCACTTTCTGACAATAACATGCTTTTATAATTGATCTGGTTCAGAGAAAACTGTTCAGGTTACTATTACTTTTTAATAACAAAAATCACTGAACAGCACATAAGGATTTATTGTTCTGTACCTACCAAAAAAATGCATTAGTCCGTTTGGCAGCACATTTTTAGACCTCACAAAGGCTATGACAGATAACATACACCTTGGAAAGAGCAATGTGGAACAGAAATAAAACTTACTGAAAGCTGCTAGTTTTAGTGTCTTCTTCTCCAAGACTTAAGACACTTCTTCAACACAGATTTATTTTAACCAGATTTCTGTCAAGCATTAGAGTCAATCTAGAAGCTAGAAGTTTAACTACAACAACCATAATTTTGCCTGTGCACCCATTCCCTTGACCAGTTTTGCTCTATACAGCAACCTACATGCATGGTTGAAAACTTACCACTTCATAACACATTTTTGAATGGTGAAGTGACTGCTGTGCAAATAAACACTTCATAAAAACAGGTGAATTATAATGGTTATGAAAAAACATACACAATGTAAACTACCTGGATCTGCCAAACCAGTTGTTTCTAACAATATATAGTCAAATTTTCCTCTCTTTTGCATGAGGTTCTCAATAGCCTTCACACCATTGTCCCTGCAAAAAGAAACAATTAAACCTGAGAGTAGAAAAAACAAGTAAAACATGCTTACACGTTTTATATAAACTTATCCATGTGCTGATGCAGAACCCAATGACAGTATCATCAAAGCAAAAGGTCTGAGTCAGGACCTACACAAACTACACTTAAAATTTAGTCACCAAGCTGCTGTTCTAGTATTAGGCAAACAAAAGCCTTCAGTTTTATTTTGGTCTGAAAAACATTTGTGCACTCCCCAAGGCTATAACAATGGCAATTTAAATTAATATTAATTTTCAAACACTGAAATCACAGTAAAGCAGAGTTGCGCTAACGTGTAACTTTTTGGTTTGGGAGGGAGCAAGATGTGCTATTTACTTAAATCCTTAAATCTCAGCTGCTTAAGTAAAAACATATGCCATTTTACATATGAAACTTATGCATATAAAAAAAAAGCAGTAACAGCTGCATTCTTTATCTATCAGTACACAACACAGTGCAATGAGACCTTCTGTTTTCCCCTTACTGTCCAATTTGTAAGGTATACGACTAGTTCTTTCAAATTTTCAGTGCCAACAGATCACCAACAAATTTAACACAAACAGTCCAACATTCAAATAAACAACAACAAAAAAACAACAAACATGAATAAAATGCTATGTTTTAACATAACCACCTGTTTACAATTACAAATGCTGTCTCCTTACAGAGGCTCTCCCTCTGTCCCTTCTGAGCTACAAAATACCCAAATATTAGGCAACAGAGTAAGAAACACAACTTAAGTATCTCACTTGAGTCCTAATTCCAGCTTTCTTGAATATTTAGCACTCAGTATAAAAGCATGTAATAGGAACAGAAGGCAGAGCTCCTTACCCTGTAATACCCAACTGTAATACCCAACTGCATAGTTTTCTGAAAGATGCTAACTCCAAATCCAGTAAGGCATCAGAGGGAAAATAATGTCTATCTAGTAAATTCAAATTTGTTTCCTCTAAAATATAAGTCACTATCAACACTGTCATTAGCTTTATGAATTTGTCCTTCATCTCCTCTCCTTTCCTCAACTCCCCCAAAACCCACTATTGAGAACTTGCATAGTAATCCCTCCTTACTTTACTGAACAGCACAAACAGCCATTTCTTAGCTCCAGCCATTCTTCATAGAGTTCTCCTCCCTGACTGATTGCCAAGGATTTCTCCAGTGCACTCCCTGGAAAAAGAACAAATATAACTTCAGTCTACCAATTTGTGAAAGAATACCTGCAAAGAAAACATGAAAGATTCATGTTGGCATATGTTTTGTTCTGGGATTATATTGTGGTTCTACAGAGGTAAAAAAAACAACTGACAAGCAGGATGGAACAAGTTAGAATAAAGAGGTCAGCTTCTATCCCTATATCACATATATGCCTGCTTCTGTAGCTTAAGGCTCCGTGACCAGAAGTGATGTGCATATGAAAAAAAACACAAAACCATAAACAAACAACACACATCATCATCACAGTGCAAACCCTGTGGTGCAGATAGAAAATGACAGCTCTGGCAGCCAAAAGTCCCACAAGCCAGGAAGCAAAAAAGTCAATCATAGAGACCATGCAAGCACCTCCTCATTTTCTTGATCTAAGATAATTTGTGTTCTTTAAGTAGCTGGGTAGAATGCAAAGAAAACATTATCCACCGACATTTCGTTTTAATTTTCATCTGCTTCAGAATGAGCAGGCCAAGCAGCCATACCGTACTTCTAGCAGCGTAACAGCCTCATTTGCTTGACTTGAATTTACGTACAGAACTGTGCAACACATTAATACCATGAAGTTCAGCCAAAAGTCTTCCTGCCTTTCTCAAGGCTGAGGTATGACACTAATTCCAGCAACAAATTTAAAACATCAATATTTGTGATTTCCAGAAGCTTTACGCATATTTTGCAGCTCAAGATAAATAACAAAAATGTTCGTACAGGTTTACATACCTTCTCCAAACTCATTCAGTATCACTGCAATTCTCTTACTATGTTGCTCAGTCAGAATGTAATTCAGAAGAGTTGTTTTCCCAGCACCTGGAACATTAAACCGTTAAAAAACGGCTGAACTTTCAGATTAAAAGTAAATACTACTGGGGACACACATACTTTAGAGGAATCAGATGGAATGCAAAAGAATGAGAACCAACACTATAATGTATATATACACACGTACAAATTCGTACATATATTTTTTAAGAAGAGTTCACAGAACTATTGGCAGGCTAAACCTCACCTTGGAAAACAAAAATAAAACACCGACCAAAAAAGCCCACCCGCAACAGACCGCCCCGTTCACTAACTTCAGCTGACGCAGAGCCCCTCACCAGGCAGTCTTTCCCAGACAATTCACTTCTGTTAACAGAACCGGATTCTCCGTTTCGCCATCGCTACTCACAAGACGCAGCCACCACACGTGCTACCGAGCAAACAGCAAAGTCCCCGCACCGGAAGCCGCCCGCCCCTCACCTAGGTAGCCCGTGATGATGGTCACGGGGATCTTCCTGCCGGAGTCAGGCTCGCTGTCCCGCACGACGCCTATCGGCACCAGCTCGGGGCAGTCCTCATCCTCCATATGGGACCAGGGACCGACGGCGCGCAGACGGCGCGTCACAAGCCTGCGTCCCGGTGCCGGGCATGCGCGACGGCGCCCCCCTCCACACGTTGCGCGACTCCGCGCATGCGCGTTGTACTCAGGGCGGTCGCCTCCGTGCTGCCGCGCATGCGCAACAGCAGCGCCGCGGCCACAGCCGCGCTCCCGCCCGGTTCGGGGCTCTACGCGGGCCGTCTGGCAGCCGGCCGCTAACGGTGCACTTCGCCTCGCTCGGGGGAGTCCGGGAGCTGGCGGTAGCGTCTTTATGATCTGCTAGCTCCTCGGCTGCCTTAGGAAAAAGAGTGCCGGATCTGCTCCTGACGGCACGCACTACCGGCGGAGGCTGCGGCGTGAGGGCTGCCTTGGGAGGCAGAAGGCATTGCTGCAGAGCTTTCGTGAGGGGCTTTATTTCACGTCTGACTTTTCCTTGGAAGGTCTCACGTGGAGTAGCTGTGCGTCATCATCAAATAAAATTAAGCTAAAATCTGAACGTAAGCTTCTTCTGTCTTGGGTATTCTGAGGCAATGTACACGTATGTATGGGTGCTTCAGCTGTTGGAAACTCCACAGCTTTTTGTAGACCACAGGTTTAGTAAATAGGTAAAATAGTCTTTTCCGTCACTTGATGCCAGAAGATTTAAATATAATCATGCTGGGGGAAGGTGAGGCACAAAAGTGATTTGCCTGATGTATTCCTATGATGTTAAAAACTCAGGTGTGGTGCTCTGGTCTGTATGTGAAGTAACACAGGTCTGAGCACAGACTAAAGGAGCATGTTTTTCTTAACCTCGTCTGTGTCTTTGTACAAGAGTAAATGCACTTAGTATTCATCCTTGAATCCTCTAATATCTGTATAGGTTAAAACACTTGTCAGGATGATGTTTTTGATGGAGAAGCATAGCTGGCAGGAATCAGTTGCGGAGTTTCTCTTGCCTTACCCATGGAAGGCACTGAATCCCGTCCATTCACTATTGGGGTAAATATGCAGCTTGTAGAGTCGGGACCAATACATGGTGTGATGCATCTTTCTGCATTTTACTCTCACATGACATACTGTGTTTTAAAGGAAAAACTCAGTCTGTTTTTCAAAACGGTAGTTGGAGCTCTTAAAGTAAATTCCAAGGTATGTTTCTTCTCGCCTGAATCTGCTCTGTTTCTCAGCTCTATTATAAAGGGACTGATTAAGAAAAATCTCACAGATTTTTGCTGTGAGAATGCTGTGGAAAGGAAGAATAGTCAGACAGGTTGGAAACTGACATGGTAGCATGACAGAGCATATAGAAGCCTGTAAATCGCCTTTCAAAAATCAAGCTAGTAGCAATACTGACATTTCATTTACATGTCAGTGAGACATCTGGCTCTGGGGAAAAAAAGAGGTGATGAGACTTGTCCTGGCTCTTCGGGCAGTTCTGCTTTTCATTAGTTCACATGACACAGCTCGTTATGTTTCTTTTGAATAAAATCACGCAAAATAAATAATGTGGATTTGGAGTTTCCTTTTGGTTTCTTCAAAGTTTATATATAAACAGTAGAATTTTGCTGTATTAGCTCTCCTTGAATTTCTGTTGAACTGTGACATAAAGCCTACTTTATGAAGCTAAAGGCAAAACCTTTATATTTTGTTGTGGTGGCAGCTAAAATGAACGTAGTAAACCAAAAATTGGGTGGCACAGTTGGAGTGTTTTATTCTAAGACGCTTGTAGACCAAATAAACACTATCAGAAAGCAGTAAAGTGCTGATAGATTTCAGGAAGTCATATTTAACTGCGAGTTTAAGTGGTTTTGGCTGCAACTGAAATAAGGTAATGCCTTTGCAAGTACTGAAGATCTCAGCAAAAGCTGAGCAGTTTGTTTCAGACTGGTTTAGACAGTGGTAAAAAGTGTTTGTTCAGGCTGTTACTCTTTGAGGAGAATTAGGGAATAGGACTGTAAGAGCCATGAGAATGAGGAAGAGTACGCACTGAGGAGTGTTGTGAAAGATTGCAAGTTATTAATATGTGATACAGTAGCAGTGGGAGCCTGATGTGATTGAAACAACAGGGAAAGAAGATCATTGGCATTTCACTATTGCATAGGATATAGCAGTTTCTGTAGATTTTCCCAAGGTGTTCATAGTCTGTATGTTCAGTTCATAGTCAGTGTTCTAGAGGAGTGAGTCCCAGACAAAATCTGATGCCAGGCCTGTGGGTGGACATCAATCCGCAAAACCACAAAGAAATAGAAATTAAAACCAATTTGTGATCAATTCAGTAGGTGCTGAACAGTCCCATGCATATCTCAAGATGTACAGTGGTAAGCAAGGACATAACTTCAATGTGATTTGCATACTCCCCTAGATACACTTAGTTTTTTCTTACCTGTGGTCAGTGGTTAGGTATTTCTGTTCAACTCTCTCTTATTTTCTTCTCTGTATTCAGATTGACATCTTCTCATAACAACTGGTATTCTGTCACATCCAGTGTGGACACACAGAAAATAAACAGATAAACAGGATTTGAAAGCCTTATGGGAATACATTTCTGCTTGAGCAATACTGGCCCAGATCTTGCAAATACTGTGATAGATTTCTGACATAAAACATGGATAGTCAGTGTCACCAGCACATGCTTGCAGAAGCCTGACCTGACCCGGTTGTGATCCTGTCAGCTTTTAGCCACTGCTTTTCAGCGAGGTTCTGTACTGAGGTACAGTTCTGCCCACATGGAGCTGCAAAGAGGGCTTTGATTTTTGAATATAAACTGCCTTAAAAAATGAAACTGTTGGATTTTTTTGGTGTGTGAAGAATAATATGTCATTCACATACTGTGCATGAAGACAAAAGTTTTAAAAACACCGGCATTCCTTTAGTCAGTACCTTTACTTCTTAGCATTCCTGTTTTTTGTGACTTGTGCACAGTGTGCTGTTAGGTTGTAATGTGTTTTAATGAAACTGAGAACATTTGAATAAAGGTACAGATTATAGCCCAAATTTAAATATCACCAAACACAACCTAGCAAGTTGCCTAATTTTATATAAGTGGATCATGGTTAAAAAGGAAAAATTATCTATCAGTGTTGCTTCCATTCAGGTTTTGTTTCCTGTGAATGCGAGCAAAGAAAACTTTCTGTTTTGAGAAACTTTGTATTGAGAATCCAGTCGGGAATATTTTTATTTCTCCAGAATATTTGCACAGATGGATGGAAAAAGAAGGCATATTTTCACACAGCTTTTTGCTTTCTTTCTAGAATCAGCTGTTTCATTAAAACAACAATAACAACAACAACAACAAACCAGCTGCAGAATTGTCTAAATTCCCTCTGTCCTGTTTCACCAACACAGAAATGAAACTTCAATTAAACTTTTTTTTTTTTTTAATAAAGGTTCAGAATTTCTTTGCCAATCTATTGCAGACATCAGTAGAAGGAAAGTTCACATATTTTCTGTGTTTAATCCTGCTAAGCATTATCGGATGCAATTGAGATTTATGTCATTGTGAGCACTGCACATGACTACATTGCAGCTTCCCTTAGCAGGAAAGCATCCAGTTGCTCTGGCTTCATTAACCAGTGGTGCTGTAAGAGGTGTTATATTAACAAACATTGTCAGGCATAGTCTTCTGCTGGCACATACTGAGGTAATAACAGTTTTCCTGTTGGTGCAAACTTCCATGTACTCATAAGCTGTTCAGGTAGCAGTTGCTCATTACTGCCTGTGTATTTTGTTGAAGATGCAGATTTATAAAGGATACTGAGAAAACAGGGCAACAAAGGTATATGCTCTGCAGATAACAAGAGATGCTTAGAGGTTCAGCAGGGCTTCATCATTCCTGACTATCCTGGGCCACAAAGTTACGTTTAATGGTAGGCATGGCCCTGTAATACTCTGTCATGCAATAGGATGCTTTGCTGGGTATGACTGGCAATAGACAATTGACTGCAATTCAATTTTGAGGGAAAAAAGGTGCTTGGAAATGTGCATAATTACAGAAAAAAGCCCCCAGAAGATGGTGTATAGACATGTTGATTGCTGTCTTTTCCAGCATTTCCCAGACCCTGGTTTGCCAACTCTCAAAATGATGCATAGCAGTAGCAGTCCTGCCTGGCAGCACACACCCAAGCCACCCTTCTGTTCTATGAGGCTGAGTCTGCAGCTCCTCACCCTGCCCAGCCACACCAACCAACCAGCAGCACTGTCCCACCACCTTCAGGTCAGGCTGCAGCAGTAAAAAGAAAACACAGAGAGAACATTTGAAAATGCAGTGGGATCAGAGGGATTAATGCCTTTATGTCTTTTTGGAGGGCTGAAATGTGCATGTCGGAGAAAGCGATCATTAGGACCACGGTTTGAGACGCATGTGGAAGGTGGGGAATAGGAAATAAATAGAGGATGAAAGCACGGTTTCTACTGCACTGTATGCAAGACCCCCAACAGCTGCTACCATCCAAGCAAGCCAGATCTGGGAAACTGTGATGTGTTCCAAGATGCTTTATTTTCTTTGCTTTATTTTGATTGTGTGTTTTTTGTTTGTTTGTTCACTGATTGTTGGTTTTGTGTGTGTGGGGGGGGGGGGGAGGGGGGGGGGTTGTTTGTTTGTTTTTTGTTTTTTCTGCTTTTACTGGCACTTGGTTTGATGACCCTTTTTTTCATCTCTTGATTGGAAAGATTGGAAAATACCTATTTGTGTGATTGTATACAGTAAGTTTGTTAGTTCACAGAATCATGGAATGGCTTGTGATGGAAGGGACCTCAAAGATCATCTAGTTACAATCCCCAGCCATGGGCAGTTTGCCATCCTCCAGACGTGGCTGCCCAAGGGTCCATCCAACCTGGCCTTGAGCACCAGCACGGATTGGACATCCACAGCTTCTCTGGGAAATCCGTTCATGTGATTCATCACTGACCCTTGTCATAACTAACATAAATCTCCCCTCTAAGTTTAAAACCACTTCTCCTTGTCCTGTCGTTATCTGCATGTGTAAAAAGTCAGTCTCCCTCTTGTTTATAATCTCCCTTTTAAGTACCAGAAGGCTGCAGGGAGGTCTCCCACCTCCTTGTTTTCTCCAGACTGAACAAGCCCAATTTCCTTAGCCTGTCCTCACAGGAGAGGTGCTCCATCCCTCTGATCATCTTTGTAGTTCTCCTCTGCACCCATTTGAAAAGTTCCACAGTTTTGCTATGCTGGGGGCCCCCAGCCTGAATGCAATACTCTGGATGGGGACTCAGGAGGGCAGAGAGGAGGCAGACATTCCCTCCCTGTCCCTGTTGGCCACCCTCTTCTGGTGGGCCCAGGATACTGTTGGCCTTCTGGGCTGCAGGTGCACGTTGCTGACTCATATTCAACTGTTCATTCCACCAGAACCCCAAGAACTTCTCTGCAGGAGTGTTCTTAGTGAATTCTTCTCCCAGTCGGTATAGGTACCTGGAACTGTTCCACACGTGATTAGCCTTGTTGAATCTCAGTTCAGTACGTGTGGGCCCACTTTTCAAGCTTGTTCAGTTCTCTCTGGATGGCATGCCTTCCTTCTGTTGTATCAATTGCACCACTCAGCCCAAGTCATTTATAAAGATGTTGAGGAGCACTGGTCCCAGTGCAGATCCCTGGAGAACCCCTTAGTTGCAGGAATTCAAACAACAGTAGTGCTTAATAAGCTGAAGCAGTAGTATTGACAAGATTGGATCTGATGGTTTAAAAAAAAAAAACAAAAAAACAAACAAAAAAATCAGTCTATCTCATATGATGGTAACTCAGTGAGTTAAAAACGTGTAAACTTTCCTGATGGAATTTCCTTCTTTTTTTTTTCCCCCCCCAAAAAGCAATAGTATGCTAAAATAACAGATGAAGAAGAATACTTTATGACTTTTGCTGCTCAAAATTCTGAAGTAGGCTGCTGGTAATTCAGTTTATCACTAAAGCTTTTGATAATCTAAGTATTTGGTCTGCAGCTGCTGATAGCAGTCCTGGAAACCATAGTTTCGTGTGTCTCCTCAGGTGTTCTTTTTTCTGCATGAGATAAAACATTTTTGAATTACCTTTTTGTCTTTCTTTAACAAAAATGTGGGAAACTGCAAAATAAATAGTTTCATAATTCATAAATAGGTGTATTTGTGAGATTGATATGTTTACTGAGGCTACCTCATTTTCTGTTGCCAAATTTAGCAGGTACCACATGAGCTGTTAAGATGAAGCATCAAAATTGAGGTAGTGATTTCTTCCTGAGTAGTTAGTTCTTGACACCAACACCATACGCCAGATCATAGCTATGAGTGATTTGTAACCGAGTGATAACTAAGTTCAAATTAACAGTAAGTGTTAGCTTTATCTTGGTGACGTAAATAAAGGATAGGTGTGGTAGGTAAGTTCTGTCCAAAAAGGTTGCTAGTTTATTCTTCCCACTGCAATCCTTTTCCAATTAGTGCCAGCCTAGTAATAGTACATTTAAATATTTTCTTTCTCAGTTTTCAGACTTGTCTCTGAGATCTCATTCTTCTATAGATCCTTTTCTGTTTTTTTTTTTTTTTTTTTCTTACTAAGGTATCTATTTTTGTTTCCACTCTCAATTTTTAACATTTACTTCTGCTAAGTCTTTCAGCTCTTCTGTGTTTCTCTGCTTCTGCAAGGACACGTAGCCAGTGCTCTTTGAAGACCATCTGTCATCTGGGTTGACATTCAGATCTACATACATTTGTACTAATAGCGCTCTAAGAGTTGGTGAATCCTGAAAAGATAACTGATTTTGCACCAAGGCTGAGAGGAACACACCAGCAAGGAGACATCACTTTGCAACAGAACCACAAGATACTTACCAAAAACGGCCCTTTAAAAGCTCAGCTGCAAGTGAAGTTGAAGCATACAGTAGCGCAGCCTGCCAAACTTGACTGGTATGCGGTGTTGGTATGTGTGGGTTTTCCTTCCGCAATCAATTACTTTAATGGTAAGAAGAAGTCATATTCATGGTGCATGTGCGTATTGGCAAAACACCGCCCCAGATAAAGAACTGGCATCTATTTACATCATGAGTCTTGGCTTCGCAGGCTGCAAATTCACGCTGCACGTCGGTCCTTGCAGGAGGGGCTACACCTGCTGCTGGCAGCACGCACATGCCCACTAACCAGGTACCGACTGTAACGCACCTCGCTAAGACTGCCTGCCCAAACCTTACACCCACGTGCCAGGCGATGGAGAAGGGATCTCGGTTACTCCCACGACCATGAAGGGCAGATGAGTGTGTGGGCGCGTGACACCAACACCGCGGTACCCAGACGGGGTCGGTCCGGGGATGCGCGATGGGGTCTGTAGCCGCCTTCCTCCGCAGGTGCCTCCCCTACTTGTTGCGCTCACTCAGATCCGCGCTTTCCCTCGGAATCCTCCAAAGGGTCCTGGATCGGGCAGGGGGTGCCGGGCGCGGAGCGGGGCGCGGCAGGTCGGAGCCGGCGGCGCGGGCGGCTGAGCCCTCCCACCTCTCTCGATTTCGGCGAGGAAGGTGAAACGCGGAAGTTCCCAGGCGAAGCTGTCAGACGGCCGCCGGCTTTGCAGCCCGCAGCGCGCAGCACCACTAAAAGCACCGAGGCAGGCACCCTGCCGTGCGCGCACTCGACTCCTGCGCCCTCCGCATGGCGACTTTACCCGCCGCTGAGCGGAGGGCGTTTGCCCTGAAAATCAACAGGTGAGAAGCGTCCGCCGTGCAGCGCGGGGCAGCTGCTCGGGAGGGGGAGCACGGCGCACGGGGGCACGGCCGAGAGGGCGGCACGGCGCAGCGGGGCGCGGCTTCCTCCGCGGAGATACGCCGGCGCGGAGCGGTGTCCCGCCGGCCGAGTCCGTGTCCGCGGCGGAGCTGTGATGGTGTCGGGGCTCTTCTTGCGCACGAGGGTCCCAGGGACGTATTGCCGCGCTTGGGAAAGAGAGGCTTACGCGGGGCATCGACATGGCTGTGCTCGCTGTGCTTTTTTCCCTTTCAATCGCAATGAAATGAGCATCCAGGGGCTGGCCGTGGCAGTGATGCTTCTGGCCGTGAACTCGCGTGTCCCGTCCCAGGGAAGTGCTGACTCTCAGCTGCTCCCTGCTCTTGGTGGCCACCAAGACAGTTATTTCCATACCAATGTGCCGAGGGGAAACACGAGGCTGCTTTTCCATAGACTTGTCATCAGAAGCTAAAACCGTGTTTCCAGAGGGCTTGGTGTATGTGCAAGGAGACTGAGTTTGCTGACACGTAATAAAGCAAATAGCATAATGGTAATACAAACTGAGGAAGAGGCCAACCTCAGAGAGAAAAGTATGCGCAGAAACTCCACCTCCCCAGCAATCTGTTGGAAGACATGGGGTTTTCAGCTGCAGAGGATAAAATTAGCTCCACTGCCATACGCATTTCCCATGGCAGAGTGCATATCAGCATACCTTTCCATTTCCCCTGAGGATTCATTTTAAATTTGTGGTGAATGTTCACAAGAGTGAGATATCATACTGCGAGGCCATGAGATGAGCAGTTTGCTGCTGGGTCCTCCCGTGATTCCTCATAAACTGAGGCCTTGCTTGAATAAAGTGCATAACTGGCTGATATTCAGAGAGTTTGGGTTATTTTTTATCTTCCTATTTTTAGGGTCAGCTTTCTGGCAGCTTCTCCCATCTGTGGCGATGGTTTGTCTGTACAACTGAAGCCTTACAAATTAGTGCGACAGTGCCAATTAATCTGCCACACAGAGATTTACTATTAGAAACTGTTTTGAAATTGGACAGTTATGGTTTTATTTTTATTTCCTCTGATTGGATAGTGGAGCGTTCCATATTTTTTGTAGTAAACCAAATGTTTCGGTATTACATTCATGTTCTGGATGTGGCTCTGCTGAACAACCAGCCTATTTATTTTGCAAGTAAGAATATTCTCTTTTATACTTTGGGAGGGATGATACATGTATGCTAGCAGAGCATCGTCCCTGTTTCTTCAGGAGGACCATGTTGTTTTTGCACAATCCATGCACAGTTTGTTCTACTACCAGTGGAGTAATATTTCATCTTTTTTTTTTTTTTTTAATTTAAAAAAAAACCTGTGTGGGGGAGGAATATTTGGTCAGTGTCTTAATGTGTCTTAACTGTACACAAAAGGCTGTTCTGCAGCTATGAATTTTTCTTCCGCTTTCTTTAGTTCCTGAACTTAGTTCTTCAAACTAGAGCTCTTAATGAAAGTTGGTCATTACTGACAAAGCATCATTTACAGGAGTTGTTACACAGACTGCATTATACTCTCCACTATAAATACACATTCAAGCTGAACTCTCACTCATTTCTCTTGCTGGTGAATTGACTGTATGCTTCTTTTAATGAGGACCAGTTGAGTTTTAGGCTCTGTACTGGTTCTTCACTGCCTCTGTGCTCCTCACATAAGGCGAGCATGGCATGTTCATTAAAAGCATGACAAACTGTGCTAACCAATGTTCAGTAAAAACTTAGCAGTGACATAATCTGGAATGTTGTATTAGTGCTCAGGTGTTATGATTTAAAGTTAGTGAGTTCTTGATGATGCACTGGGGCTGCAAATGCTTCAGGAAGGGGCTATGACAAGCATCATATTTGTTTAAAGCAAGGGCAAACTTTACAATCAGGTCTTAAAATATAATCAGATTTGTGAGCTGTGTATGCAACCTGCTCACATAACCACGTCTTTCTGTCATTTTATTTGCCCTTCCACCCATGATTGCTGCCCCAACCTGTTGCTTCCTGCTTTTTTTAGTCCTGCAAGGACTTGCACATATGTTCTTAATGCATGTATGTATGAGTAGTTCCTGCTGTTTTAATGGGATAACTTTTACATATCATGATGTTCATCTTTTATGCAGAAATTAAGGAGCAAGCATTCAAATTAGTGTCCCTGATTTTAGGCAGCATGCTGACAACTGACCTGTGTATTACCTGGAGTAAGGGGCTAAGAACTGAGCAGGACTTCAGAAAGAATCCAGTGCATGTAGCATTCATTTCTATTACATCAGAAAATATATTCCTGTACAACTTTATACTTTATTTGAAATCAAGCCTAAGGCTTCACTAAGCTGTACTGTCTTTCCAAATGGATTCCTGTGCAGGACAAAGGAAGAGGAAGAAAGCTCTTCCTTAGCATGCAGTCTTAGGGGGCTCTCAGAGTGCTGTAGGTATCCATTGTGCTGAGGAACCACCAGGGGTCGTGGGGAAGTTCATCCTAGTTTCTGTGGAAGAAGAGGCTTCCAACCTCCTCTGGTAGCAGATCTATTTTCAGTGCAATTTCTTTATGGGGATGAGGCATATATCACTTGATTGAATTTAAATTAACTCTTATTAAATAGATGTAATGAAATGCTAATTACTTGGAGTGGTTTTCCAAACTTCATTACATAGGCCAAGATGCTTCTGGTTTGTTTTGCTTTAAATGTATTAAACCAGCTGCAGAGAGAATCTCAGTACTTCTCTATCTTGCATCTACAACAGGTTTATGTGGTATGTATGAAGACGTACTTTTTAAAAGATGTGGTAAATTCTCCATGTCAGTTCTTTGCATAAAGCTAGTCATGATAGAAATCTTAATAAGAATAGCTGTCTGTTGGAGTGTTTGCTGCCACCTTTTAAATGCTGTTTGGTATATTGAATCAAATATGACTACTGAGACACTATCTGAGTCTAGACATTGTTAGTAGTGTCAAGACATTGGTAGTATTAAAAATCATTTTTGCTGAGCCAGTCTAATTCAGGAAGGAAGATCGCAAGGGAAGACACACTTGATGAAATGTCTGAATCCTCTTTTAGTTAAATGAGTTGCACCCTGGGAATCTGAGTAGGGATAACTCAAGTTAATAAGACTTTTCAAAATTATATGCAAAACAGTACGTTCAAATAATCAAATAGTAGTCTGTCTGGATTGGGCTAGATCTATACCATAGATACACAGTGCAGTGTAGCTTTTAAGAGAAGCTAGAAAATTCTAATTGGTAATTTCTGTAGCAGCACTACTTTTTATATACTGCATATGTGAAATAGATGTGTTATCGTGTTTTGTGCAGAGAAAGTTAACTACTAATAGCAAATTAAGGGTAAAAAAAAAATGGGATGTCTAAAAGTTCTATGATTTACATGTATCAACCTGTTAGTTTATATTAAATGGCTAGTTTTCTTCTTTAAAGTTACATGTGAAGCTGATTTTTTTTTTTTTTTTTTAATATCCTTAAGAAAAAATTACTCTGACTTGCTTGTGCAGAGAGCATAAAGCACAGGTTAGTATCTTAATCCTGCATGCAGTTTCATTTGAGAACCTTCTAATTTGGCTGTCAAAAATATTTGGGCAGTTGTCTTTGAGAGATATAATTACACCTTTCGTTAAGTGTTATATCCAGTTTTTCAGCTGAATTCAACCTATGTTCTCTTTTTTTCCCAATTGCCAGAGTAGGTTTATCCTCTTTCCAGCTAACGGGGACTGTGCATGAACTGCTCAGAGTATCTTCCTAATTCTTTCTTAGAGCCACAGAGCTGAGGTTGGCAGAGACCTCTGTGTCCATCTGGCCCAATTCTCACCTCAGGCAGGGACACCCAGAGCAGGGTGCCCAGGGCCATGTCCAGGACAATGTATATTTCCAAAGAGAGAGACTCCATGACCTCTCTGGAGAACCTGTGCCAGTGCTCAGTCATATTTCTGACGTTTACATGGAAACTCCTGTGTTCCAGCATGTACCCTCTGCCTCTTGTCCTAGTGCTGGGCATCACTAACAGAGCCTGGCTACAACCTCTCTGCATCCTCCCCTCAGGCACTTATGGACGTTTGTAAGATCCCCTGGAGCCTCCTCTTCTGAAAGCTGAACAGTCCCAGCTCTCTCAGTCTTTCCTCGCAGAAAAGATGCTCCAGTCCTTTCCTCATCTTGGCAGCCCTTTGTTGGATGCTCTTCAGAGTGCCCACATCTCCTTTGCACTGGTGAGCACAGTGAGAAGGAGCACTTCTGACCTGATGGAGATACTTTGTCTAATGTGGCCCATCATACCTCTAGCCTTCTTTGATGCAAGGGCATGTTGCTAACTCGCATTCAGTTTGGTTTCCACTAGGATCCTCAGGCCCTGTTCCACAGACCAGCTTTCCAGCTTGATTCTCCTCAGCCTGTCCTGGTGCCTGGGGCTGATCCTTCCCACAAACAGGACTCTGGAGTTCTCCTTGTTGACCTTAGAAGGATTTCTCTTAGTCCACTTTGGCCATCCATCCTGGTCTCTTCAGATGGATAGCAGCAAGACGCAGAGTCTACAGTAAGCCAGAGCAAGCCACTCCTCCCAGTTTTGTGTCTGCTGCAAACTTGCTGAGGGTACATTCTGCCCATTGCATGGATCACTAATGAGGACAGTAAATAGGATTGGATCTGGCACTGACCATTGGGGTACAGTGCTATTTAGCTAGCCTCCAGCTAGCTTGCAGGCCAGTATGCATTCTCTGGGTCTGGCTGTCCAGCCAGTTTTTGATCCAGCTCCCTGTCTGCTCATCCAACACATACTTCATTAGCATTGGACTTAACAGATATTTGAAAACACTAGTTCTTGTGTGTTACTTCATTCCAAGAAAGAGAGATGGCTTCATGGAAAGAGAAACATTGCTATAATGTTTTTTCTCAAATTCCTGTAAACTGGTCTTTTCATAGACCAGACTGAGGTTGCATGCTGTTGTATTTTGTGCAAGCACAGATGTAATGAAAAGCAATCAGTGTGCAAAACTGTGTGTGTCCGTGTAAAACTGTGTGAATCCTCAAGATGAATATTCACTCGTCCTGTGGAGGTGGGTTGCAAATCAATTACAAGAGTGAGTTTAGGAAGCAAGCAACTTTATACATCAAGGGTATGCCATAGGATATTCGTTCATAGTGTTGAGCTAGATCTTTCTGAGTATGTTCATATTTCAAAGGCAAGATTATTCAGGACTCTCTTAATACATGTGACATCATACTACCTATCACAAAAATCAAAATGCACAGACCTTTCTTACAGAAAACTGCAAAATACATTTTTTTGCCTAAAACTAACTTTTAGGAAGAGGAAAAGAAAGAATAATGAAATATCCTTTTACTGTTTTTTGACGATGCTGATGTCCATTTGTAGTGATTTACTTTTGGTTTGCATTGTTTATCCTATGTTTTATGATTGCCTTTTTTGGATGTCCCCCGTTTTACAATCGAGGTGACAGAAGGCACTTTGGTAAGGGGCTGATACCAAATACAGGCCCATCCAGACAAGGGTTTAGATTACAAGTATGGGAAAAGTGAGCTCCATAATGTAAATGTGCTCTTTATTAGCAAACAGCCTCTGTAGAAACAAGCAGAATAGTCTTACCGTTGAGACAGATGTTGCAGACAGCTGTTGTTGGCAGGAAGCTAATCTTTACATCTAACTGGGTACTCAAATTATGTTTAAAATGTAGCCATCTATTTTCTACAGTAGTTGTTGAAGGCTGTTGTTGTACTGTGCTTAAATCTGTGCAGTCATGAGAGCATGATAATCATAATCCCTGCTACATGATTAGAATACTGTGGGTTGTGGTTTGTCTCTGGAAGATAACTGGTGAGTGGGAAATAGACTTTAAGATGCATTTTAAAATGCATTTCTAAAGTCGTATGTCCCTCTCAGACTTAAAATTGGAAGAACTGGGAGCTCTACGCTGCAGACTGTGCAAACTGTGATGAGGTTCTGCTTTTATAATGTAGAAAAAGAAATGAAATTCTTCTTACACAAGAAAAATGAAGTTGGGGTTGAGAAACTTATTTATGCCCACCAGGTCCCACGTATACATTCCTTGTTTTATCCTTCTGGGTGTTTTTCATTTTCAGATAGGAGGTAAAAACCAGCAAGGAAGAAATATTTAATGTTGTATGTTATACCCTCTTCTGCTTTGTGGCCATTAAAAATCACTATTTATGAGCATAGTCCAGCAAAGTTGTCTATTCTAACTTCTTTTAATTTTGAGAAACACAAACCAAATTGTACTGTTGTTTGCAGCTGTAGCAAAAAGTGTGGGCTGTGAAAAATGCTCAGCTGATAGCATAGCTGTCCTAACTGTTTAGCATCAAGGATGTAGTTACCGCAGAACAGGTCCAGGCCTCAACCAGTTGTTGGGCAGAAATCATTAAAAATATCCAAATGTTTTTTCCTTTTGACTTTTGTAAAGTAATACTTGCATGTGATGAGTCACACAGTTTCCTAACTCCAATAATAATGACTTCTTATAAGACAGTACACCTGGAGTTTGTAGTAATGTTTATTTCCCTGAAGTCAAACCGACTGGATTAGGTGAAGTAATTTATTTCAGTTGTCACGTGAGTTGAAATTTACTATCATTACAGTAACAAAACCTCATGTCCTGAATGCTGTTGGAGTAAAATGTAATCTTTTTCCAAGCTTGGGATTTTATAGATGAATCAAGAAGTGAAATGGAGTTATAATTCGTGATAGCAAATAGCTTGCATCGTCCTAATATGTGTGTGTGAAGGTGTATAGTGTCATTTCTGTAGCATTTGTACATCTACTGATAGCCAGCAGAGACCAAAAAAAGAAAAAAATTCTTTTAACAACTTTGTTAAGTGCAAAATTTTGGACTTTTTCATTTCTATCAGCATGAGCGGAAGATCTGTTGTGTCTATCTTAGTTATTGTTCTGGCTCCCTTTGAAGTCCCACTTCTCTCTTCTGAAAATGACAAAAAATGACATCTTCATATACTTGAAATTGTGTGCCAGTATTTTTTAGGTATACTGTCCTAGTAAGAAATCCATTATTATTTTTTTTTTAACCATAGATTTAAAACTGTGAAGAAAAAATATTATTCTGAGAAATAACCAGGAAAGCACAAACATCTTCTTTTTGTGATTGGTCTCGTGCGCAATCTCTGGGGGGGGCAAGGTTTGTAGATCTACATGTGTTTTCCCAACAGCCAGCTCATGTATCAGTCACTGTTCTGCAGACATAACTGTGAAGCAGAAATTAGATAATCTACAGTGTTATGGGCAACCCATCTGTACTGAGTCATAGAAACCTTACAGCTACAACAGAACCTAGCGTTGTATTCCAAGTGTCTGGTCACAAGAGCAGAAGCTGAAAATGCCAGTCTGCCCACATCAACTTAAGCCTTACACAATGTCATCAGTAGCGTCACAGCAGGGCTTTACAGTTTCCACTATGAAACAAATTAAAGGTGACCCACAGAAATATCACACACAAACTCTACAAGTCTGTGTGCTTAGGAAGTGGGGGAGCAAAGTATTAAGTCAAATGCTTTTTTTTTTTTTTTTTTCTCCAGTTCTGTGTCATTTAATTATCTCCTCCTCTGACTTATGAAATGTTGTCATTATTACAGTGCTAAAGACCCATCTATGAATATATTATGGATTTCATTGGTGTTAGTCATGAAATACACAAAATGCACATTTTCTTCTTGCTGAAAATAAAAACCTTCACCTTGATTAAAAAAAAAAAAAATCATAAAGCAACCAACCAAATAGCAAAAATTCCCCATGAACAACACTTACTTACTCTTTTTTATTATTCTTAAGATCTGACCTTCTTTCACTTATGTTAATAATTGTTGATTAGGAAGAAAGTGGAAACAAAGCTTGTTTACTGTTAAACTTGATGTGAATTTTACAAATGGTCAGCATTACGGTCGCATTTTTGTGATGAAGTCCTTGTGAAGCTCAGGTGAAAAGTGTGAGCTGAAAGATAAATCCTTGCATTTGTGCCATATTCTTTTCATTTGATGTGGTAGAACAGTGCAGAAGAAATAAAAATCCAGAGGACACATTGAAGCCCTTCTGTGACATTTCAGCCACAATGTAAAAGCAGGTGTGTATGATCACTAATGGTTTTGAAATAGCTCTTGCTGTGATAAATGATCTAAGATTTTGGAAGCATTTTAAACTGCCTAGCAAGCAATAAACAATTTAATAAAGAGTTCAGCCCTAGCCGCGGAGTATAGTATCTTCTGCAGAGCTCAGGGCATGTTTTTTAGATGCCTTTTCTTCAACCATCTCAGCTGAAATGAATGTATAAGGAGGACTCAGTGTGAGCACACAGCAAATGCTCTGAGCTACCACATAGCATTATCCTTAGATAAACAGAGATCAATCTGTATGAAAGATCTGTATACACAATGTTGAATGCTGTTTGATTTTAACTTAGTGGGCAGAACAATTTTAAAAATATATTGTTTTCAGGTATTTATCTTCTGTTAGCATCTGAAATATTCATTAGAATCTTTGCATTGATGTATAAACTCCGGTGTCATACTCCCATAGACTTTACATTAATCTTATGTGATCAATTTGATAGTCTCTTTGCTGTAAGTACCAATATGCAAGAATCATTACACCTGCAAACACTTCTATTATGAGAACCAACCAGCAAGCAAGCCACACTCTTCTCATATGCATTTTATCTGTGGAGAACATTGACTAAAAAGCACATTAAAGCATAGGTTATCAGTACCAAATCCTAAACCTTCTGTTTCTTTACACGGATGGATGTCCTTTTCTTCTATTGCTGGGATTAGAGTTTTAGTTGGTTACTTATTTTATGCTTACGTTTCTTCCTGAGTCAGAAGCAGTAAAACTGAGCTGCAGTGAAAAATGTTTACCTAGTGAATGGCACACATGACCTGGGACAAAAATAAAAATTAACCTCTTGCCTGTTTTCATATGTAACAAGCTGAGAGTATAACTCTTCCTAGACTTCTTTACTCCTGCACCACCTCCTTTGAGAAGACTGTGGTTACGTTTTGACGTCTTGAATAGGATCGTTATGGCCCCAGTTGATACAGACTCTTAATGTGGTAGACCCCTTAGGCAAATGTGTGCTGGAGGATGTACAAGGAGCTGCCCCTGAGCAGCCAGGGAAATAGCTGCTAGTTCAGATCAACCACTGCTGTGAGCAGTAATAAGGCTGAGTTCTGCCGCCTTGAGGACTAATTAGAAGCTTAGAAGAAAAACAGGCAGTTCCACTGACAGCAAGAGAAGAACTTCGAAGCAATATTCCCATACTTGCTAAGTATCTGGATTGTTGCCCAAAGCTGTGTGTTTGTATGTGGGAGTGGAGGTTGGGTGTAGGTAGTTATAGCTTTTTCTCTTCCAGAATTTTTGGTTGTTTTTCAGTAGTAACTAGAGAAGTCACATAGAAGGCAAGTCCTGCTTGACCAACCTGATCTCCTTCTATGACCGACTGACCTGCCTGGTGGATAAGGGAAAGGCTATTGATGTAGTCTACTTAGACTTCAGCAAAGCCTTTGACACTTGCTTACAGTATTCTCCTGGAGAAGCTGGCAGCCTGTGGCTTGCACAGGTACACTGTTTGCTGGGTAAAGAACTGGGTAAAGTCTGGTTGGCCAGGCCCAAAGGGTGGTAGTTCATCTGACGACCAGTCATGAGTGGTGTTCCCCAGGGGTCAGTACTGGTATCTATCCTGTTTCATATCTTTATTGATGACCTGGATAAGGGCACTGAGTGCACCCTACATTTGCAAATTACACCAAGTTGGGAGGAAGTGTTGATCTGCCTGGGGATAGGAAGGCCCTACAGAGGGATCTGAACAGGCTGAATCACGAGGTTGAGGCCAGTGGGATGAAGTTCAACAAGACCAAGTGCCAGGTCCTGCGCTTCGGCCACAACAACTCCAGGCAATGCTATAGGCTTGGGGCAGAGTGGCTGGAAGACTGTAGAGGAAATGAACCTGGGGGTATTGTTGATGCTCAACTAACCATGAGCCAGCAGTGTGCCCAGGTGGCCAAGAAGGCCGGTGGCATCCAGGTATCAGAAATAGCATTGCTAGCAGGAATAAAGAAGTGCTCATCCCTCTGTACTCAGCACTGGTGAGGCTACATCTCAAGTACTATGCTCAGTTTCGGGCCACTGCATGAAAGACATCGAAGCCCTGTTGTCAGAGAAGGGCAGTGAAGCTGGCAAAGGGTCTAGAGCACAAGTATTATGAGGAGGGGTTGAAAGAACTGCGATTATCCCATCTGGAGAAATGGAGGCTCAGCTGCTGGAAGAGAGACTGTGGTGAGGTAGGAGTTAGCCTCTTCTACCGTGTAACTAGCAATAGGAGTGGAGGGGATGGCCACAAGTAGCACCAGGGGAGATTCAGGTTGGGCATTAGGAAATAATTCTGTGCTGGAACGGGCTGCCCAGGGAGGTGGTAGAGTCACCATCCCCGGAGGTGTTCAATAAACGTTTAGATGTTGTGCTGAGGGATACGGTGTAGTGGGAACTATTGGTGATGGGTGGGTGGTTGGACTACATGATCTTAAAGGTCTTTTCCAAACTTGATGATTCTATGATTCTATGATTAAGAACTCAGAAAAAGAACAAAAGCTACTGGAGAATGTTCTGTGTCAGTGTCAGTTGGAAGGGATTATTCCTCAGGGTAGCCAAGACTGAGTATTTTACCTGTCAAGCCTAAGTTTTCACTATTTCACTACAAGATTTTCTCATCTATATGCATTTAAATCTGAGCGTTTCGCTGTCCTTGAAGATGGTTCTTATAATCTCTTTCCATTTCATTTTTGTCTTTTCTTACTGTCATTATGTAGGTGTCTCTTGAAGAGGACAACTCACTGTTCCTCAGAGTCTTCTGGAAGAGATTGTCTAAATTTACTCTTGATACCTCCATCTACTGCATAACTTTTAATTTCATTTGGATAACTGGATCAGTAGATGTGTGAAGCATACCTTAAAGATCTTTTTTTCTTCCTGTGAAGTTCTGCTTTTCAAATTAGTAGATGATCTTCAGAGCTATTCTCCTTCTGTTTTCTCTATAAAGCTCTAGTTGTGTTTAAGTTTTCATGATACCCATATGACAGAAATTCCTGTTGTCCTTGCTTTTAAGCAGATTTCAAAGAACTACACTGTTGAGCAGAATTCTGTAGGTGAAACCACAGAACTAGCTCCTTGCATTATGTACGTTCGTACCATTTTAATTACTGAACCTCTTGGTGCTCAACCATGGATGTAACATACATTAGAGAGACAGAATACATCGCTGTTTTATCTTCCTTTCCCTATACCTTGTTGAGCCCGAACTGTAACCCGAATTGTCACGTCTCCAGGCCTGCAATAAACTCTGCCTTGCAATGCATCTCAGAATTTGACCTACAAATTAAATTCAATTTAAAAAACCTACAGATGTGGTCTGTGGTCACTTCAATTTCAGTCTTGATTTAATACGCTATGCAAATTGTATACTTCACATTGGAGAGCATTTGTGAAATGCGTGTCTCAACTTTCTGTCAGAAGTTCATGAGAACTGCTGGAGGATCATATCTGCTGATGGGACAAGGTTCTTGAGCAGAGTAGCACCAGTGTTGGCTTCTTTTTTTTTTTTTTTTTTTTGGCTACCCTGCTGTCCTGTTTGGATGGGTCAGGAACTCTGGTGAGCTCCAGCTTCTTCAGGATTTACACCAGCGGAGTTCTGCATCATCATTCAGGCTGATCACATTGATACGCAGTGAAGCAATGAAGTCCAATTGATGTTACTTTGCTTCAGTGCTATGGAGCGACCAGTGATGTAAAGAATCTTGGAGAGCTTTAGTCTGCAGTCTTCTGTTTTTCCTGGATTTACACTATCTTACAACACACCACAGCAATACTGACCAACTGTGAATACAGCAGTGACTTCTGTGAAAAACACTCCCCAGAATCTATACTTTCACTTTTCAGCTGATGATTCCTTTTTGTCCTTAAAAAAAAAAAAAAAAAAAAGGTACCAAAAAGGTACCAAAGTGAGCTGTCTATAGAGATGTTAGCACTACTGGATCCCATCTCTGATCTGAAGGGAAACAATTGCCCACATGCAGCTCTGCTGGTTGTTCAGGGTTGTAGACCACACTGTCTATAACCTCAAGTGTCCCACTGCCTTTTAAGTGAGAGCATTTTTCCCAGTTACTTATTATATAGTTTTTTTCTGTAAGAAGATTGCTTCTTCCCATTATGGATATAAGTTGCTCACTGTTTTCTTTATGGCCACTGTTTTCTTTATGCCATCTTCTATGTAGTTGAGGACATCTGCTGTCTCACTCCTCAGTCAACTCTTTTGTACTGAACACATCCACTTATTTCAATCTTTTCTCGTCACCCTTCACAAACTATTTAACATTCTCACTGTTTTCTTTGGCAGGTTTTTCAGTGTAATTGCTTCTTCCTCTGCTGCATTCTTACAGTATAGATCAGCTTTAGCACTGTCATTGGCTGAAATAAATAGAAATAACTTCCCTTTTTCTGCATGTAGGGCATTCTGTTAGTATGTGTCTTGGTCTTCTTTCTCAGAGTGTCTTCTGCAGTGGGGTTGTTTACTTATACAGTTCATTTCCCTTTTTGCATTTCTATGTTTGATGTGTTTTATTCCTAAGTTCAGAGTTTTGTGTTTCTTTTCATTGTGTGTAACTGTGCTGGTTTCAGACTGTTTATGAGATCATGCTAAGTGCTAGTCTTGTTTTGCACAATTTATTCCAGTCTGATGTGAACTCAGATTTACTCATTGTATTCATTATTACCACCGTCAGTGCTGTAAATAAGATAGTAGATTGGAACTAGGATGAAAACAAATTACTTTGCTCGTTTGCAGCAGTACACTGTTTGAAATCTCTTCACAATCTTCTTCTAAACTGTGAATGACCACAACTTGAATAAGGGCTGGTGGTTTTTTTTTAAGAAGATAAGCAGCTAGCTATGATGACTCCATCAAGACATTATCTTTTTATTTTGCTTATAGGAATGCTTTGAAGCACACTATCAAAAGCCTTACTGAGGCCAGTAAGCCATCACAGAAAAGTATTAAAAGGTTTCATGTGACTGACCTTTGATAAATCGTAGCCTTTGATAAATCATTGTGGCTTCAAGTTGCACCAGGGGAGATTCTGGTTAGATGTTAGGAAATACTACTTCTCCAAAAGGTCGGGCACTGGAATGGACTGCCCGGGGAGGTGGTGGAGTCATTGTGTGTGGAAGTGTTCAAGAAATGTTTAAATGCTGTGATGAGGTACATGGTTTAGGGAGAACTGTTGGTGACAGGTGGACAGTTGGATTGGATGATCTTGAAAGTCTTTTCCAACCTTGGTGATTCTATGATTCTATGAGTTCACTCTGGCTGTTCTTCAGTATCTAAAAGATGTTTTCCTTATATCTAACCTAAATCTACCCTATTTAAGCTTGAAACCATTTCCCCTTGTTCTAACAGACTCAGCTAGAGAGTCTGTCCCCTTCTTCCCTGTAGATTCCCTTTAGGTATTGAAAGGCCACTCTCAGGTCTCCTTGGGGCTTCCTCTTCTCCAGGCTGAACAGCACCCACTCTCTCAGCCTGTCCACACAGGAGAGGCGTTCCATGCCTTGGTTCATTTCTGTGGCCCTCCTTTGGTCTGTGTCTCTCCTGTACTGAGGACTCCACGTGTGGACGCTGTCTTCCAGCTGAGTATTCTTTGACTGGAGTGATTTATTTTGCAAATTCTTACTTCTGAGTATTGTGGAGCCTCTGGAACTAATCATAAAAAACTTTTTTCCTCCAGTTGGTTTGACTTGCACAGGTTTTTACCAGGCAGCAAGTCTGGCCTCGTGTCCACATACGTGCTTCCTCTTTTGTGAATAAACATTCATACCATTTCCTGTTCAAAGATGACCCCCTACATGGTGTAATTTATGTCTTTTCTTTTTTTGGCAGTAACTTCTGCAATACACTGTAACATAGGTTTTTGACTAGCTGCTAGGTCTTTTACTTTCATCAGTGTGCTTCTGTACAGGGTAGAAAACAACTTGCTCTGTTTGAAAGAAAATCATAATTTTGAATAATCCGAGTTTTATACCTTGTTACACATATTCACAATTAGATACTGTCTGCAGTGAAAAGATGAAAAGAATAACTGTGATATACAACCAGCTTTCCTTTTCAAAATAGGGCAAAAATAATGAGAAAATCCACAGATTTCTTCATAGTTCCTTAATGGCTTCTTGCTTATATTATTATGGAATCGCCTTTAAAAAAAATTCCAGTCTTGTTTTGCCTGGTATTTGGAATACCAGTTTTGACTGCTGACAGTGAATCCCTTTTCTTTCTCTTAATTCTGGCTTTTCTCTGTCTGCTGTTACTGTTTCCTCTAGAGTGGAACCATGTTGCTCTCAAAACTGGTGCAGCCTCCAAACAGCTGCCTGTATTTATGCATCTTCCATTTTAGGAGTCGAACCTGTAATGAGATGCTCATAATACCTTCCATGAGATGCCCATTCTCACAGGAGGAGAAATGGATTCAGCACACTCTGGGTTTTGCCGTACCAATGAAGAACAGTAGTAGCCAGAGGTTATGTGTCACCAAACACATTGAATAGTCACGGAAATCAAGAGACTGCAGGGGAGAAAAGCTGCAGAACAAGCATGCAAACTCTGCCATGCAGCAGCTGGTAGATCTAAGACACCCACTAATATCTGCTGGAGTTGGAAGAGAATCTCATGCAGAAGAGAAAGTCTTTTCCTCTCTCTGTGCTGGCTGCCCTGGTGGGTTGATGGCCAGAAGGTTTTTCTTTTTACTTAGAATCTGCTTAACTGGCTCTTGTTCTTTGAAAATCTTGTCCTGAGTATTCATGGTGAAATGTATTGTACTTGTTTTGGCATTATTTCAGGGCTGATTGTTCTTAAATCATACTAAATATTTATTGATTTATTTCACTGAAGAATGAGCAAGCTACTCTGATTACTAGTTTTGCACACTAAGTACATACAACTGTGCTATCACTCTAACATCTGAAAAACTCAGTACTGGCCTCCCACTGAAGTCAGCTAGTTAGCTCTTAAGATGATTTCTCCTCAAGCATTCAGCTGGCAGTGCAGACTGATTTCAAAATTCATGCTTTCATTCATCTGGTGTTGTTCAGAGCAGACTACATTACTAACATAAATCTGGGCTCACACCTTACAGTGAGTGGTCCTGCCTTGCTTTCATCTGCTGGTCACTTACAGTTCATTAAAGTATTTTCCTATGTGATGTTCATTAATCTTTCAATAATGGTTTATTATTCAGTAATTCTGATCTGCTGAAACAAAGGTGCAAGTGTTGCTATGTAGTTTGCAGCCATATTTGACTTGAGGGCAATATTATTCTTTCTTGCATGGCCTTTCATAGTTGCAGGGTTAACATAATAATAGAAACTTGTGGAAAGTGTGTCAGGATGTTAATTATTTAGGACTGCAAATTATTTTTGGGGGTCTGCATGAACTAAAATGCAAAAGGATTCTAGAATATAATCAAAAGATGTTTCTAAACTCTGTGGCAGGACTCTAAATTGGCTGATGTCTAGGGCTTGACATTTATATGTGGATAACTGTAGTTATAAGCTTTTTCTCTGCTTAATTAAAGGTACTCCTCTGCAGAAGTAAGAAAGCAATTTACCCTTCAACCAGGCTTTGCACAGTTCTGCCAGCGTAGCTTAAGTACTCCTGGCTTTTCTACTCTTCATTTGGTAAGTTCTGAATTTGTCTTCTACATAATCCATCTGCATTACATATCATTTTTAGGCTAAACTAAGTGAGCTTTTTTGTCCATTTTGCTTTCCATTGTCTTATTCCTAAATATCAAAATCCTTCTCGATCAGCGGGAAAATTACACATTTGAAGGAACTGGGAGTGGTCCTCAGAGTCTGAAATAGACAGTCTGCATGCTACTGTAAACCAAAGAGAAGTAGTTAAGTATTGGAGTATAATACAGCCATGCCCTGACAGAGACATTCAGCTCTACTACCGAGTAAATGCATTGTGTGAGGCCAAAGATGATCTGCAAATGGAGATCAGTGAATAAAAAAGAAAAAGAGTATGGTGGAGACTCAGCAAGGCTTAGAACCATAGAATATCCCAAATTGGAAGGGACTCATAGGAATCACCAAGTCCAACTCCTGGCTACACAGAAGACCACCAAAAATCATTCCCTGTGTCTGAGTGCATTGTCCAGATTAGTCTTGAATTCCAGCAGCTCAGTGCCATGACCACTGCTCTGGGAGGCCTGTTCCAGGTCCCAACCACTCTCTGGTGAAGAACCTTCTCCTGATATGCAGCCTGACCCTCCTCTGTTGCAGTTTCATGCTGTGCCCTTGAGCTCTATTGCTGTTGCCTGGCTTAACGAACAATTCCCAGAGCCAACGGCCGAAACTGTGCACTACCCTTATTTTCAGTGCTGTTAAGTGAAAAATGCTGAAGAGTGTCTTGATTGGCATAAACCTTACTGAGTCAATGGTTATATGGTCCAAATCATCTTCAGCCTGACATGCAGAAATCAGACCGTATGACACTGCCCTTATGACAGAGGGACAAGTTGCCAGGTCTTCTTTATTGCCTTTCAAGAGGATGACTGTTCTGCAAGTGTGCTATGCCATTCCAAAAAAGCCACGCTTGTCTGGGACTTCAATACTTTTTTTTTTCTTCTTTTGATTAAGACCCAGAAAGTAGGAGGAGGAAGTCTTTGTGCACCAGCAATTGTGAAAAATGGAGAACAGGAGCTGTAAGCGTTTACTTCCCGTGTGTCAGGGCCTCCCGCCACAGCTCACTTCCTCAATCTGAAGTGCTATGGTGCTTTAGCTTGCTGGTCGTGGTTTTTCAGCCCGGGGGTGGCTGGGTTCTCTTCTTCCGGCGTACAATTGCTTTAGCTCTTGAGAAACGCGATAACATTTCATTTCCTGGATATTGCGCTGCAGCTGCCATTTTGTGTGCTATCACCATCCGCATGCCTCTAGTCCACCCTCCTTAAAAAGGTATGTTTGTGGTAATGCTTTGTGGCATTTTCTATAGCATGATTTCTTTGCACACCTCCATGATAGAAGCAGTTATCTTTCTTTGTATACTTTATACTTTGCACATCAGAGAGACCATTGCCCTCCTTCTCATTTACCTTTTTCACCATCTTTTCCACTTGTCTTCAACAAGACAGAGTTACAAGACATAATGAAATGTGATGTATTTGACTTGCTGGAACAGAAAACTGTGATTTCTGAAAGGATGTGCAATGCTTAACTGAAAATTAGATTTTATTAAGCAACATTATTTTGCATGCAAAACATTTCATCTTCAACAACTGACAAGATACGTGTGGTGTCTATTTTTTTTAAATTGCAGCTGTGTTTTGCTTTACTCTTTTGCATTTTGTTTTGCACAGCTCTACATATGTATTCATGCATTAACATGCAATATTTTACCCACTAGCAGTCTAATAAATCAACTTCACGGATATTGTCTGAAGACTATACTGAATATTAACGAGAAGTTAAAAGCTAATAAAGATCACTATTTACCCAGAACTCCTGAGCCTGTATGCTCAGCTCTTTGCTAGGTATAAATCAGATCGTGCTTAACCTATAGTTTTGTGAACTTCTTCACATGACTGCTTCATGATTCTCAGTTTTAGACTTTACCTATGAGTAAGAAAAGCAAAGAAAGAGGGAGATTTTCCCTAAACTGGTTCTGGAGAATGCTGTTGATCCCTTAAGGGTGAGCTCTGACATTTCATTCCTGTGGAGATGCAATAAAAGAGGAACCTGTGGTTTATTTGACATGTGTCTCAGTGGTCTCTACTCCATCGTTTGCCACATCTATTATTTTTCAAACATGCAGCATGCTTTGTTTCTAGCGCATTTTTTCTAAACCTACTTCACCTTTCTCAATGTTTCTGAGTTTTTATTAGCTGAATAACTTCCCCTATTATATTTCCAGAACACTAATAAGCTTCCAATACTTGGATTATACCATATATATAATTTTTAATTAACTTTCCTATCTACAATGACTGATGTGGCAAAGTGTGCGTGAGCCATGTTAGTTCGGAGCTACCAGAGCATTGCTACCATTAAGCACCCTTGTCCTTTCGTAAGTTGTAGAATTCTTCACTGTCCTTTTGTGATAAAATTTCTGTGTGAAGCACAGTTATTTACAGAATTATTATTTATTGCCAACACCGCTGTTACTTACTTCATACTCAGGTGAAAATATTGTCAACTTTTCTGACAGTCTTCCTTTAGTAGGACCCAGTAATAATGAGAGAAGACTTCATAATTTTAGCCTGCAGATTGTATTTATGGACAAGAACACAGAAACATAAGAAGAATAGCTCCAGAATATTGGATGAGACTGTTGTCACAGTAGTGTTGCATATAAAGGCAATATCGTTATTAAGGACATCCGGAGCCTTATTTTCTTCACACTCCACCATCAGAACCAAATAAATTATCTGTCTCATCAAGGCTGAGACAAACTGTTGTTGGCAGCTTCAGAAGGCAGTTGTGTGAGATGTATTGAGTCAATGTGTTACAACGCAATCCTTATTCTTTACAGTCAAGGATGATTTGAAGATATTTTTGGCTAATTATTTCCTCCTAGTAAATTAATTATTGCAGGGTTGTTCTTTGAATGCTCTTTTGGTCCTTGCTCTGAACTGCGCTTAGGCGTCCATGATGTTTCAGGAACTCACAGAACATAAAATAGAGTTTTCTAAAGCTGTAGTTCTTGAACTATTTGTTACACGTCAAGACAATCAACAATAAGAAGTGCTAAACTCTGTACACAGCTGGATAGATGTTCTATTTTGTGCATGTATATAAGCTATTTTTATTGACTATATAGAAAGTAGAATTTCTTTTTTTATCTACACAAGGAAAAATGTAATAAAAACAACACATGAAGTTACACTTATGTGTATGTAGAACAATTACAGGTACAATAAACAAGATTTTTGAAAATGAACAGACAAAAAGAGACAGGTGGCTTTGTAGCATTCATGTTTGGCACAGTTAAACTTTGGGTTGGCACTTGTTAAGCTTTGTTGTGAATCGAATGTTCTGTATAAAAATGGTTTATAAAATACAGCCAAATAAATTTGCTCTCTGTCAGGGTGCAGTGCCAAATGCCATAGAAACGGTGAATATATAAGGTTTGCAATAACAATTTCAGTAGTTCCATGTAATCTTTTGTGTAGTTACTATTCTAACTGTTGAAGTAAAATTAAAATTCAAAAGAACTGAGAGGCATCTGCATGACTATGATTATTGCCAGCTCCCTGTGAGCTTGCCGCTGCCTGTCACTCTCTTCTTGGTCACCTTGGCCTTGTTCTTGCTTGCTGCTGCCCTTTCACATTGGAAGAGGGGGACTAAGTGCACTTCACAGGGATCAAGCAGATTACCAGTATCTGTGAAACCTCAGCAATGAAAATAGGCACATATTTGCTTTTAGCTGTAATACCTTCTTCTGCATGTTAAAATTTTCTTTTTCATCATTTCTTTTTCATCTAATTGTTTTGTTATCAACTTTTCCCTGCATTCAGTGCAGTGGCATAATACATAAGGTTAGAAGTCTGTTCCTGTATTTAATAAACAAGGGATAATTAGAAAAAGAAATGAGGCTCCCCACCCTTCCCCCCACAAAAAAACCCCACCACTTTTAAAAAACACATCTTTTGCTAAAACAAACACCTCTTTATTTCTTTCATTAGCCTTCCTTTTATGATGCAGTAGACCCAGTAGATTTCGAAGGCTTCCTAATGACACAACTGAACAACCTGGACTCAGAAATGGCACATGAACTTGGTGATTTTCCTGAAGATGACTTGGACATTGTCTTTACACCCAAAGAATGCAGGACTCTGCAGCCTTCTATGCCAGAAGATGGGTGAGGAGACTTTTTCTTTCTCTGAAATGCAACAGATTTTTAAAAAGTGTTGAACAGAAAGATGTCAATGTCTGTTAACCTCAGTCCTCCATCTGTTCAGCCGTCATGCAGTTACTTTAAACATGTGTACTTTGCCACTGATTCTGTTACTCTCTTTAGCACAGTTAAAGTCTCGTAAGGGCTTCACATCCTAGCTGTTAGCAGCAGGTATGAGGTAGTAGTAGATCAAAAAGAACAGGGGAGAAGGACAGGAAACTAATATGAAAAATGAAAAATGATTTTATAACTGTGACTTCTTACGTTGATTTGTAAGATCAAATTTTTTTTTTTTTTTTTTTTTTAAATTCCGTCTTGGCTGCTTATTACATGGCATTGATCAGATCACTCAGTGTCTCTTATTCAGTATCTTTCTTGCTTAATAATCACAAGGTTTTGAGGAAGGAGTATCTGTTGATTTCTAGTGTGAGAAGTCATTTCTGTGTCCAGGTAGATATAGGTAGATATTAATGAAATAATCAGGAAGCTTTCCACTGTTTTCAACAGTTTTTAGATTAAAATAGTTTCCATGTTTCGTAATGGTACTCAGCCGTCCTCAAAATATTTAAGCTAGTTTGATAAACAGGAAGAATACAGGCAGCAGAGTTTTTTGCAGTGAGAAAAAATGATGACTTGGAAATTTTGCTAGTGGGGTTTAGAAGAGTTCTATAAATTGTATACAAAATAGTCTCCAGGGATTGTTTGGCTAGAAACAGTACCCTCATGTAAAAACACAAAAGCATAGCCAAGTCTGCAGACAGCAACAAACAGATAAATTGGAAGTCAGCATAAGTCAACCCCAAACTGCTTTGTGTGCAAAGACAGCTAAGGATGCATGTTTGTTCAGGTTGGGGCCTGGCTCCTTCAGTTTATCTTCAGTGTTTTTTTCCCAGCATGCCAAAAGAGATGGAGACTAAGGTGGAATGACGATTCATGGTGGACTATTTTCATTTTTGTAGGCTGAGACCACTTCTCCCCTATGGAGACATATTTCCAGGATCATTTTGTAATACACCTATCATTTAAAATAGTAGTTTTCTGTTTCTGCCTTAGTGGTATTAAAAGATGTTTTAAGGAATCTATGAAAAAAAGAGGGGTGTCAGTAACAACAAACGTGTATTCAGCAGACTTGTTTTGTACAGAAAATCCCTGTTTAGACGTTCAAACCACTCATAAGGAAATTGATGTTACAGAAAATTGAGGTAAAGGACGCATAGTGTGTTAGGGAGGAGAGCGTTCAGGAAGGTCGTGCTTCAGAGATTTGCATGCAAGCAGTGCCTCCTGTGGTATCTTCCTGTGCCAAACACATGAAGTAGATGCCACTGACCAGACAGGGTTAATATGCTGCCTGCTAACAAAAGTGTGTCCCATCTGATGCAGGAGGTCAGCATGTGCTACTTTATCCCACCCTGGCACGCAATGGTCTGCTTGTCTGAGCCCCAAGGGTTGTTAGCCAGCTTGGGCTGCAGATCTATTAGGAGCTCTTGGTGGAAAGTGCTGAGAAGTTTTACACCTTTCTTCCATTCCTGCATCACATGTATCCTCACTTAACAAGCAGTTTTTACACAGGTCACTAGTATATTTCAGAGTAGGAGTAAGGAAATTGTGCTACAACATCATGACAGAACATTTATGGAAACTGACCTTAATTTATCACATTTTAATGCCAATCAGCATCCATTCTCTCAAGCAGTCTGCCAACTCCCTACATTGACAGAGGCTTAGTTGAAAATCATAAACTTACAGCATATTTTCAGATCTCAACATTCTGTTGAGCTGTTGGAATTTTCTCCATTTCAGTATATAGAGTACATGAGCTGATGCCTCTGGAAAAAATATCTCTATTTGTTAACAAGTTTTGGAAAAACACAGAAGATAGGTATCTGCGGTACTTTCTTTTGTTTTACAGTACTTTATAGCAACATCTGTCTTGAAACGCACGGTGTGGCAAATGGTTATCTCTGTTAAATGCATTTCTGTTAATTTGGAACCCAACAACCCAAACCCATGTCTGTGTACTCATTCAGTACACCTGTTGTTTAAAACTGAAATGTAGCTTAGCAATACAATAAACATACGGGAGTGGACTAGCGGAGAGCCCTTTATCTGTACAGCATGTTTAGTTAAATTTCTTTTTCCTTAAGGCATGACCTAGGTACTAAAATATTTCCCATATGTTGCTTTTTCCCCAGGGTTGAGCTGGATTCGCATGTACGAGACTGTGTTCAGACCTATATCCGGGACTGGCTGATTGTGAATAGAAAGTAAGCTACCCACAAGTAAATGAAATAGAAAATACCTGGTATACTATTTTGCATGTAGAAGATGCGTTGTTATAAATAATCTGAGCGAATGACAATTTGAATCAGTACCTGAAGATAAAAGTGGATTTCTCAGTAGTTTTACTCTACTGTCTTGTTTGAGATGGTGGGCTTTGCTGAATATTTTCGTACCTGCTTCTTAATTATTCAGGTTCCCCAGGAATTAATCAGGACGTAATTCATATTCAGTGTGTAGCAATGATCCTTCATCTCGACCTCTTATCCCTTCCTTCTTTTTGTTCTTTTTTGTGATGCTTGAAGAATCATTTTGTGTTTGTTTGTCTAAACTCTGTGCAAGGACAATCACATCTTGAGTATTGTCAGTTCTTACTTTGTCCATTTTCATATACGGCTGTTGGCTGTCCAGTCTTTCTTTCCAGAAAGGAAAAAAGAAGATTAGAGATGTTCTTGGCAGTGATTGCTAGTATCATTGGATTATTAGCATAGCATCAGTTAGAAAAAACTATTTTCTAACTGTGAGGGATTGTCTCTTGTTGTCCGTAAAGGAGTTGTGTTGTTAGTTCTGCACTCTGCTGAGAGCTGTGGGGAGACTTCCTCCAGGGGCCTATGAAACTGGTTCATTTCTCAGAAGTGCACATGGTGAGTCACCAGGAAGAAGCTGGTGGGTTTTTGCAGGCTCCCTACCTACACTGCGCAGAGCGCTGTGCTCGCTCCATCACACAGCTCTGCTCTGAGCGCTCTGTAACGGACCAGCCTTGTCTGTGCACACAGATAAGGACTGAGCAACCCAGTAAGTGCAGCAGACAGTGTTGTGTGGCTGTGTTTGCTGTTATGCACGCGTGTAGAAATGTGAATGGAGCCAGAGAAATACACTTGCTTCAAAAGGCTTTTAGGGTGTTTTACTGTGTCGCTGATTCAGATGAGGCAAATTTGCGGATACTTTATTGAGTTTGAGGCCTCCCAGAAAGCTGATCTTTGATGGCTAACAATGCAAGCAGGTTACTAAAAATTACAAAGAGAAAGAAAGCATGAAAGATGCTTTAGTGTCACGTAAATCGGGGGTTATTATTGGGAGCCTTATGGCACCATTCTCAAAACAAATCTGACAGGAAGCAAAGGAGTAAAGAGAGAAAGAGTACTCATAGAAAGCTTTCCAACATGCTGAGAAAGACTGAAAAGTCAGTGGTTGCCAGTTTATGAGACAAAGATTCATAGGGCAGATCTCAGTTTATAATCTGGAGAGCTGTGAGAGGTGTGTGTATGTAGCTCTTGTCCACTCCTGGATAAGAAGGGTGGGAGTAGCACAGTAAAGAGGAAAAAAGGTTGTGGTCCTCACGCCTCAGAGAAGTAGGACGTGAGTAGGAGGGTCTGGGCACAGTAGTAGGTCTGTGTGTTGTAGTGAGTCTGGCTAGCGCAGAGTTCACTTTACCCACAGCAGCCCATACAGCGACGAGCTTTGCATTTGTGGCTAGCACTGTGCTGATATCATAACCAGCGTTTTTTTCTGTGGCTGGACAGCACTGACACACAATCCAAGCCAGTATTCTGGAGTGGGCAGGAGGTGGGAGGGGACAGCACCAGGGGAGCTGATCTGAACTGATCAAAGGGACATTCAGTAGCATATGGGATCACACCCTGGCAAAGGGGGAGGAAAAGGGAGATCTTGTTATTAAAACATCTGTCCTCCCAACCAACTTCTATGTGTATCAAAGCCCTGCTTCCCAAGATATGACTGAACATAGGAATACTTGCTAATGGGAAGTAGAGAATAATTGTTTTCTCTCTCTTTGCTTCCACATAGCCTTTGTTTGTTTTTAATTTCTTCATTCTTTAGTTAAATTATCCTTATCTCAAGAACCTTTTTTTCTTATCATATTTTCTCCCCTGTTCCTTCCTTTGAAGAGGAGGAGCAAGAAAGTGGTCCTTCACTGGAGGTAGTGGGAAAAAAAAATCAACAAAGCCTCTTGTAAATGTTGAAGTGTCTCAAAAGAAGGTTGTGTATAATTCCTCTCTCCCATTCTAAGTAGAAAATGCAATTCCAAAGCTAGGTCACATCCAAAGAGATCTTGTCGACCTTGTATTTTTATTGCCTTTGGTTTTCATTTGAACTGATAAATGATTCAAATTCAAATAATTAATATTAAAATACATATAATACAGTTGTATATATACATAATACATAATACATATACATAATACAGTTATATGTATATAATTCAGTTGTATCCAAAATGTAATAAAAAGGTGTCTCCCTGATCAATAATGACTTATTGTGACATCACAATGAAGGTACTGAGATATTTAGATGCTATTTTTAAGTGCAATGGAAAGGAAAATGAGTGAAGCTGGATAGTGTGACTAAGGGGAATGATTATTAAAATGCTACTACAGAATTTAGCAAATTTTTTGAAAGGAGAGAATAGTCTAAATGCTTGACTTAAGGGGAGCAGCTAGGTCTAGGCATGCTAGAGACCAAATGACATCTCAGACAAGCAGTGAGCTCGATGGTGCAGAAGCAGAGAGCCGGCTAAAAGGCAGGTGTTTCTGACCATTATTTCTAAGGTCATTGAGATAATCACTATGTCTTATGAGTAGCTCAGGGCTGAATTTATTCCTAGGTCAGAATTTTTCTGCTGTCTCAGGGTGAGAATATAACAATGCGAGTGAATTTTCTTCATTTTCAAGCTATCCTTCATATCCACTGTAAAGCTGCAATGGTTGGCTGAAACATTGGAACATCGCAAAATGTCACATTTTGTATACAGGTTATGGTGTGCTGTCCTTCTGTGCAATTATGTTCCTCATTGCTTGATTTTTAGTTTTCCTTCTTCTGTTTTATTTTCCCCTAATTCCTTTTTGTTCCATCCTGATTTGCTTGGTTTTGTCTCTGCAAGGAACCAAGGGAACTCATACATTTGCAGTTTGAAAAATAAGGGATCCCGAAAAGATTTTCACAAGCATCTGCAGAAACAAACATTTGAATCAGAAACTTCAGACTCTAGTGAAGCAAGCTTTCAGGTATCTTTTAATATATTTGGTAAAAGTTATTTAATATAGAAGCTGCCTTCAAGGGAAGCAAAAGTCCTGTGTACAGAGACCTCTGCAGCAGGTAGCCCTTCCTTACGGGGAGTTTCTGTCGCCAATGTTTGTAGAGCCTGGGGATGTTGGTACAAGGCTGGTGTGGCTGTGTAATGCCCCTGACACCTCCTGGTCAGGGAAGTGTGGGCAACAAAGTAGGCCGTGGGCTGATGGAGTCCCACCAGCTGCCTCCTGCTCCTCAATGTGGATGCAGTCAGGTTCAGAGATCTGAAGAATTACAGTGTCACTCTGCCGACTGCCCGCTGTGCTTTGGCTTCCACCATGTTCACTTTGAAAGTTGAAGGTAATCTGCCCTTTCCCTTTCTTCCCCGTGGATGCAGAGAGGCACAAACTGGAGGACGGTGCTTACCATCATCTCCCACCATCTCTCCTTGGTGAGCCCCCTGGCAGCAGTGAAATTAAGGCAGAAAGGCCTGAAAGACAGGCAAGAGAAACCTCGTGACGCCCAAGGTACAGCAGGCAGTAAGAAGTTTTGCTGTTCCTTCGTTTTCTGACAGGCAGGGCCCAGGGCCGTGCACGTGCTCACTGAGGACACCTCCAAGACTGCCCCAGCTTCCTCTGACTTTGACCTGCGCAGCCTGCAGCCGGATCCCCGCCTGGAAAACCTGCTGCGGCATGTCAGCGCGGAGGAGTTTGAGAGGCAGAATGAGGAAGCCCGACGAACCAACAGGCACGCCGAGCTCCTCGCCCTCTACCCGTCAGTGGATGAGGTGAGCTCACAGGGCTTCTGGGACTCAAGCCATGCTTCGGTGGGATGGAGATTGTCCACACAACCATAAAAAGTGTGACTCCTGGCCTGTATACCTGCTTCCTTTGCTTTTGTGTATCACCCTTGAATAATAACACAGTGAAGGTGTGGCCTTCACATGCCTGCCAGCCATCTGTAATGTGCATTCAAGCAGTTGTATCCAACTCATGGTGTTGCCCGAGGTCTTTCTGCCTTCTTTTGATGTAAGTCAGGCCACGTTCTGGTAAAATGGTTGTGTCAAAACAAGCCACATTCACTTGGGAAACAAACCAGATGCAGGTGAGGCATGTAGGTATTTGTAAACTTACATCAGTTTTCTTTCTGACTGAAGAGATGAAGTGGCTGCTGAGTCAGGGAACGTGCTGTTTTGTTCAGTTACATCACTTGAAGCTGTTATGTAAGCGTGTAAATTTGCAATTATTTTAATTGCATTTGAACTGTTTAATGATAGGAAGATGCAGTGGAAATACGCCCAGTGCCAGATCGCCCAAAGGAACACCTGGGCAACAGGATTCTGGTAAAGCTGCAGACTCTGAAGTAAGTATTCTTACATCCTGGTCTGGCAGGCTTTGGTGACACTTTTCAATTACAGTGTCTCAATTCATGTGAGCATCTTGCCACAGACACACTGACATTGTATGTTCCTTGTTCACAAAGAGTTTACGTGCTTGCTTGTTCTTGCTTTAGTGTGATTTTGGCAGAAAACCATTTATATCTGTAGTTACAAGACTTTTTATCTTGTCAGAATGAAAAGGAGTTGGGGATGAGACCAAGTTATTTATTATAAACAAACTAGATTGATCTGTGTTCATAATAGCGATAAATAGAAAAAAAATCAAGAATGGTAGAATCATTTTTAACTGGTATCTGAGACCAGCTTTCTGACAAACGCAGAAAATACACTGCTGGCAGTTTATCTCATTTTTTTTCCCCACTTGAAGTAAGTTAATAAAATACACTAGCTAAAAAAAGAAAAATCCTCCAAACTTTAAGAGAGCCAAGGTCTGGAATGAAGTGTTTCTCCTCATTTTCTAAGGAAATGACAGCCTAAACCCCCCTTTTTTTTTTTTTGTTTTGTTTTACAGGATCTTAAAAGTAAAATATTAATAAGTGTGTCTTTCCTTAACAGGTTTGATATAGAGATTGAGCCTTTGTTTGCATGCATAGCTCTCTATGATATAAAAGAAAGGAAAAAGGCAAGTGTGCACTACAGCATAAATAAGGAACGGGGTTGTTCATTCATTCATATTTTCAGCTCAATTTCATTATGGTGTGAAAATTCTAGGATGTTTAGCTTTTCTTTGTTTCTTTTGTTTAATTGACTTATCTCTTACTTAAAACTTTTAACTCTAAAAACTATTAGAATTGCTTACAAAAAATAACTCAACTTTTGCATAGGTGCATCTTGATCTAGGTTGCTGTAGTCATGCTAGCTCTTTTGTTTTGTGTTTGCAGCTCTTTATTTTATATTTCCATTTACTTCTTTTGACTTATTTTAAAATAACATTCAATTCATTTTTGCTTTGCAGTACATTTTAAATTATTTTTCTTTTCAAGATCTCTGAAAATTTCCATTGTGACCTGAACTCTGATTCATTGAGAGGATTCTTGCGTTCTCATACACCCTCCACTGACCTGTCTTCTCTGGCAAGATCAGCTGTATTTTCTGTCACTTATCCCTCATCAGATATTTACCTAGTAATAAAGGTATGTTACAGTGGTACTTTTAACACCGTTCTTCCTGTTCCCAGCTGTGCCAATTGTCTGAGCATGTGGTGTTGACTAATGTGGTTTTCCCATAGCTGAGAGGCATTCTGGTAATTTCTGACCATCTTTGTACACATATCCCCTGGTGTATCTTGTTTCCAATGTAAGAAGTTGGAAGTTTATCAATATCTTACTTTCTAGCTCAGCTGAATGTTTAGTTTTTCCTGTTTCTTCATAAGAAAAAAATTTGGTGAAATAAACCGTTTTTAAATTTTTTAAATTGTGTATAAATGGAGTTTTTTTGGCTTTGGGTTAGTATGTTTTGCACTGGTCTGTTTATTTAATTTTGAAACTAACTTTGCCCGAACCATTTTATTTGGAATGTGTTAATTTTCCTGCTTGTGGTGAAAATGCAGCAGTACCTGATAGTTTTTTTTATATACATGTTTTCTGCTTCATAACTAACAATAGGGGAGCTGGGAAAAGTTTATTGTACATTACTCCATGAAGACAGTTTTAAGCATTATTTTTGGTAGATTTGGGCAGACTTTTCCATATTGCTAGAGAAGTAATGTGTTAAGTTTGGAGTGATTTTTTTTCTTTATCTTATATTATTATTTTTTATTTTTTCTTCATCTTATTTTACTGCTTTTTGTAGATAGAAAAAGTGCTTCAGCAAGGAGAAATTGGAGATTGTGCAGAACCTTACATGGTTCTTAAAGAAAATGAAGCTGGCAAGGTAAGAAAAACAACCATGAAAAGTGTTTGGATCAAAATATGCGTGCAAAGGGAAACAGGGAAAGAGCAAATCTTTTGGAATGGGACAGAACCCAAAGAACAATGGGGAGAAAGTCAATTGATCCATCCATAGGGCAAGCAATTTGATGTCTGTCGTTGACATGAAGAATTCAAAAGAAGACAAGGTGTGCTTTTGTTCCTAGTCACTTTGGAAATCAGTACTGATTCCAACGTCTTGAGCCATAACGTATCTATAGGTAAGTAAAGGAGATGACAGTGCAGTGAAGATAGCATGAATATTTGTACCTCAAAGGCTTCCTGCTGATCTGATTAGGCAACCTGTTGTGGGGTGTGTATGTCCAGTTCAGTGCAGACATCTGTAAATAACACGATCTTTGTTTGGGGAATTAATTGTCATTTACCTTCCCTCGAGCAGAATGATGATGTTTCCTAAAATCCCATGTTTCTCACATTCATCAGAATATTATTTCTGTATCTGATGGAGGAGATGGAACTTGCTCATTTTATGATGATTACTCATGCTGGGCACAAGGGTCACTGCAAAAAGATCTGCATTCTCCTTTTCAGTAACAAAAATGAACTAGTTGAAATGGGAACTGAATTTACAGATCAAAGCATCTATGGTGCTGACAGTGGTGTAACAGGAAGATATCAGAGATAAGAGTGCAAATTATTTACTAAACTGTAAATAAATAAATATTTTCCCTTTTTTCTTTAAAATGAAGTTAGAATAACTGATTGCTTTTAAAACATTCATTATTTTCTTTGTCTTAGACAAAAGAAAAGATTGAAAAACTGAAAGCCCAAGCTGAATGCTTTTGTCAACGACTAGGGAAATACAGAATGCCATTTGCCTGGATTCCCATAAGTCTAACTAATTTCTTCAACGTTTCCACACTTGAGCGAGAAGTATCTGAGGCTGAAGGTTTGAATGGTACTTGTCTAAGTTTTCTGACTAACACAAAGCAACTCTTTAGTGGTTCTGTGCTTAGGAAGCAATTTCATTCATTTTTGTCCTCAAGAGCAAATGACAGATTCGAATTCATATCTTCTCAGCTTTCCTTTGTAGTCCTACAAGCAATAGTTAATATTCTCACTATTTCACCTCTGCATATGTATTTTTATGTATTCTAAATATTCTTCAGTTCTAGGTCCTATTCTAGTTGAACTGGCCTTTACTATCTGGAATCCCTATGCAATAAAGGGGAATCAAAATATTAATCTTAGTTTCTGTAGCGTATAAGAGATGTTTTCAAGCTGCATCCAACACTGATCAATGTGCTTTGTAACCCACTAACTAGAAATATGAATAAGCCTGTGCTCTGCAGCAGAAATAGTGTCACTCTCACTAGGTGTATCATTGCATTCCATTATTTCACATAGTCTGAAATACGGCCAGTGGGAAATACAGATAAAAGCTTAATAGGTACTGGTTGTAGGTACTGGTCTCTGTCCTCTGATGTTACTGGGAACTTGTGGATTTCTAGCATATCCTTATAGTCTTGGTACTGAAGTAGCACAAAACAAGTTGGTATTTTATTTAATTTCTCTTTGAAGGGAAAGGATCAACTAGTGAGAAGAGGGCAACACTATTACAAGCAAGAAGACTCTCTGAGAGAAGTCTCAGCACTGAGGACAGTTATCCAGTGTCAAACTTCAAAACTGTCTCTCTGACCCACAGTACCTTCTTTAAACAGGTATAGGATGCTCTTTGTTTCTGACTGCCTAAGACATTTTTCATATGTGTTGTGTGAACTGTGTTGGGAAAAATTGTACAGTGATGTTAGTGGGGATTCAGAGGATAATTGCTGTTGACAGTAACTTAACTTGTTTGCATGTTTCAAGGTAATCACTGAATCATAGAATGGCCTGGATGGAAAGGGAACTCAAAGATCATCTACTTTCAACCCCCCTGCTGTGTGCACAGTGGCCAACCAGTAGGCCAGGATACTTGGAGCCGCATCCAGCCTGGCCTTAAATGCCTCCAGGGATGGGGCATCCACAGCCTTCTTGGACAGCCTTTTGTTATGTAGTATTGCTATAAAGATAATGATTTTTGTCTTTCTCCTGTTAGGAAGGAGACAGGCTTAGTGATGAAGATCTCTTCAAATTTTTAGCTGATTTCAAAAGATCATCTTCCTTGCAGAGACGAATTAAGACTTTACCAGGTACACAATTCATTTTAGATGGAATAGTATATATGTACTTTTCTCCTTTAAACCATTTTGTAAGTTTCAACCCCAAAATAGAATAAAATTGTGTTTTAAACTATTGTGGAACCTTCCCAGCATCCCCAGTTAAGTATTGAGATTTGTGTTGAACTTGATATTCCGCAGTGATTTGCTTTTTTTTTTCTAACTTATAGTGTGTCTGCTGGATGTATTTCATGATCATTCAAGCTGTTTGAAGACAGAGGTTTTCTCTGCAGTGTTTTCCAATGAGTCATTTGGCTATGCTCAAACACTTGACAAGCTGCTTTTTACTTTTTCAGATAAATTACATCTTGAGATCTTCTGGATTGTAGAGGAACCCCCAAAAAACAGAAACTCAGTGTAAAGCTTCTTTTACCTTTGTAGATAATTGTCAGAAATGACAAATACAGGTTTCCAAAATAGTTTTTGCTTTCCAAAACTTAAAGTTGAAATTGAAAGTTTGATTATACTCATGGCAGGATTATCAGTATTAACTATGTAAATGTTGTCCACAGCTAGTCTGGATTTTCTGTTGGATGGTATCTACTTGTCATAGATTAACACAGCAGAATCCTAGTGGAGATGGAAAGACAACTCTGCTATACACCACCCTTTTTTATTCAGCTTCCATATAAACTTGTGTATCCTCCTACATGCATGTTTTATTCTCATGCAGCTTTCAATCCAAATATCCATTTCTTACTTACGTAGTGTTATTGTGTAACCTCACATACTGTTTTCAGTTTTGATTTATTATACATTAGTTATTTTTTGTATTCTTTGGTAACGTTTTGTGTTTTTTTTCAAAAGGAACGCTTAAACTGGAGATCTCTCCAGCTCCAGAAAACCTTGGTTACTGTCTGACACCGGAATTACTACCAGTGAAGCCCTTCCCAGAAAATCGTAGTCGTCCTCACAAAGAGATTTTGGAATTCCCAATTAGAGAAGTGTATGTTCCCCATACTATTTACAGGTAAGATTATTATTATTTTTTTAATGCTTAAGAACCATTTTCAAAGGTAGTTGTGGTTTGACTTTTTTTTTTTTTAATAAAAGCTGAGAAAAATTGCTAACGACTATGTTTTAGACTGATTTACTCTTGTAAGCTGTTAGAAGGTAAGATACCCACTGGATGCTCTGTTTAATTATGTAGTTATCCTGTTCCACACAGAATATTTTTCAAATGTTCACAACCTAGCAGCTCTTGTTGGCTTGACATAAATATATAAAATCATGTGGATACTGTGCCCATTTCCTTAGTGAAAGCATGAAAAAAAAAGCAGTAGTTTTTATACAATTGAAAGTACAAATGTAAATGAAGTCAATTTTCTTTTTTTTACTCTAATGGGAAAAAAAATGGCCAGATTTTAACTTCCCTTTCCATTACTAGGCCTCAGTAAGGTGAAGCACTTGTCAACTCCAGGTTGCCTGGTAGTGTATGAAGATTTGCTTTTGAAAACAAAAAGCATTTGGAAACACTTTAAATTGCTAATCTAGAAAGGAGTTTGAATCTCTCTTTAGTTTTGACAAGAGTAAAGTCCTACAGCTATACATCTTGAATAACAAAGCTACCATGTTTAATCTGTGCATCTCCTGAAGCAAGTTAATGTGTCTCCACACTATCCTCCAGTTGGTAGGTGTCTGTGTTGGATAAATGCCCCTACATAAGAAGAAATGCTTGCTGTAGCTCCACAGCTACATTCTTTTTCCAAGACTTCACACCCAACATGCTGAGCCTCTTCAAGGTTTTTGGGCTCTGTTTTGAATTTCACTCTAAGTAGAAAATGTGGAAACGAAAGAGGAACTGTCCTGTATAGGTAGTGGTAATGAAGAGAAGATCAATATAGCATGTTTACCTTAATCTTCACTGTAATTAATGAATCAGTGATGATAACATAACACAACTGATGTGACAAAAATAGTATTGTGCTGCAAACTGTAAAGTTTTGTTGTTAATACCCCATCCAACCCCAAAGACAGTCTTTTAGATACGGTAGGAAAGTGATGAATAAATGTGGAAGTGCTAGATTTTGTTTCAACAGCTTTGTCACTACAGCTGTATTTGCAGTTAGAAAGGGGAGTCATCAGCAAATATTGTTGATATCTAGCCGTAGATCCCCAGTAAGACAGATGAGTCAGCTTTGCAAACCTTGTGAGAGGACTTTGTGATTGCAGGAAGTAGCAACTGTGTTTGTGCAGCAGCACTGAAACCTTTTACTACGAGCTAGAGTAACATGGCTCTTTCTGAGATGCTTTTGGCACCCAATAAACACAGTCATGTCAGAAAAAGTGTTGTTAGGGAATGTGGACTGATCCAGTGCTATGGATTTAGATATTAAAAAGAATCCGTATTTTTTTTTATTTAAATAAAATAGTTTATTTTATTAATTAGTATAAAATTAGTAAGTTCAATATACATGTATTTTTTAAATTAAAATGTTACTTTGAATGTAGGAGAGATTTATATATATAAATGTATTTGAATAACAAAACAATGAAAACTTTTAAAGATACAGTCTGGTAAGATCTTGTTGGCATAATAATACCTCTGCACATGTCCAGACAAATACTAATGTAACATCTACTTTTAGTTTGTTGCCTGGATGTTTAAAAGAGATGCAGAAACCTAGTTTACTTTTCTTTCTTTCTGTCCTTCTTTCTCTCTTTTTCTCTCTTCTGTGCTTAATATTGCAATAGTCAATACCTAATGAACACACACTCATTTGTCTCCTTTAACAGTATGACAACTCAGGATTTAGTAATACTAGGACCGGTTAAGGAATTGAGAGTATTACCTCACAGGAGGTTCAGTTACGGCAGAAGGCTGCAGAAGTCATGAGAAGGGGATCTAGTCCTCTTGAATTTAATACTGGAAAAGTTTTTAGGTTTTAACTTCTGAAAAAGGTAATGTGAAGTAGACAGTTGTGGGTCAAAAGGTTTCCTGCATTTATACAGCAGAAAACTATTGTGATGGGTAATAGATAATTTTGTGGGTTCTTTTTGTGGTGCATAACATCTCAGTTAATTGCCTGTGGTTTTGGTTTTCAAATACATTATGCTGTTGACTACTTTTTTGTAATATTTGATGTTTGAAGTAACGATGAGCCTCTTCAATTACATACACAGATTGAACATGAGTTCTGGAGAGAATAGTGCTAAGATTTTAGTCAGAATTGACTCTGAGCTCTTGATAATGTTTAAATTAAGAAAGAACTAATTTTCTATAATAATGTGATGTGATTTGAAACTTCAGGAACCAGATTTAATGAGCTGATCTCAGTTTATCTGGGAAAATTTTTATGCTCTGAAAATTTAGTAGAATATTTGTTAAGGTTTTCGTGTCAGTGATAATGGATGAATTGAACAATCACTCTCACCTAAAATGTAATGTAGTCTGGCCACTATCTTTTTAATGCTTAATTTTAGCACATGAGAAAAATCATTCAAACTTATCCAAACTAGAAGAAAATTTTACAAAGTTTTAGAATATATGGTATAGACACATCCTTTTGAAAATAACGTTGAAATTCTCTCGTCATGCCATTTATTCTAGTCAGTGCATGGAAAAATCAGCAACTTTGATAAAGTATTTGTGATTTACCATTTTTCTGAAGATCTCTCTCTCAAAAGAGTAGAAACAGAGGAATCATCAAAGATTGAAAGTAATGACTAATAGGTGTATCAGTTTTTGTTTCCAATTTCTTAAGTAGTATATCTATGCTCATAAACAATTTGTAGTTTTTATCAGTGATGACTGATTGCTCCTAATTTGGCTTTTGTTATTCATGGTTTTCTTACTGTAGTCATCAGTGAACACATCTAATATTGTTCAGAAATTTGAGATGCACTTGTGAAACTTTGTATATTGCGTAACTTAGCAAGGAAAAGGATTTCATTACGTTGCACACATATTACACAGCCAGTAATTACAGACAGCAATGTTCAGTCAGAAAGATAACAGTCTTGAAGACTGTGCATAGATTTTGTTTCGGCAGAATATTGGTCCCCGTTGCTTTGGCCATCGGAGGTGATCAAATCATCACTGCAAAGTCTCTATTAAAGAGTAGAAAAATCAGCAAATTAAAATGAGAGCTGTTTCATGGTGTCCTATGTGGAGCCTTGGTTTTCTTGCACTGAAATAGCCTTTTACCTCACAGTCCTTGTGCTGGGTCAGCCTCAGATCCAGAGAAACAGACTGAATTAGTGCTTCCCCTAGAACCCTGTTACAGTGTGGAACTGTCCTGTTGGATTGATATTGGATGTTCTGTCGTGGCCTTTGTAGACCCATATTGACTCCTGAATGTGTCTATTGCTTCTTGTGAACACGTCTGCCTGCATCTGGAGGTACTTTCTGTACAGGGAGTGAGAGGAGAAGTACAGTCACACCAGCATTAATCACTGACAGCAGCTGCTGTGGCATGTTGCTTGAGGACTTCCTCTCAGCACTGAGCCTGAAGAGGAACATGTGGCTTCCTGGGGCTCACCACATCCTGAGGGCGATGCTAACCGCTGCATGGAAATGTTTAGGCTCTCAGGCTGTTGGAGGGAGCTGTTGCTGGCAGGAAGAAGCACTCTAGTCACCAAAAGATCTGCTGTGTATGCCTGTCCTTAGTGCAGTGTGAAGAAACTCTTTTGATCATCTCCCCAGCTTCCTGCTTTTCATCACTTTCATCGCTGCCTGATACTCAGAATCAGGGTTTACTTCTGTTCTTCCTCAGCATTGATGGGTTTAGTACGCATGTAAGAGAGGTCCCTAAAACTGCTTGAGCATAAATAGCACAAGCTTTACCTCTTCTGCACAGTGCTCACTGGAATGCTTCTTTGGTTGTGTAGCCAGCAAAGACCTGTCTGTGATTTTGCATATCTTTCATCTCAAGTCAGATGTAAATGTAAAAATCGGTGCTCAGGGGCATTATGGAGATTTGTGACATCTTCTGCTGGGCTGCAGATTAATGAAGCAATGGCTGGATTATGCAGCATCCCCTATAAGTATTTCTTCATCTCTGACAGACGTAATATTGATAATATCCTTCCTTTAATATGTCATTCCCCTTAACATAATTCAGTGGAGGTTACTGATATATTTCTCACTTTCACTTAGTTTTTCCTAATATTATCTTGGAGAGAATTTGGCAGAGCTGAAAGTGCACTTAAGATGATTAGGGAAGAAAGTGCGTTAGTGTTGCAGGCAGGAGTACTGTGCTGAACAGAAGGAAAGGCAAGTTACATACTGATCTGTTTGCTAAGACATGCCATGCCTCGCATAGCCCTCATGTTTTATTATGTTCCCTTAGAACCAATTTTTATAAAATACTAACGGGCACAGCAGTGTGTCCATCTGGGTATGCACCCATCTGTCAGCTTGCTCTTTTCCCTTCATTAATTAGATTCCTATCCTTTCTAGAGTACCTTACAGGTTCTGACTAAGGTTCAGATATTTCAAGTTTACCGTCTGGAATTAAAGCCCGTTCACCAATTTCTTTTCCTTCAGCTACCTGTTTTGCCACCTTATCCACCATCATATTTCCAGTTTCCTGTACAGTGTCACTCTTCTGATGTCCTTTACAATGTATAACAGCCATGATGTTCTTTGGTAGATTTACATCACGCTGAATTTGTTTTCCTTGTGTGTAAGCAGTCCTCGCTCTTTCCAGATGACACCGTGAGTGGGTACCACCCCAAAAGCATATTTAGCACCTGTCCATATATTTAAGGTTCTTGTCAAGGCAATTATTTCAGCCTTCTGAGTGGAAGTCCCCACAGGTAATGGTTGTGCTTCAATTACCCTGTCAGTAGCAGTTACTGCATGTCCTGCCTTGCAGTTTCCTTGTCTTCACAAAACCGCTTCTGTCGATGAATCCAGGAATCCTCAGCATTGTCCAAGGTTCTTCCTGTAGATCTGATCAACTGAGTACACACAGTCTCCATGCAGTCGCACACTGCTGGCTTGGAGGCAGCTCTGCCTTGGTGTTCTGGGTGTTCAGCAAATGGCTTCCTTCCCTTTGATCAGTTGTGCTTTCTGTTGAGAAACTTGATAGCCTTTTAAATCAAGAAATTCAGCAAGCTCACAGTCCATTGCACACAGTCCTTTGTGACTGTAGCATCCACGTACTTCAGTAAAGTTCCACTGTGAGATGGTGAACCCAAATCTCAGGCTCACGAGTTGACCAGTTCTCAAAAATCATTGGGCTGTTCTCACAACTCTGGGTAATACTGTGCAGGTTAACGGAATCATTATTATTATTATTATTAATTATTATTTTTTTCTTCTCTCCATATTGGAGCTTTCCTATTCAAAGGCAAATAATTTTAGACTTTCTTTGGTAAAACCAGGCAGAAAAAGGTGCACTTCAAATCCAGAACGGTAAACCCCACCTACTTACTCCTTAACTTGGTTAATAAAGATATACACCATGGGTTGTATGTATTCAGCATTTCTATTAATTGCCCTTAAATCTTGGACCAAACTGTAGCTCTTGCCATCCAGTTTTTCATTTGCAAGATTGGGGTGTTGTATTTGAATTTTTATCCAATTAATAATCCAAAATACAAAAAGTTATTTTTATTTCTTTTATCCTCCTACAGTGTTGTATCCTCAAAGGGCATTGCTTTACCCTGGTTGGGCTGGCTCCCATCTTTAACTTCACTTTCATTGGGCTGCACATTTGGCTCTGCCAGGCATCGCTGATGCCTGCAATTCTGTGTATACCCAATTTAGGATTCACGTAACTCCTGGGAGTACAACATTGCTTTTCCCAGTTTGTGTTAAAGCCAGACTTAAAATTTTCAGTCCATTGGTCTTGCTTGACAAGTAGCTCCAATTTTCTCTACTGAATTTGATCTCTACATTCAACTATTCTAACATGTCATGCCCAAATAATGGTTTTGGAGAACCTGGCATGTACAAGAATTTATATATTCCTACTTGTTCTCCTAGCCTGCATTTAATTGGTCCAAAAAAAAAGTAAACTTCTCTTGCCAGTAGCTCCTATAACTATTACAAAAATCATCTACGGGTAGTAATTCTTGATGTAGCACAGATAAGAGGCACCTGTATCAGAAAATAAACCTCTTTACCCTGCTTCCCCAGCTGCTTTCGGTCCTATGGGGGTGGAACTCTGCCTGAGCCCTTCCAGGCTTCCCCTTACCTCTTCTTCTAGGTAAGGGACATCCCTGTTACACCTTGCTGCTCAACTTTCTCAGCTTGTCTCTCCCAAACCCTTCTCACTTTCCAAACTTTTTCCTAATATTATCTTGGAGAGAATTTGGCAGAGCTGAAAGTGCACTTAAGATGGTTAGGGAAGGAAGTGCGTTAGTGTTGCAGGCAGAAGTACTGTGCTGAACAGAAGGAAAGGCAAGTTACATACTGATCTGTTTGCTAAGACATGCCATGCCTCACATAGCATGTGTTGGTTGGTAGAGTGGCTGGTGCTGTGTAACTGAAGATCACTGTCACTTTTTGACACACGGCAATAAGGAGTACCAACCAATTTTCTGCGTCTTGGAATGCAACAAAAGGAAGACAGACCATCTGATTTAATGACAGTGTTCTCCAAAACTGCTCCACAATGGTGCTGACAATGTACTGTGATAAGGACAGGTTAATTTTGTGTGTAGTTTCTGACTGTTGGACAAAAAGCAAAGTTGAAAGTCTGTGGATACCTGTTACTGTTTCTCATTGGAAGCTAACAAGGTTCCACCAGCATTCATCTTATTTCTTATGCTATGAATACAAAGAATGATAATCTTATACCGGAGCAGGATAACAAGAGACACACTAAATAGGCATAATTGTAATTCCAGAAAGTGTACAAGCTGGATCTAGCTGAAATCTCAGACCTGCCACAGTCTTCACTGTAGAAAAATCTTTGTATTTACATTTGCACTGTTATGTCAGAATGAGTGTTGAACTCAGAAGACCATCTGTGCACCACAAAAATTAAAGGTTCTTTTTTAGCTTAATGGTTTACCCATCTATAGAAGCTACTAAATAGCCAGAAAATGGCAAAGTATGATGTATTTTAAAGAATTACTAATAAAATGTGTTCAGAGACTCATTTCTAGGTGGCTTCTAGAGTTACAGGTTAAAATTTCTTGTTTACATTTAATCATCAACACTGCTTTTCAATTTACATAATCTAGAAATGCAAGCTATAACCTAGGATTGTATGTTGGTGGGTTCATTTCCTGGTTTGCCTGGTTTTATCACCTCTGAGTGATTCCGTAGTGCTTTCAAAACCTGACTCTTGGTGGCTGAGAAAGGAGCTGCTTTCTTGAGAGGCTTCTGCTTTTCATTACATCAAGCAAATATATTATTTCATTTTACATATGTCTGAAAAAATGAGAGCTAGGAAGACTGCCCTCTCATATGCATTTACCATATGAGAAACCCTCAACACAGGATGTTTTATGTCACAACAAGAGGACTTGGGTAAAAGAGTTTTCCTGAAGCTTCAACTGTCTGGATGATACTGAAGGACAGGGACAGACATTAGCAAGAAGCTAATTTGTGCACTTTGTTTTGAAAGCCTTGTTACTTAGCTGCTTTTTCTTATTTCTCTTTCTTCCAGAAATCTACTCTATGTTTACCCCCAAAGGCTCAATTTTGCTAACCGACCAGCTTCTGCAAGAAACATTACCATCAAGATCCAGTTTATGTGTGGTGAAGACCCATCCTGTGCAATGCCGGTAATAAATGCTGACCACTTGTAGGAAAATGTTGCTCAGGTGCTGTCCTGAGGAACCTTTTGAAGAGACAGCTTACTATTTGCTCCACATTGCCACAGTTTCTAGGGGGACCTTATGAGACTGACATCAGAAAGCTTATGAAAGCCTGCAGGCATCAGCCCTGTAGTTCTAGCCCTGTAGCTTCAGCTTGTGTTTTTGGGGAAATTTTCAGAGTATGTCAGTGGATTTTTGAGAATGAGATTGAGATAGCGCCTTTTGTGGTTTTAGTTGTGTTAAAAATAATAATGGGTTGAAATGCTACTTTGAAGAACTTTACCCCAAGAATTTGTTGTCTTGAGGACTGACACCTGGCTGACCTTATTGAATGCGCTGACGCTGCACAGTGCGCACTTTACAGTGGCATGTTCCTTACCTCAGATGCACTCTGGAACTGAAATCAGAGCATCAGCTCAATGTTTTCCCAGGTCATATTTTCTTCCAGAGCTGATGCTGTGCTATATGAATATAACACTTACGTTTTATGTAATGCTAAGTGGCTGTTTTGTTTATTTTACATTCTGCTCATATCACTGTTAGGTTTTGATGAATGCTTGGGGTAATGGCAGTTTGTCTGGCATCACTGTGCACTGTAAGTGTGGGTTTCACCTCAATACATACCGGTTTCTGCTGTGCAGATTCCCTTATCTCAGTTCATCTCTCTGAGACCCTTTAAAGTTACAGCATTCCAGCACCCTTTCATGGAGGCTAAAGTGAGTCAAATTTTACTGAATGTAAAAGAGCTGTGGATCTTTAAGGTAAGGTGGGGTGAATCTCGCCCTATATAAACAGGATAGAAGTGAAAAATCAACTTCTCAAAAAAATTTAATTCATCACTTAGAATGTAATTAAAACCAATATGATAATCCACAGGAGACTTATCACAACTGCATTCCTGAAGTTTCTAACTTTTGCATTACTGGAGAATGTAATGTAAGATGCCTCTGATCCATTTTCCTGGTGTTTTGTGTTGCATGTTGTGTGAGGAAGATGCCAACTAATAACACTTCTGTGTCATCATGCTAAGATCAAATTGAAGGATCATTATCCACCCTTATGTGCTGTCTTAAAATTGACATAGAATGGTAACAATTAAATGTTTTAGATCTGACTGTATTCACTTTCATTTATTAATGCAGGTAATTTTTGGAAAATCTTCAGGTCCAGAATTTGTGCAAGAGATACATACAGCTATCACATATCATAACAAGTAAGCATTGTTGTTATTCTTATAAATTGAGATGTATTAAGCATGACATTTTTACGTAATTCTCAGCCAATATTAGTTACTCAAAGAATTATGGTAATAAGCTATTTTAAAATTCTACGTTTTCTGAGTATTTGTCAATATCTAATTTGGATTACTGCATGCATTTGCATAAGTGACTGCTGCTTTTCTTGTTTTGAGCTCTTTAAAGAGTAGTCAAGGGTATTCCCTGTCTGAAGATGAAGGAACAGGAGCAGGAAGCATCGGCTTTGTAAAAGCATTCACCTTGATCTACAGATTCACAGATCCAAAAGAATTGAAGGGGCTCTCTCTTACGAATGCAAACTCAGGATACAGGTTTTATACAGTAACTATGCTGAAACCACAAACTTAAATTGAATGGTTTTAAAAGTAAGGAGGTGGATGATACTGAGATATTCTGGCTTATACACTTTGCATCAAGTTCTTCCTTATTCAAAACTGTAGATAGATCACAACAGTGTCCACAGAGATACATATATTTCACTTGTATGACTTATCTCAAGGCTGTTTTTAGGATCTATACAGTTCTTATAACATAGCATCTGGGAGCCTGCTGACAAATATGCCTTCTGCTCTGAAATATGCATGGCATTTTTTTAAACAGGTGTCCTGACTTTTATGAAGAAGTGAAAATAAAACTGCCAGCAAAACTCACTGAGAAACACCATCTATTGTTCACGTTCTATCATATCAGCTGCCAGCCAAAGCAAGGAGCATCTGTGGAAACTCTCATTGGATATTCAGTAAGTGATACAAATGTGTGCATGCATGGGGCAGGGAGGGGAGAAGAGAGGCTAGATGTGTGGGTATGTATCCCATGCAGATAAACTCTTTGCTTATCAAGGATTTTGCCATGCATTCCCTTTCTGGTTATGGTAATACATCATAACAAGGCTGTCCTGCAAATACTGCAGGGCGTGCTCATGCATGTTAAATGTACAGACACAGTAAATTCATATGCAGCTTGTGTTGTTACATCTTAGTTTTATAATTTTACATTGGTAAGCATCTTTGAAGTTGGTGAATTTACCCAAAGCACAGAAATTAAGTATACACCTACATATTTGCAACAACAATGCCTTATTGTAGAGCTCTTAATTGTTATATTCTATTTGCTGAAAAGAAAAAAGGTAATTAACTGTTATTTACTGTTATCTAACACATTCATACATGAGGTGGCATCCAATATAATATTTTGTATTAAGCTTTTTATGGTATATTGCTTACATAAAAACTGTTGTTTACCCTTTTTTAAATCAAAAGCCATGAAAATATCTAGATACTAGAATTCAGTTATTCAAACTCATTTATCTTCATGTTGAAACTAGCATGTTTTAGCTTGAGAAACACATATTGTAGCATAGCATCATTTTTCTTTAAATATTTTTATCTGGAGAGATTTTAGAATAAGAAGAAAGCACAGATGATAATAATACTTCAGATGTGAAAAAGTTCTAGTGCTACTGAACCATGGAACCATACAAATACTATCCGTGTGTTCATGCTATGAGGTTTGTATGCTTTTGATTCCAGTACTGTTAGTCCTCTCAAGCAGGCTTTCTTCTGTGGATAGATGCCACAAATGCCTACTCATCTAAACATGATGTGTATCTGCCCTGTGCTACTCCACAGCCTCATTCAGACCTTAACAGGAGCAAAGTATGTCCAGATGTCATCGCAGAGTTCTGATGGCCTTAATCCTCAGGGTGGCAGTGACCAAAATGTTCAATTTGTCCACAGCAAAACTTGAACTCTTCAAGTTCAAAACTTGAGCTTGATTCACCTCACAAAACTATAGAATGACTTGGGTTGGAAGAAATCTTAAAGATCACCCAGTTCCAGCCTCCTACCATGGGTTGCTAACTCCAGATCAGGCTTCTCAGGGCCACATCCAGCCTGGCCTTGAACAGGTGTTCTAGGGGTGGGATTAAAAAAAAAAGCCAAATACCAATCTATTCAGGATAAGTTATTTTTCAGATAAAAGCATGGGACCTATTAAATCCTTCTGATAGGATTTATTAGAAAAACATGTGTCACGCATGAAAAGCTCTCTGTTTTCAGAAGAGTTTGTTTGTAAAGCAGTCTTGTACATTTTTCTACAGTAGCTATCAGTGAATTTAAAATGCAAACAAATTACTGTTTAATGGATTGGAGCAGAGAAACTCAGGTCAATATCTCATTTCTTGTTCTGTTGACTATACATAACAGATTAGGTAAATAGCTCTAATCATATGTAGTCATGAATATTGCTGCATTTTCTCTTCATTTGTTTCAGTGGCTGCCAATTCTGTTAAATGATCGTCTTCAAACAGGACATTATTGTCTTCCTGTTGCATTGGATAAGCTGCCATTCCACTATTCAATTCACTCTCCTGAGGTAACAAAGAAAATTATGAAAAGACAATGTTTTTGCAGTGTAGAACATCGTGAGTATTTTACAATCCAACATAGCTGTCTGTTTTTGGGCAGTTGCCCCTTTCTGTGCTTTAAAAGGGTAAAGCTCTAGAGAAAAGTGTTGCTATTACTTTAATTGGTGCTATTATGTTTTGTTAAATTGTGTCTTTTAAAGTTATTAATTCAGAAATCTTTGTGAATTGTCTAACCAGTGATACATTTGTTTAGATTTCGTCAGGTTCATAATTTGCTTTCTTTCACAAGATGAGTTGCTTGTTTTTTGTGGCAGTGTGGGAGAGGGAGGATACATGGATTCAGGTGCTGCTACTAGAGCAGGAGGCTGCCCTCTGAGCTGATATGGCAAGTAGAAAACTGCCTCTGTCTTTGAAACTGTACCATGTCACCAAGGAGTGCCCTTGGCATGCATTGGCTGTGAACTTCTAACCACAGAAGATGCAAATTCACACTGTCTGTTCTGGGCATCCAGCTGAAGTGCTCCAAATTTCCCTCTTTAAGGAATGAAATTCTCTTCATCTGGCTTATGAGAATAAATACACCTAGCTGTATGGTCCTCTGTGCTGCACTGAATTAGATGCCTAAAGTAAAGTGAACAGCCTTAAGATATTTGAGACCCATGTAAACAGGCTTTCTGTTATATCATTAAAAGACAGTGATCCCTGCAATTCTCTTCTATCACAGAAAGTTCCATCACAGACACCACCTATCAAATGGGTTGAAGGACACAAAGGTGTTTTCAATATTGAAGTGCAAGCTGTTTCATCTGTTCATACCCAGGTAATGCACGAAAAGCAACATGCAACTGTAGTTTCATTTCAAAGGGGATTCATATGCCCATTCTGACCGAGGAAATTTGTGAACTGGAGATGTTAAAGCCCCCACAGGTTTGAAAACACATGAAAAGTTCCTACTGTCTTACAGCTGTAGAAAGAACTTGATTATTTTCAGTGAATGAAATCCACTGATGTGAGTGCACAAATAAGCACTCTGAGCATCAATTTGCTCAGCAATTTGATTGTCAAATCAAACAATAAGGAGCCTGGTTTCCTCTCAGCTCAACAGAGATCTGATATGAAGAACACTGCTAGGGCACAGTGCCAGTTTCTGCAGTGTGCGTGTTCTTTTCTCTGAGGCTGGTTCAAACAATGTGTCCAACAGCTGAAGGAAAGCACAGCATCTCCCGTCCCTTCAGGGCCAGCTAGGCTGCCGAAACACTCCACACGGATGGCAGCTCAGCTGCCACAGATAGGGATGCTAACTTAATGCTGAATGGAAACTTCGAGATCTAAGATTCTGATAACTTAAGTGTGGTAGAAAGTTGAAGGCTTTCCACTTTTACTGGGGTCTGAAGCACCACAGCTTTATTTTGTTCCACTGTATTTCACATTGTCTCCTACATCATCTTGTTCTGGTTAACTCTGATAGCATACTTTTTACATACAAATAGGACATATTTATAAGACACATAACTTGCATGTATCTGGAAGTGAGACTCTTAGATGCAGGTGGCATATAGGGACTATAGAATCACAGAATTGCTCAGGTTGGAAAATACCTTAGTAAGTATAATAATAAAAAGACTATAGACCTCTGATGTGAGGTCTAGACCTTAGAGTTTTATCAGAAAGAATAAACGGTATAATTTACTGCAGACTTCACCTTTTCTGCTTTTAATCTGATTTAACCACAATCTGAATCTGAGCCAGCTGAAAAGGAACAAACAGAACATTGTGGCAACTGACTTAGAAGTTGGTCTCTAGAGCTATCTGCCTCTGTAAGCCAGGAGCGTATAAGTATTTTCTCTCCCCATCAGATGGGAATCAAGCTTTGCTTATCAAGTAGCAGGCTGAATTATATCAGCTTTGTTAACTGTGAGTGCACCATATCTGCAGGACAATCACTTGGAGAAGTTCTTCACTCTGTGCCATTCTCTGGAAAGTCAAGCGACCTTTCCCATTCGACTAATGGACCAGAAGATCACTGAAGCTACACTAGAACATGAACTGAAACTCAGCATTATCTGTTTGAATTCTTCACGACTGGAACCTCTTGTTTTATTTTTACATCTGGTACTAGATAAACTTTTCCAGCTGGCTGTACAGCCTATGGTCATAGCTGGCCAGACAGGTATCTAATGATCCTTTGCTTATTTTCCTTGGTACCGCAAGCAAACTAGAGATGTGGAAAAGTTTGCCAGATGTCCAGGGTCATATTTACTCTTTGGGTAGTACAGAAGTAGCTGGGCTTCTCTGGACACAGTTTCATTGCGCAGTTTAATCAGATTTGATGAAATTGTTTGTGCTTCTCTTCCCTGCACAAATAAAGCCCTGAGACTCCCTTTCAGAAGTGCTTTAAATCTTAATAGTTACTTATCTGGAGATACAAGTCAGAAGCAGGATGGTGGTTTAACTGCTTTGTGAGGAAAGCAGCAGCTAAATAACAGCTAATATTGACGATGGCATTTCATCTTCCCAAATATCTTTAGCCAGAACTGGGTGGACAAAAACAGGATGTAGTCATGCACACTGGTGTTTTTCTGTTACTGAAGCTGTCAACTGCCCATTATCTATGTTAAATGTGGAAGAAAGGCATACTTGAAACAGCGGTGCAGCTGATTTCCTAATTAATTTTGGTAGCCAATATTTGTCATCCACTAAAATATTAGAAGAGCATGGAAGCTTGTATGTTTCTGTCAGCTGGAGAAGAATCGACATTATTGCCCTTTAAATATATATTCTATATATTCTATATAAACTGTATTTTTATATAAATATATATATATAATTATATATCATATATAAATTATATAGTTATATATATATTATATAAAAATACATTTTATATATATTTTTAGGAAGTACCTGAAGGCTGCTAGAAATTGTCATGAACCATAAGGGTCTGCTCTTACATAGCACCATGTGGTGAAATAGTAGTGATTGGGTTGAAAGTGAGTCTACTGAAGATAGGTTTTTGGTTTACGTAGACTTAGTGCCTGGCCCAGTGTAACTGTTGCTTTCTGCAGCTATTAATCTGTTAAGGAGTGATTTAAAGCATGTACAAATTAGTTATTGTTAAAAGGAATGCCATGATCTAATTATGTGATTTCCTTCAGGGCTGAGACTAATTTTTGCCTTTTGTTTCACAGCCAACTTTTCACAGTTTGCCTTTGAATCTGTGGTTGCAATAGTGAACAGTCTCCATAACAGCAAAGACCTGAGCAAAGATCAGCACGGGAGGAACTGTCTCCTGGCATCATATGTCTACTATGTGTTTCGCCTGCCAGACCCCCAAAAAGAAGTGCCAAAACTAGGTAATATCATTGCAGTAATTGCAAAAAAAATCTTTTCTCTTTATACACACTACTCATCATGGTGCTTCTGAGTCATAGACAACTGGCCTTCAAAAGAGCAAATCGGAACTTCTTGTATACAGACTGCGTAGTTTTCAAACGTAGCACTGTTTCGGCACATGAATCTTGTCTTAATCTACAGCAGACTGAAAAGAGTTGATAGGGGAAGAAAGAGCTACTGCAGCAGTGCTACTGTTGAGAAAGCCCTCAGTCTTTCACTACTGCAAGCATTGTCAGCTTGTCTGCTGCAGAATCCCAAAACATCTGTACCTTGTTATTCATTGCCTGTGTAATTTAACAGAGCAGCTGGCGATGAGATTTCTGTAAGCTCCGTGCTTTTCATGCTGCTGATGCTGTGCAGCACTGAGCAGAGCCGGCTCGAATCTCATGTTTCTCTCATATTACTGTGTCCTTCAGTCTTAGTTCAAACATCTCCCCGTGGGCAGGTGCAGGGGGCAGTGCTGCTCTGACGGAGTCTCGTTATTACACATTTGGGCGCACTTCTGCAGTGTCCGTCGGGAGTAAACTCCTGCAGAGCCGAGTGATAAGCTGCAGCAATCCTGACATCACGGTTACACAGTCAGCTGCTGATGAAGAGGTCAAAAACATCATGTCGTCCAAGGTAAGAGGGGGAAGTCAAGTATCTGAGATGTGTATGAGCCAAAACCAGGTCTAGGAAGCCAAGTTTTTTCTTTGAAGGCTGGACTTGCTTCATGTGAATACAGTGTATGTATCACCAGAAACATTCACTCTGTCTAATTTGGCATGTACACGTTACATTCTCTTTGCTAAATTCTGATGTATTTTTCAGTGAAGAAAATAAGAGGTAACATCTCTGACTGAGTTTCAGGTTTAGGCACTCCAGGAAGGATTTCCTTATTCAAGGTGCCCCAGTCTCCTGTTCATCCTGAGACCTAAGTTCTTTTTGCATTATTTCCTAAAAGCATTCAGAGGGAGCTGATCTAGCTGTCACAGAATCAGTATCGAAAAAGATTGCCACTGTCTACAGTGGGAATAGGCTTGCTTTCTAAAAAGGGTGAAGAATTCTCGGGAAGGAAATAGATTTTCTAAAATACATTGATAATGTATTCTGGTTCCTTCTCATTCTTTTTATTGCTATTTTTTACTCACAGAGCCTGCTTAGTGGTAAATTACTTCCAACTTTAAAAAATAACAATTAGGCAACATACATAACAGCAATCCTGTGATGTGATACTGTCTATAGTACAGATGCTGTGAAGATTCTGTATAAAAGTCTTTCCAGATAATAAACTCAGCCACAGAGTGAAACACAAACTTCCTCTTTGTTACCCAGAACACATTTGTCACCAACAAATTGCAGATAGGACAGGAGGAGCTAAGAAGCAGAATTTTGTTTCCTGCTGGGGCATCAAGTACTTGCTGGTGTGCATCACCCTGAGTTCTTCTGAGAGCTTTTTGGGGATGGCTATGTTCAACTCACTGAGGAAAACAAAACCTTAGCAGGAGCAAAATCAGCAGGAACCTCTCACAGATGCAGGATTTTACCCCTGTGCAAGGAGGCTGCTCTGAGCTGCATCCCAGACAGATCTCATCAGCATCTCAGAACTATGTGGTCTTTCCTTTTTCTGTGTTATGTACATGGAATACTGCTTCTCAAGCAAGTTATTTTCAGGAATATTTTGAGGTTTTGGGTTTTCTTTTCCACCATTGAATTATCAGATGGTTTAATTTCCTAAATTAAACCAGAGCTAGTAAGGTGCACAGAATTTGCCAGTCTATTTCATTTCTTTGTATACATATTCACCCATAGCAATTTTTAATAATGTAGATTTGAACTTAGTATCTTCGTGAATTTCTGGTATAGTGTGTCCTAAGAAAATGAAAAAAGAAAAAACAGAAAATATCTCAGGGTGGGTTTCTGTTTGTTTGTTTTGTTTTTTTTCAAATTAATACATAATTAGAACATTTGGTACTACAGCTTTATCACACTGATAAATTAAAAATGTATAATGCTTAGGCAACTACTGACATTTCACTGTCTTTTAATTGGTATCACTTTTAATGAAATAATTGCAGATACTAGTTAATTTAGGACATAGAACTACCTAATAAACCCTAATGACTGTTACCTTGAAAGGGTGAATTTTAGTTTCCAAAACACAGCTGTGGTGCTAAAATCGGGCACACGATGGCAGCGTTGGCATTTGTGGTCTCCTGCATCTGCCAAATTCAGGTGGTCTTTGGCCTCCTCTGGAGAAGGGAATTGAAGGGGAGAGGGGGGGAGAGAAAGGCATAAAAAAATGTTTGGGTGATGTATAATCAATGAATGTATAGATGTTATAATTAAGGGATATACCAGAGAGTTTGGCTAAGCAGGTTATTGTACAAAAGAGAACAAATAGAAAGCTTATCCATGACCTGAGCTTGCTGTAAAACTCCAAAGGAGGGATCCCCAGAAAGAGATGCTTCCCTAGTGGTAGCCAGCTCTTAAATGGGTCTAGGAGAAGTGGAGCCAGGCTCCAGCCCTTCCAGCAGCGCAGGCGAATTGCCTTCACCTGTGCTCCTGTGGCTGACTCAGTGCTCCCTTGGGTGATCAATCAGAGGTTCAGGCCATGACTCAGCAGTTCCCATACAGGTGAACATCTGTATTTACCTTCCAAGAAAACGCTGATTTGATTTTTAATCTATTAATTAGCTTAGGCAATGCATTAATGTGTGTGTGTATTTCTTCTGGCCATTCTCCAGCCTGCAGATCACAGCTCCAGTCGGATGTCGTTTTACATTGAAGGAACAAATGACACGCCAGGTGTATGTGCAAACCCAAGACCATCCAGTAAAAAGGTAGCCTACTGCTGAGTGTGATAGACTAACAGAACCTGGAGCCTCCATGAGCAGTGCTTGTAATTAGCATGAAATGAGGAGAGGGAGAACGAAATAACAACCAGTTTTATTGAACAGGGAGTTTGTGATGGAATGTTAAATCTATGGATCAATATTGCCCAAACATTTCTGACTCTGCTCTGAAATGTTTAGAATCTTTTTCTGGGGCAGATTTAGACAAGTAGCAGCCTGCCTGTATCCTTCCTTTCCTCTCTTTCTCAAGGTACTAAGACCTCTATGTTTTTTTCACTGCTGTTTCGCTGTGGATGCCTGCCTTTACATGTTGCAGTGAATTGCATTCAGATATATTTACCATTTCTTTCTTCTGTATGAAATATTTTACTTTCCCCTTTTTTGTAGCTTGTAGAATCAATTAATTCCTCTTTATTCTGAGTCTGTATTCCCAAACAGCTTTTTAACAATGTAAAACATATCATAGCAGATAGTTAACTCCTCCAGAGCTGTATCTTGTGCTTGGCATTGAGGAGGCTTTGGGTAAAGAAACGGGAGAGAAAATCTACAGTGGGCAGTCTAGAATCCATGTTGCAGTTAAGAGGCACTTCTTTCTTATTTCTGTTTATTGATTTGAGTTAGGCCAAAAAACATAAGGGTTTATACCCAATCTAAATCTTGGCTAGATTTGTGTGTCCTATTGAATTTGAATAGGCTTAGAGATTTCACTGGCTTTATTGTTTGTATCAGGAACAGAGAATAGATATTACAATATGTGGTTAGTCCAGATTTGAGTTTTCTCGAAGTTTAGGTCACTGGGACTAGGAGTCTTGTGGTTGCACATCACTGCAAAGAGTATAGTCTCTAACTACACACTTCTTGCAAACTCCTCTGTGATTGTTGCTGTGGCCTTCTCTCCCACCACAGAAATAATCTTGTGTGTTCTCTCAAAAACACAAATGTGCTAAGCAGAAGCTCTCAGGAGGAGCATGTGTCTGTTCACTGTCAGGCATACAGCCAATAATCTGAGGATAGACCAATGGCATTTTCCAGCTCAGGTATTCAGGGTTCTGGATCCACAGCAGAATGAGTCCTAAAGCCCATAGTGCTATTCCTGATGTGTCATTTCTGTCAGATCCACTTTTTTCCTACAAGGTGTTCCTGTCTAGCTGTTCACTCTCCATAATGGGGGCTGTCAAAGATGCAAGTGCTGGGAATTGATTGAAAATGAAAGATGTGTTGGGTGAAAGACTATTTCTGAATTCTGACTATTTCTGTTTATTATTTAGCATTTCCATGAGGAGCTGGCACTGCAGATGGTGGTCAGCACAGGTATGGTGAGAGAGGCTGTCTTCAAATATGCCTGGTTCTTCTTTGAGCTCCTGGTAAGATTTATCAGTGATGTTTTGTGGCAAGTTGATGGTGAAATGCAAACACAGATTTTGTTGGACTATGTCTTCAGCTAACTAACCCCATTGTGATAGGTTCCAGATAATGGAAGCAAAACTGAAAGATTCTGTATATTCACCCCCATTTCTTACTGAGAGCCTGTGACAATTAAATCCTGCATCAGCTATCTGCACAGTGGTCCATAGCTTGCAGAAGTCTGGGTGACAGATGTCAAAGTGAGCCGTTCCCTCCTTTTCAGCTCCTATTTCTTCCCCTTTGTTAATAACATGTGCAGTAGCAAGGCTACCCAAGGTCAGTGTCACAGAGCCCTGAGGTGACTGATGTCACTGCAAGTTTTGTTGACGTACTGGTTTCCACTTGGAAGCAGATAAGCAACACAAGAGATCAAGGAGTAGGAATTAATTCCAGAAATGTCCTCCCCTGAATGTCATCAGAAAGAACAGAAGGTACAAGCAGCAAGGATGGGGTGAGGGTGAACTGAGCCACAATATGAACATGACAGAACTACCTGTGTTCAAGCCCTAGGCTCTCTGGTGTCTTTGCCAATAAAGGTAGGATTTATCAAGGGACTCTAAGAAAGGTGAGAGTGACTGTGTTGGGGGAAAAACAGGTGCGAACTCTTATTCCATGGACTAACATAGAGAAGAGTTTTATCTCCACTTTGTTATATTTTTCTCTTTTTTCTTTATTGCTTTGCAGATAAAGAGCATGGCTCAGTATGTTCACAGTATAGAGAAGCAAGACAATGTACGAAGAAGCTGGTTCTCTGACCGTTTCAAAGATGATGTTACCACTATAGTTAACGTGGTTACTTCTGAGATTGCTGCACTTCTAGTCAAACCCCAGAAGGTAAAAGCACGAAAAAAAAAGCACTGTGGATTCTCACTGTTCACACCACATCACACTGAGCTTTATTTAATTCCATTGTACTTTCAGGACCATCACTGGAATTAGACTAAAACTGACACTATAGTGTTGCAGAGATCATAAGTGAGAGCTGTGACTGTAAGGGATAGTCCTGTGCCTTCTTAGCAGAGAGTTTGTTTTTATTCAGAGGAAGGCACGTGTGAGAGGGAATTACCTTTCTCTGAGATAGGAAAGACTGAACTCTGTCTTTCAGTAGCTGTGCTGCCTTATGTCAGATTGGCTAGGGCATCAGGCTGCACCCATGTGTAGCATATTCCTTTAATCTCCTTCTCCTATTACACTCACTCCTACTGCACAGCATTTTTCCCTACATTTGACTTCCATGACTGCAAAGTCAGTGTTCTTCCTGCAAAACCCAACCATGAGATACTTAACCCCAGATCTCTCTGAAGACACACTGGCCACATGAAACTCAAAGACAAGAGATAAACCCTAAACCATATGTAATTCTTTCTCCTAGAATATTTTAACAAGTTTCATTGGCATAATTGATTATAAAGCTGAAAATATTATGAAATGTAATTTATATTTCAACATCAGTTAACTGATGTCACTTTTGCTATTCCCCAGAACATAAAATAAAGGCAGTTTATGTGTCTGCACCTATGCTGTTGCAGCCAGCATTATTTCCATACCCCAGGGCTGCCAGAGGCACTGTACATGCAGGGCAGTGTGTTCTGTCATAGGGTAGCTGGACTGGAGAGCTGACCTGCCCAATCACTGCTCAGTCAGCATGGCTCTTAGTCCAGTTCTCCACCTGTGGCTAGGTGTTGTGTCAGAAAACTGAAACTGTTGAAGAGCCACAACCAGACAACTGAGGACAAGAAATGGCAGAAGTCACCATTACTGTCAACCAAAAAGTTGTTTCTAAAGCTTCATCCTTTTCTTCATCGTTTGATGAAGAAAGGATGCTTCTGCGATGTCCACATGCACAGAAAACATTTCCATAGAAATTTTCACATGAGTGAATATATTGTGTGAAAAAAATGTGCTACATTAAAAATGTTTTAACAGATCTGTAGGTTTTGCTAAGAGATTAATATTTTATGCTTTCTTCATGAGAAACGTACAGGTTTTTATGGGCTGTTAATTCAATTCAATTTTGATGGAGTGAGTAGGTAGAGTCTAACTATGTGTGAAAATTCTGCTGCAATGTTTTCAGAATTAAGGTCATTGACTAGTTGTACAGAACAGCAGGATGTGACACCTGTCTACGTTTTAAATCCACAAAGTAATATTCTGTATGTTTCAATACATGGTTGATCATGTAACATTGTCCTGAGGTTCTGCAGCTACTGGCCTACTGTAGACTACTCTGTAAGCTGGTGGAAAGCTGGTTGTTTTTTTTTTTCAGCACAGCAGAAAATTACTTTGCTATGTAAATTCTAGATCATAGATTCTATATGGATTCTATATTCTGTACGTGTATAAATATATTCTTGAATGGCTATAGCAACAAAAAGGTTGAAGAATCAAAAATGAAGTCATAAATACCCTGAGGTGCTGCACACCTGCTCTCACTTGCCAGAGACACCGATAGCATTTTTATCAATCATCTCCCTTGTCTGTCTTGAGCGAACTCACCTGAGAGCTCTGAGGGGTGTGCAGACCCCTCAGGCACATCCACAAATTCTTCTTGGTCAAGGACATGATATTGTCAAGCTGTTATAGTTTGATTTGGTATGTCTGAAATAGCCTTCTTTTAGAGGATACTCGGAGTTCTTTGTGTGTCTCTGGTAATCAGACCGTTTGTAAATACAAAGGAGTTTAGTTGCCCACAGATTTGTCATACTGATATTTTTATCTGATATTATGAAATTTGTAAATGAAACAGTTGGCATTCCATCAATAGAGCTACGGCAGATTTTTAATAATATTAAATCTAATCTAAGACTAATATCTGAAGACAGTATTTTATGTTGAACACCTAAACAATTTTCAATAGTGTTAGAAGTGGAGGGCAGGGGAGAGGGGCATATAAAAGTTTGGAGCCCACAGGAAGTTCAGAAAAGCTCTCAAATTTGGTTTCAGTTGTTATCTGCACAAAGATTTGCAAAGATAAGCTTGGTGATTCTCCTGTTCCATTTCTTTCATTTTCCTGTTCCATTTCTTCTCCAAAAGCAGTGACTGTTGAAATAATACACATAATTTTAACAAGGTCATGTAAATTAGAGAAGTTAAACAGTCTTGTCCTCTCTGTTCCACATTTCTGGAAACTGTCCCCTACACTATTTTTTTGTTCTAAGTGATACTAAGAAGTTCTCCACCTTAATGTGAGTTTTATAAATTGTAAGTGCAATTTTACCCCCCTCCCCATTTTTATTGATTTATTTGTTTGTTTGTTTTAAGGAAAGTGAACAAGCAGAAAAAATTAACATCAGCCTGGCATTTTTCCTGTATGATCTTCTTTCTTTAATGGACCGAGGATTTGTGTTTAATCTCATCAAACATTACTGTAATCAGGTAGGCATTATGCATGATTGGGATTGTACTGGGCTTATGGCCAGTCTTGTATTCTGTTCTCTTTGATTCATTTATCCATCAAGATCCTCTGAGTTGTGTTAAAGAGTAAGGTAAATAGCTTATTTCCTTCTGCATATACAGAGACTTTACACCTCTTTTGGTCTGTGGTCTGCAGAAAATAATTTGAGTGGAGGTTAGGGTTTTTTTAGAAATGCCATACCTTACACTGCACTGCAGAGCATCCGTGGAGACACTTTTCTTGCCTTTCTTTTTTATGTCTCTTAGCATCAGTCTTTGGATCCTCAAAGTCTGCACATCACAGATTAAAGAGCTTTTGCACTCTCACAAAATACTGCTGTTGTAGCCAGTATTTAGATTTGGGGTGTTTGATCAAAATGATCCACCTTTGTCTTACTACTTTACAAGCCTCCAAAAATTAAAAATAAATTATGTTTGCGAGGCTCTAGCATGAAATAATTGTTGTATTCAAGATGGAAAGCTTTCCTTCTTTCTTGTGAGCCAATACACCTGTTGTGGCTTTTCATTGAAAACAAGCAAAGCTGTCAGCTAATGGTAGATAGGAGAATTCAAAGGTGTCTGCTACCATCATTTCCTATAGTATGTGCAAAACCCTTGCTTGTTTTTTAATGTTAATGTCAGTGTTATTGTGAAGGGAGATCAGAAGACTACTTGTTCTGTGTTCACTAACCTGACTTTCAGTGAATTTGCCGCAGACTCAGCAAAGTTTTGTTTGTTTATAATCCCAGTGTTATGCAATATTATTGTATTGTATTGATTCTTTCTTGGGAAGCTGGCAAGTGAGCCATAGAGGAGAAAAGACAATACCACTGCCAAACAAAGAGCAATTAATGGATGGAAAACAGCTAGGTACAGGGAACCATGGAGCATTTTAAGGCATACTCGGATATTTGGCTATATTTTTTAAATTGACTGATTCTATTTCAGGAAACAGAATGCAGGATATTTCGCTGCATGATAATTTAAATAGCAAATACCAGTAACAAGGCACTTTCATTTGTTTCTCTAGCTCTCAAACAAGCTGAATTCTCTTTCCACCCTGATTTCCATGAGACTGGAGTTCCTGAGAATTCTCTGCAGCCATGAGCATTACCTGAATCTAAACCTCTTCTTCATGACCTCGGCCTCTACTCCAGCATCTCCTTCACCCTCTTTGTCCTCACAGGTAGGCATCCATCAGCCAATATTAGGTGGTCTTCACCTGAAGAATGCATGTAGAGAAAGACTTCTGTTGCTCTGTATTCCTCTGCTTCAGTTAGAGTTAATGAGCCATCACTACATCAGGGAGAAAAGAGGCAAAACATTAAAGACTAAAGGACCACTACTGCAAAACTGAACCTACTCAAGTTAAAGCTTAACGTAGCACAAATATGCTTGTGGTAATGCTTCAGTAGACCCTTCTAGAAACATGTAAGAAGAAAACAGTTGTTCATGCAGACATAAAAAATCTAAAAAGAACATGGCTGTGAAGGTACAGAGTTCATTTACAGGCATGCCATAGGCACACAGCCGCTAGTACATATTTCAGTACCAGTGTGTATTTTGGAGAGCTAAGGCATATGGCAGCACACAGCAAACTTTCAGTGCTTTTGCCTTCTAGCAGAAGTTCTCAAGTAGATGAAAATGCTATAACTATATGAGTTAGTGACAAAACCACTGGAATTTTCAATATTCTGAATGATGTATTGCTGTTGAGCATAGTGTTCTTCAGAGCAGGAGTATCACTCTTTCCAATTCAAATATCAATGTTCTTTTCTTGGGATCCTCTCCTTCCCAGTGGCACAGCTGATGCTATTACTTTGCCTGTAGTTTCTCTGAGCAATTCAAAATTTGTGGTTTTTGAACCATGAATTTCAAATGAACTTTGAAATGTTCAAATGTTCAAAATTCAAAATTTTAGAACCAAAATTCCAATGGAACAATTCAGATTCATATTTCCCTTTTCAAGTGATACTTGAAAAGTGCCAAAGAATTAGTTGTATGCTAAGATCTGCTACGTCACATACGCCAAGGGTTCTGACAGGTCAGTAATTGTAATTAATATTTTCTTAAAACTTTTCTTGGTCTTGAAAGCAAAGCGTGAAGGTCCCGTAATCAGGTTTTCACAATGTCCTGCTTAACTCTCATGCTAGATTTCAAAGAGCTACAAACAGAACTCCTCTGCTCATATGTGGGGAGACAGAAATCTTCCAACTGGTTCTAGCAGGTCAGAGCTGGATCATTCCTTCCTTGAAGCAGCACCAACTCTTCTTCTTTAGGAGTAACATGTGAAGTGCAACTGCGGCAAATAAATAAGCCTTTGAAGCCCTTGCATGATTTAATACAGTCACTGACCACCCTTGCAGTAATTCTGATCTGTCTGCAAGAGTGCTACGGAGGAAATGTTAGATTTTCAATAAGAAATGTGGCCTTTCAAATAAATCTTCTGGAATTTGTGGAGAGAAGCCAAATTCACTTATGTGGATACTCTGCCCCTTACTGTTACTTTTCAGAAACAAAGTGCATTCTGCTGAAGTTTAGAATGGGAGCAGGTTAAGCTAGGTCAGTGTAGGGCAGCTCAGAGATGTAGGCTTCATTTGAAACAATATGCTGGAAGACACCTTTCACAGTATGGTATACTACTACTTCATGTAGAATATTGAACAATATAAATTAAAGGCAAATTTCAGACTTATAAACCCCAGTAGCTTCACTGGGGAGTGGAGTCTAAGAGTTATGTTCACCAGATCAAGGTACAAAAACATTCCAGATGACCTGTGGCACCTATGATTGGAGAAGCTAAGAAGTTCACAACACGCATATAGCAGCAACTTTCCATTCCTGGACTAGCTGTATATCAGCCATAGCCATAAGTTATAGCAGTTTGAAGGTTGCTTTAAATTATGCCAGCTGCCAGCAAGCTCAGCCAAAATTTTCCAGAGCAAAAGGAAACACGGTTCATACACCCTTCCTCACATTACCTCCATGGTAGACATTATAGGAGCTTAACAATGCAGCACTTTTGATGCCCCAAATCCCCCTTCTATGAGGGGCAACCTCATCAGCTTTGCAACAGTAAGAATGACACAGAATTCTAAACATGGGGAAAACTCTGACTTTGTCTCCTATCCAAACTGATGATACAGGGTAGGAATTTTACATCTCAAATAGCTTTAAATGAATTGTTTGGACAGAATAGAAAGGATGAAGTTGCATCCTAGAAAGCAATTCATTTGAAAATTGATGCTTTTTATTTCACACACTGATGTGTTTCTCTGTACTTCTTTCAATGCCTGAAATCAGGTTTCCTCTGGTAAGGATACTTTGTTACCTGCTTAGATTGTCCTTACAACATCTTTAAGAACATTTGTTTCACTTTTGTTTACTTTTTTTACATCCTATTCTTCTGCAGAACTCTAGCTCCTGCTCCAGCTTCCAGGACCAGAAAATTGCCGGTATGTTTGACCTCTCATCAGAATACCGTCAGCAGCACTTTCTGACTGGGTTACTCTTTACAGAGTTGGCAGCAGCACTGGACGCAGACTGTGAGGGGTGAGTATCCAAATCTGCAGATTGTAGAATGCGACCATGTGAGCAGTAATGTACTGTTGGTATGGTTATAGTTTAACTCTAGGGTTAATCATGTTTCCCATAAATGTAACCAAAATCACTTAATGTATCATGACAGTGCTGGCTGGTGTTATCAGAAAGAATATTTTCTGTCTTCGGCACAGAGTCTAAGAGTCCTGCAAAGCTTCTTCAGTGTTGCCTCCATAAGGAATTACTTCTGCATGAACCTTCATGAAAGTTCATATAGAAGTGTAGTGGATGTTGAAAAATGTCAATCACACCGAGTTGTGATGTAGACTGATTCTGAGGAAAAGGGAAGCGAAAGAATGGTCTTTGCCATCTTTTTCAATGAGTCACTCTAAAACAGCTTTATTGCAGTATGTTGTTGTTACTGAGTAAAATAGTACTATTTGCTGCAGTGGTGTTGGCTAAATAGAGATCAGAGCTCAAAATTTTTATCACTCTTCTCTCTCAAACACCACTGTCTTTTAGCCTAAGAGTTTAGCCTAACTTTGTACAGAGTGTGATGCTTTTCTTTAAGCATCTCTCTTTGCCATACTGATTTTTTCATGGCTGCTTGTTGATTCATGCTATGGCCATGTGAGACAGCTGTCTTTTGCAGGGAACATGGATCTCTGCTCTGAGTGGAAGACACTATCTAATGACTATCGGTGTATTAATTTCCTTCTCCCATGTCCACCTTGTTTCTTAAATCTTTGATCTACAAATAATTTGTGCATGACCCATTATTGGAGCTCATGGCAATTTTTTTGTGTTAACAGGATTAGTAAGGTGCAAAGAAAAGCAGTCAATGCTATCCTTAGCCTGCTGAGTTCCCATGACCTAGACCCACGTTGTTCCAAAAAAGAGATGAAGATTAAAATTGCTGCTCTCTACCTCCCTTTGGTTGGTATAATTTTGGATTCACTGCCACAGCTCCATGACTTTACAAGTAAGACCTTTATTCCTTTGTCTTTTTCAGCCTTAGAGTAACTTGTCTAAAACAATCTGACTTAAAGAATTTGCCTTAAGTACTGAAATTCTGCCACAGTCTAGCAGGCACAGTATTTCTTTATTTCCAGATAACTGGATTGTTTAAAGAAGGGAAAATATCTAGTGTCCTTACTTACCAAACAAACAGATATACCCAGTGGTATGTCTATGGGATCTTGCAAAAAAAAAGCAGTCTTGAAAGAAAAACTAAGATATAGATAGGCTTCACAGACAGTGAGGAAGAAAACAAGAATGACATGGGCATTGTGTTACATTACAATTAAAGAAATTGGACTGTATTCCTTCCATATTTCTCTCTTGCTCCTCAGGGCTTGACAGAACTTGACACTGAAGTTGTCAGAATTCACCTCAGGTGAATGTAGTCATCACTCAGAAAATATATTTCTGTCACCTACTATAACTTTAAACTTCGTTCTCTGTTATTAAGCCTTTTTAAACTAAGCTGTTGATTTTTTTTTCTATAAATGTGTTCATATGAAACTGCTGAAAATAGCAATTTGACCTTCTATGTGAGAAATAATAAATCTTTGCTACTTGTAAAATTGCATTTTACTTTTATTTTAAAAATTAAAGACTATAGAAAAAAAGGTATAATCTTTGAAGAATATACTTTTGTCCCTGGCTCTGAAAATATTTTTCATTTTGATATCTGGACAAGAGCTTAGTGTTATGAATGTATTATTGAGCTCTTTCAGTCTGATAGCATGAAAGCATTTATTGTGCATAATGTAAGTAAATCTCACCACATTCTTCTAATGTAAGTATTATCCTTATGCCACAGACTAAAGAAGTCCATGTCTACCAGTATGGCTAGTTTTTAAAGTTTTTTTTTAAATATCTGCAGTATCTAAAGTTGTTGACCTTGTTCTGAACACTCAGGGATTGGCTCGTCAGTCAGTTTGTCTGAAAACTACATCTTGGAAAGCACAAATAGACACTCAGAATATAATGAGATTTTTACAAAGCTTTTATGAACCAGCGGATTCACTGAAATTGATCTCAAGAACTAGCACCGAGTAGAAGCAAGCAGCTGCCTAAAATGAAAATTGTCCTTTAACTTGAAGGCAGTAGCAGCTCTGTCAGGTGTTAGCAGACTTAAATTGCTTGCCAAATTTCCCCAGGCCCGTGCATGGCTTTCATGTTGATCCTTTCATCTGGAATTGACTGAAAGTGGACATTTCTTTCTAAGTGTTGTGAAGTTCTGGTTTAGCTTTGAACTTCAGACCCAGCCTCATGTTTGCTACTGCTTTTGCTTTTAATTCAGCTTCCATAAATACCTGAAGGTTGCTGGGCACAGCTCCTTTCTCCATATTTATTTGAACAATTTGACAGTTTTTACAGATGATTCCTGTCTTGCCATTGCTGTAATTTCTGCTGTTCAATAAAAATAAAGTCTCGGGAATGGAGGTGCCGATAATTTTGTTAGAAAACAGCTCAGTGGAAGACTGTGAAATGTGAGCAGCAACAACCCAATTGCTGATGAGGTCCCAATGGGATGTTCTAAATCTAGTTTCAGATGCCCGCAGCGGAAAGGGGCGCACAGGAAACCCAGAAGAAGAACAGGAGTCTGCAGGTGCAATCAGTCAGAATGTGGCACTTGCTATTGCAGGGAATCAGTTCAACCTCAGGAGCTCGGGAACATCTTTGACATCCTTGGTATGTCCAGGGTTTTGCCAGACTCCTTTCTTGCATACATTTTTATCTTTGTTTTCTCCTTCGTATCCTTTCTTCTGACTAAGAATTGCACGCGCAAGAAACTGCTTTCTTGTTTCTGCTAGCCCCAGAAGAATGCCTCGTACTCCTACTGTCATCTTCTCCTTTAATCTTCAAATCTTCTAATTGCCTCCTCACCAGAAGTGATTCCACTTTTTCTCCAGTGTTTCTATTGCCATCTGCACACCCATCCTGGTTATGCTTGCAGATCAGCAAATGCTGCTATAACTCCCCTACCATCTCCCTTTGACAGTGTCACCTAAATCCACAGATTTAGGGTGATTATAGGGTTCTTCTCCCTGTATCTCTTTCCTTATGATTGTTTTTATTTTCCACACATTTTGGCTGATACAACTGGCAAAAGGGGAGCAAACAGTTATAGAATATTTTTTTTAATTATTCTAATGAACTTAAAGTACAGGCAACTAACAAACAAACAGGTTCTGTGCTTCCTTCTTTTTTCATAAACATACAGCTAGTGCCTCTGTCACATACATACACATAGAGTGACAAAAACAAAATTACTATAACCTGGAAGAGGTTAAACTTACAGAAAATCTGCCATGAGATTTGACTCAACTGAAATTTAAGTAACATTACTTCACTTGAATGTTCTTTCTATTCTTTTATCTTTCAACTGACTTTTACCTTATCTGTCTCCAGTCCTACAGACAGAGTGCCACATTAGGTCCTGACACTACTCGCAACCTTCTGATCTGTTTCCTCTGGATCATGAAAAATGCTGATCAGAATCTAATACAGAAATGGATTGCAGACCTTCCGTCCATGCAGCTAAACAGGATCTTAGACCTCCTTTTTGTTTGTGTTTCATGCTTTGAATACAAGGTAAGTGAAACTTGCCCTGGTTTTGTTGTCATGTTGTGTTGGTTTTTTTCTTTCTAGCTGTCCAGAGGAACCTTGTTATTGACAAGTGTTAAATTAGCTCTTGTCTAATCTATGCTACAAACAGACATATTAATTCAAAATGACTGAGACCAGCCTTCAAACAAAATGCAGCCGAAAACTTCTGAGGACATCTTACGAAGTTGGTTTGAAACGTATTACTTTTCCATGTCTAGAGGGTTTCACAGCTATTTTGGGTGGGGAATATATACTCAGTATATACTCAAGTCCAGTTTACTGATGTTTTTCAGTTGTGACTGAATGTAAATAATTGGTGCAGTAATTGCTGGAGCTATTCTCCTTATGTCCTACCCGTTTCAAAGCAAGGTCCTAGTGGTGACACTTCATTTAAGGATTAGGTCTGGACATCAGGACTCTCTCTGATGGAGCTTGTCTGAAACAACTTCTTTGCACTTTAATTTCTCTCTCTACAGCACTGAGCTATATCACTATTTCTGATGAACAGTACATACACTATCTTTCCTCATCTGGAACCTTCAAGAAGCATTTGTATGTTAGTCAATGATACTTATTGCTGTCTATCTGCTCTCCCAGTCTCTCGTGTTGTCTGAGGTTTGGGTGTTACAATCTGGGCTTGTGCTCAAAGCTGGAGGCATTGGTGTTAATTGCTTTGACTTCACTTTCAGGGCAAACAAAGTTCAGATAAAGTTAGCAACCAAGCACTCCAGAAGTCCAGAGACGTTAAAGCCAGATTGGAAGAGGCTTTGCTGAGAGGTGAAGGAGCCAGAGGAGAAATGATGAAGCGCTGCAGAATACCAGCTGGTACTTCATAGCACCTTTCCCCCATGACTTTTGAGAGGTTATTGAAAGGTTTTAGATGTAACTGTGCTTGTTGGGTTTTATGCATGCTCCCAGTTCTCATCTCTATCTTTCTTTCCCACAGTCCTTTCCCTTGTAGGCTTTTGTTGTGGTTAAAAATATTGTTATGTTTCAATTATGCAGTGTATAGCTGAGATGAAGAATATGAAGCCAACTAAGAGATTTTAATGAATTCTGAGAAACTGTTGTTAGTTTCTAATCAAAAACCATGTCAAACAATGTCAAAAGTGAGAGTAAATTGTTAATATCAAAAGATTTGTTTCATTTAATAAATAGAATTTTTATGCTTTGGTCTTAGAAGAAATCAATAAGTAAGCTGATGTTCAAAAGTCTTAGATGAAAAAATAGTGGAGTCCTGTCCTTTCGTGTGCCCCTGTGCTTTAATCTCAGTAATATATGTTGCACTTTCAGGGAATGACAGGTCAGCAGGACTAAATGAAAACCTGAGGTGGAGAAAGGAGCAGACTCACTGGCGGCAAGCAAATGAGAGACAAGATAAGTAAGTCATTTAATAAAATTATTGCTTTTACTAGAACCAAGCTGTTCTTTTCTTTTTTTTTTTTTTAATGTTATGATCTTTCTCCTAAGATGGTTTTAGTACAAAATCAGCAGTGTCAATCCTTTTCCTCCTCTGTTAATGGAAAAGAAATAGAAAATGTGTATGTAGCAGAAAAATCCAACTGTTGCTGTGATGTAACAGAGATCAGAAATACTTGAATGAGATGTTTAGTTATCTATATTTTTTCCTTTTGATTATCAAAGTGAGAAATACTAGTCATTGGTACATGCATTATATATTCATATATATATCATCATGGCTTCCCATGACACTTGCTTTGGTGTTGCTATCACACTTTGCTGTGTACAATACTGTGGTATAAGTTTCCCACATTAAATATGTTTGGCTGGATTTGACATCTTAGCTATGGCAAGTTGATTCTGTAGTGAACATTTTTTCTTGTTGCAGGCTGATAGTTATGATATATCAATACATTTCACCTTTTGTGCACTATATAATAATAGACATGTAAATGTCTAAATTTATGGGAAATGGTAATTTCAAGAAAGATTTGTGCTACTAATAGCATTTTCATATGATACATGGTACTCTTCTGTAGGCATTTAAGTTGTTGCTTTTCTCTAATGTGACCATGCATAGATCGTTGTCCACAGATACTTGCTTGAATTTTGTCTGTCTGACACACAGGCCACTGTGTGTTCTCACCACTCCAGCTGCTCTGAGTTCCCCCAGTATCCTTTAGCGTGTGTGAGTTTGAACTGGAACACTGGTTTGTGATCAGCTCAGCAACTGTGTTGTTGTCACCTGGCACGCGGCTGCAATTATCACCTACTTTTTTTGAAAACAAAGATTGTTAATTTGGTATTTATCTGAACTTTAAAAGAATAATCCTTCTGCCCTCCGTCCTAAGTTGGAAGAGGTGCAGATCATGCGTGGATGTTCTTACTTTGCCTTGAAATCAGCTTGCTTACTCTCAGTTTCACTGTAGTCAGTGTAAACCGGCCTCATGCAGCAGTTCTATATTATTGTTAAATATAAATTTAATTAAAACTTAAATTAAATCTTCTAGTAAAACTCTGCATGTTGTCAAGGCCTTTCTGTTTTACCCTGTGTTCATCACTGTGGTAGGTGAGATCCTTTAGAGATCCTTAATGGATTTCTACAACGTATGTCCTGTAAGTAAGGTGTTTGCAGGTCACCTACATGACACAAAAACTTTGCAAATGTTGCCACTTAGCCTACATCTCGTTGAAGCCAGCATGTTATGAGATGGTGACAAGCTGCAGTTACAAGCTATGTTTGGTGTCAGAAAGGATCCAGTCAGCATAGTTTATGTGCTAGCCTTGTGGCTGTTGGAAATGGTTCAGAAGGCTATGTCATTTGCCTAATTTGTTCCGCTCTTACTCATAGTTAGCAATTCATGGCTTGATTGTAGCACCAGCTTTTTGGCAGCCCCTTCTTTTCTTCATTACTTTGAATTATTGTAGTTAATAACTGTGCTACTGTTCTTACTTTCTGTCCTGTCGCTTCCCGAAATTAAGAAGTTGTGCCCAAAAAGGTGCTCCTTAATTCTCTGGTTTTCTTTTTGGGTGTGATTCCACTGAGAAGGGAAACAAACATAGCAGAAGAGCTACAGATTTTGAATTCGTTCAGAAGTGTGTTTGTAAGTGTTCTTCCAGCCACAGAAAAATGATATTTAGCCTTAGAGCAGCTCAAATCTCAAACCCTATAAAGCTGTTTCAGCCATGCAGTAGGTCTTTTCAGGGTGGTTTAGGAGAAAGATTGGTATCAGCTCTCCTGGTTTGAGCTGTAGCTCTTAAGAAATGCCTCTAAACACTGTTGTTATTGTTTGCTCTTGAAGGATCATTCTGCATGTGTATTTTGCTTTTGTTTTGATAGTAGGTCATTCACCACCTGTGGAACTCCCTTCTTGGTCTAATTAGAACTCTCTTCTGCAGGACAAAAGCAGAACTAGACCAAGAAGCTCTCATCAGTGGAAACCTAGCAACTGAAGCTAACCTGATCATACTTGACATGCAAGAGAACATCATCCAGGTGGGAAACTGCGGTGCTGGGTTGGTATACTTTCTGCTTTCTCAGAAGGCAGTGGAAGCAAGCCTTTTGTATCTTAGGTGGTGCAAATTGTTTTAATTAAAGATCTACTGTAAGCTTGTATAAAGTCTTGGAGTGGTGAAGAAGGCAAGGGTGAATGAATCTAAAGACAAAATTACTTCCTTACACTGTTGTCACGAGCACTTTCTACTGTTAGGGCATGCTACTGTGAATAAAAGGGAAATCTAACCCCTTATCCTCTATGGATGTGTTTAAAAGCCATTTCAACTGTCTTACTATGATAGTGGAGTTTGGAGAGGATAAGGGAAGAAAAGTCTTCATTTATATTAGCAGTGTATTTTTAGACAGTAGTAATTTGGAACTAGGCTGATGGACAGCCTTAGGTCATACTTTGAGTGATCCTGTGAGACAAAAGTCGTTTAACCTTGACTCTCACAGAGTACTTAATGCAGGGAAAGATCTTCCACCTGCATGGTGTCCTTCTGAAAAGAGCTGTGTCCCCCTGTAGCAATGTGAAGAATTTAACTTGCAGGAGTCAAATGCAGCAAGATTTCACAGGCTCTGACATCAATAGAACCATAACAATTGACTGTGCTGAGACAAGGTCTCCTGGCTTAAGAAAGCCACTCCAAATTCATAGGTATTGGAATAGTACTGTTGGAGCAACTTGTATTAGTACATAGTTAAGAGAGAACTTTGTTTTTCAAAACCTACTAGTTGCTAAGGATTTAGCTATTAGATCCTTGTAGTACTGGGCATGACTTTTACATGGCACCCATTTTTGCAACTTGTATGCCTTTTGTCCAGGTTGTAGGTTTGACCCAAAGATACCAGTATGCTTGTCTAGCCCATATGCCCAGAAATGCATGAGGGAAAAAAGCTGGTGCATAGCCACCACACAGTCACTTCCCAATGCAGGGTGCATGAAAGATTAGACACAAAGCTGACGTGAGGAGCCCATGAAGACTGAAAAATGTTGGAAACATTTTCCTATCATCTTGTCCACTACAAAACTGTTTTGAGTTCCCTTTGCAGTAGATGTTAAGAAATTAAAACAAACAAAAACCTGTGCTCTCCAAACTGTTGGATGCATCTATTGAATGGGAGAGCAGAACATCCAATTCCTACGTGCAAGTTCACTGGGGAATTACCTTGTGCAGTTATTGTTGTTTTTCTCCTTCATGTATAGGCAAGCTTTGCAGCAGAGTGCAGAGACAATCTTTTGGGAGGAGTTTTGAAGGTCCTGGTAAATTCTCTTGGCTGTGATCAGAGCACCACTTACCTGACTCACTGCTTTGCTACACTCAGAGCACTCATTTGTAAGGTATGCTTTTGACATGGTTCTGTTTCCATGCTTCCAGATGTTGTTAGAGCAGCATTTCTATAGCAGAGCTGTAGGTAATCACTCACCATTTTTCCCATGGCGTTTGTTAAGTATGTTTAACAGGTGTAAATACTAACGCCTAGATGGAGGGACTCCAGGAACTTCTCTAGCTGCTGTAAGATTAGCTCACTGACTGCATAAGGTGGGATGAATTAATCAGAACAACTTTGTGGCTGTGAGTTTGAGCAACTCACTCTTAAATACAGAAAAGTTACAAATAAAAAAGTATTAAAAAAATTACAACTAATTATTTCAAATACATTCTGATTTTAATTAGGCATTTTAGTTCCAGGGAATGCACAGATACTATAAAGAAATATCTGAATTACTATATAATCAAGACCAGTTTCCAATTCGAAATCTGGGAAAGAGCCATTCTCCTATGAAGAAAATTACTTCCACAACAGAAGAATCAGTGACATGTGTTTTTCACCTAAGCTATTCTAAAATGCAAATAGCAAATAGATACTCCTGTCCAGTTAATGCCTGTTTGCTGCTAAATGCAGATTGTCTGACAAAGCCTAATTACAGGGTAGATATCTGAGTAGTTATGAAACTCATAATTATGTTTTCATTGTACATCTTTGGGAGCTAACTACCAATTAAAATAATGAATTTTGTGAAGCAATTGTTACTCTTATTGAAGTAGATCTCCCAGTTAAGCTGATTCAGTTCTTCATTTTATGAAGCAATCATTGCAATTATTTGTGTTGCACCTTAGGTATATACATGTTATTTTACAAACAAATGAAAATGATAGAACCCTACACTAGCAGGTTTGTAATATAAATTAGGTGTAAAACAGTGAGATAATTGAGTAAAGAAGGTCAGAGTCTGGGAAATAGGCCTGCAAATGGAAAATAGCCCAGAACTCTTCTCACCCATCTTTTATCAGTCCAACCTGTGCACGTATGACACTGGTTGCAACACTTCTATGTACAGTGACAGTCTCTTAGGATAGGCATTCTGCTCCCTGGGTTTATTGTCTGGTAGATGCATGAAGACATTCTTCAAAAGAGGGTCTGTCATGAAGGATGGGCAATAGAATTTTTGTGGCACACTGTAGGAGGAAGAACATGCTGGAGGGCTGAGGAGGGGTAGGGCGTTGATGCAAAAAGCCACTAATTACTCCTTATGCACAAGGAAATATTTGCATGGTTCATCAACTGTTAGATATTCTGGAAATAGCAACTCTTCCTGCTTTTTAAGAATTTTGCAATGCTTTATCCTTTCAAAAACTCCTGAAGGCACCATGGGACTCCCTGAGAAAATTTTTGTGCTCCCTTTCCATGCTCTTTTTTTTAGACAGAAAGACTGTTTTCAAACCCTTCTTCTCTTTGGAATAGCTTGGAAATGGAATCTGTAGAGGCACAGAAATCAGATGCCCATATTAAGGGTATAAAATGTTATTTGTATAAATTTTAGTCTTTGTCTGAACCCTGTGATTTTCATGCACTAAGCTCATGGTATTTTAATGGCCAGAAATGGTAGTACTGAATGGTATCTTCTCTGTCTCCCTTAGTTTGGAGATTTCCTGTTTGAAGAAGAGGTGGAACAGTGTGCTGACCTCTGTCAAAGAGTTCTCCATCACTGCAGCAGCAGCATAGACATTACACGGACTCAAGCCTGTGCTACTCTTTATCTCCTCATGAGATACAGCTTCAGCTCTACCAGTGTAAGATTTTGTCAGTAGCAAAGAGTTTCATGACAATTGAAACAGAAACTGAAGCTGTGGTAACAAACAGGAAGCATCTCCAGGTCAATATGTTGTGCTGTTTTGCACACTTGAACTGGAAGTGGTGTGAGAAGTGTAGAGAAAGGATTGTTTTAATCTTTGTTCAATGTTTTGTTTAGGAAAATGTGATTTTTTTTCTGCAGTGTCTGTAAGTACGTTTTCAAATGGAACATCATGGGGCTCTGATAGCAAGGGCTGTACGATAGATAAGCAACACTTTATTTTTCTTACAATTTTTTTTTGCTTCTTTGTCAAAACTGCTTCTGACCAGTTCTATTCTAATGCAATTACAGCCTTAGTAGAATAACTGTACATTGTTACTAATGCAAATTTTTCACTTTCTCTTTCATGTCAAGGACTATAAACTAGGCCCAGATTTTACCTATGCATACAGAGCAAAATATATATTTTATTTGTGTAGATTCCAAATGTCCTAGCATGTAAATACATTCATTAGCATCATTTTCTCCCTAGTTGTCATTTTAAGAACCTTTAATAATAAGATATGGTGGATCTGCAGTAGGAGAGCAAGCCCCTGAAGCAGTGTTACCATCAAGGGATGGTGCATCACCAGATGAAATCTTTGGAGGCCATTTACTTTATAGATATGTTTCCATAGTACTGCTGGCTCTCATTCTCTCTGAGTGGCTGATCTATATGCCTATTGGCCTGTTCTGAGGTGAAAAGGCTGGACATGGCTCTGGGCAGCCTGGTCTAGTAGTTGGCAACACTGCACATAACAGGGGTTGAAGCTAAATGATCACTGTGCTCCTTTTCAACCGAAGCCATTCTATGAAAAGAGAGAGCTGACTTCTTCTAGTTTCAAGCAACCATGGTCTTGCCTCGTAGCACTGACGTGCCAGAGTCCAGGTCTGCTGATTCTTGTTCACATGAGCAGCAACTTTAACCCACACAGTGTGGGCAGGTAAAAGTGGGTTTGGTTTATGTAGGAGACAGAGATATGTGAACTGATATGATATGCATGGTGTATCATCTCTAATTTTTGGCTTTCTTTTCCTTCTTCTGAAAGAATTTTTCAAGAGTAAAGATGCAGGTAACCATGTCACTAGCTTCTTTGGTTGGCAAATCACCCGAGTTTAATGAGGAATTCCTTCGACGATCTTTACGAACTATCCTGGCCTATGCAGAGGAAGATGCAGACATGCAGGCAACTCCGTTTCCCCTTCAGGTCGAATCTTTTGTAATATCTGTGGTTTGTATTAGAGCTTTCACATAGGAATGTGCTTGGAGCTAGTCCTAGAATCTCAGTCTTACTGAAGAATGAAAATAACGATGCAGGAATTATTGTCTGAGCTTATGTCTTATGCAACAATAAGCAGGACAGAAGTGGAAGACTCAGTTCTGTACCATTTGATTCACATTAGAGAAGAGTTATCTCTTGGCTTTGTAGAGAGCTTTCTCTTAGGCCCCAGCAAGGAACTGTACACCATAAGAATTTCCCAGGGTGGAATTTGATTAAGTATGTTTTCTAGCAAGTAGCGCTGTGGAGACATCTCGCTTCTTTTCAATTTATAATGCAGCAGTAGCAGTAATGAAAAACATTTCAGACAACTGCCAGGTGCTTTGCTGAAATTCAGTTTGTGCTGAAGACTTACAAAAGCATCTGATTTGTTATTAGATCACAGGAAGAACTGAACTGGCATGTAGTCTTGGAGTTTTTTGTTGGCTTTTTTTTTTGTTCGTTTTGTTTGTTTGCTTTATTCTTGATTTTTGATTTTGATTTGCGGTTGTTTTTTTATTTTCATTCAGAAGTAAGCTGATCAAAGGTGTGTCCAGCTCATTTTGATTCATTAAAATGTATGAATAAAATTTGCTATGTCAGTAGTGTTCGCTGCATTGAATAGAATTGGAAAAACATGCCTAGTAGCAATTCAGCATCCTGCGTTTCCTTCAGTAAGAGGGACTAAGTTTGACTAACATATCACCTGTTGCAAAGACTGGTACTTTTCTAGAAAAGAAAAAATAAGTGCCTGAGAAATGCCTGTTCATCTTTATTACTGCAGGTAGAGGAGCTGCTGTGTAATCTGAACAGCATCCTGTCAGACACAGTGAAAATGAGGGAATTTCAGGAAGATCCAGAAATGCTCATGGACCTTATGTACAGGTGAATCCAGTTAGAACTGCTAGTGAGAAAATTCTGCACTGAGGTGAGCACAGGAACTGTGTGTGTCAGGGACAAGCTGAAGACAAATACTCTAGCTGTTCTATACGCTCCCACTTCTGACCTGACAGCTGACCTGTCACAGGGGACCCAGGTGGGACTGCTTATGTGGAGTCATGGCAGTAGGAGGGACTGGGGGGTCACTGATGTGTATGGGCTTGAGCAAGGATGCAAGTCAGGAACTAACGATCACTGAGGGATCTTGGTTTCAGCATTTTTGCTTCCTCATAACTCCACTGTTTCCCAGCTCCCCTCCTCTAGCTACTTCTTTTACCATGTGCTTAGTGAATCCTTCTTAGAGAATAAAGACAGAGGTGTCTGCTTCCATTCAGCCCATGTGGAGAACTACAGAGATCCTTTCTGTTATTTGAGAAGTCATTCACATCTCCTGTCTTCCCTGTGTCATTAGAATTGCCAAAGGGTACCAGACGTCACCCGACCTGAGACTGACTTGGCTGCAGAACATGGCAGAGAAGCACACCAAAAGGAAGTGCTACACAGAAGCAGCTATGTGCCTCGTCCACGCTGCTGCGCTGGTGGCAGAGTACCTCAGCATGCTTGAAGATCGCAGCTATCTCCCAGTGGGCAGCATCAGCTTTCAGGTAAGAAGGGAATCCAAAGCTCTGACAGACTAGGATGACCTATCGTAGTTTGTGTATTTCTTCTTGTGTCAAGCTGAGTAGGAGTGGATGTACAGGTAGGAAAAGTTATGATGACAGAGGATCTATCACCACTTTCGATAGATCAATCTGATTATTTATTACACTCACTGATGAAAACTGGTACTTTAATGTCTAGCTGTCTGTAGCTCCTACTGCAGTCTTTGGATGCTGTAATCTTTTATTTGTCAAATAAAAACCCTCTATTATCATGTATCTTTTCCTATGGTTGTTACTTAGTAATTGTGACAGATGGATCTTTCAGCCTTCTTTCTGATAAGCTAAGTAACTGGAGCTACTCTATTTTATTAATCACATTCTCCAATCCTGTAAGTGTCCTCCAGTTACGAAGCAGCATCTTTCTCAGGAGTAAATGGCACAATCACGTTAGTTTATGCACAGTAAAAATGTCCTGCAAGATCTTCAAGTCTGGGAAGTACCTTTTAGGTTATAGCTTCAAGGGCCCCACTGGTTTCTTTGGCCTTGTTGAGCTCCTTACTCAGTGATACACCGGCCTTTTCCAGAGAGATTTCTTGGATTATTTTTTGTTTGCTTGTTTGTTTCCTTCCCTCTTTGTTTCTTACACCCTATGAATTAAAATATAATTATCTGCTCTAAGAAATAGTTTGAAATGCAGGTATTCATTCACACTCAGCTTATCAGATATGCAGTTTTGATCATTCTTACCCAAACTTATTTTATGTGCAAACATTGTGATTTTATTCCTTTTTTTTTTTTTTTTCCACATGTAAAATAGGTTTGGCTACACGCTTAGAATATTCCCATGTGTTGATGCTTCTTCTCTTACAATTGTTGTCTAAAACTTATGATGATCCCTTCTAAGACCATTTTTTATTTATACTGTTTGCTGCAATGATTTGGAACCATTCTAAGCAGTGAATAGAGTGCAGTACCAACTTACACACTGTATAGACATCTATTGTTTGGGCACTGTTGATGTCATCTGATTGTAGTCTTTTTAAATTAGAACCCAAGTTTCTATAGCCTGATGTTGATTCAGATTAATTACTGTGTGTTTGATTTTTTTTTTAATTAAAATTTTGTATCAGTATTTCCATTATTTTGTCTGGAATGTGACTGATAAGCCTACTACTTGCTGCTTATCTTGTTTACTTTTTTAAAAATGTAGTTCCCAAAAGAATTTTCCTGCTCTGGTACTTTTCCGATTTTCCAAAACATACAGAGGCTCAGTGTTAGCTGCTAGAATACCCTCTTGCTTAGCTCATTCAAAGTGTTGAGGGGCACATTGTACAGTCCAGGTGGTTCAGAAAGGGCTAACACTAGTAGTACATTCATCATCCCTTGATATAGCCACAACATGTATGGTTTTTTCGCTTCAGAATAGTGGATGTGAATATTACTGAACCACTTGGAATTTTGCATTGTGTTTAGTATTCACAATTCCACCATAGCGATCAGGTCATTGACTAGCATTATTCTTTCATAATTCCTTTACTGCTAAACCAGCTGTGCGTACTTTTTTTTTTTTACTGTCTAACCTTCTGGCCATGGATTTATACTCCCGCATTCCTTGTTCTTTTGTTTCTCTTACCAGTTTTGCATAGTTCCTAACTTCAAGCTTAAATTCACTATTTCTATTTTCTTCTTTTCTCCCTGCTTTTTCTGTACAATCATCATCTGGATACGGGTGGAATTCCTTAGGAAAGGACTGCTCTCAGACAATCACAAATACTTGTAACACACGCACACACTTCATTCTAATTCAGTTCCTTCTTTCATTGCTCCCAGATTGAGCAGATTTCCACAAATGAGTATGATTCTAATTATTTTAGAGAACTGAAGACTATTTTACAAGACACCAAGCAAGTTAAAACTTAGAAGTTTAAGAGCATCTTAAACAAATCAATCTCTCTGATCAAGATGCTTGTGTAAATACATGCTTGCTAAAGGAAAAGTTGCTCCATAGGAGAGAGGCAGTTAAATGCCTTAATTAAGGAGTAGAAACTCAATTACAAAACATTTTACTGACAGCATAATTTTGAGCTTCAGTTTGCTCAATAACAACACTTAAGTGTGGTAACACTTAGCATTTTTACAAAGCTGTTCAAGAGAAGATATCCTGTTCTTTACAAATAGATCTGTGTTTCGTAGCACCTCGATGATCTCTTTAAAAAAGAAAGAACATTACTCAGGCTGTCTCAGCTTTACCTGGAGTTCCAGATCTCACTCACTGATTCTTTCTGGGTCCATTTCATTTAGCTTCATTATGAAATTAACTAGTATTGGTGATATGTAATTGTTTTTTTTTTTTTGTAATTAATGTAAAGTACTGCTCTGAATAAGCAAAAGCGTTAGCTCATTTTTGTAAATGAGCAAAGTGGAACAGCAAAAGATTAAATGAGTTTACGTAGGTATTTTGCAGTTATTTCATAAGAGTCCTCAAAACTGATTGTCTGAAAGGTAACACTTTACCATATACTGTGCCAGGCAAAACTGTATATGCTCCCATCTCTGCAATCATAAAATTTTCTTTGGAGATTGTCAGTTCGTGTTCATACTGAATTCCCTTTGTGAGTGAGAATGATGACTTAAAGAGAGTATGGACTGGCTTTAAAGTCAGTTTACATTACCACACACAAGGTCTTAGTATGTTTGCATCTATCTGTTGAGATCCAAGGCTAATTAGCATAGTCCTGGCATTAGGCTAATCAGCCATGGTGTTCTGAGGATCAAAGATGCAGGCTACTTGCTACATCTAACTTTGTGATGAGGTCTGGTGACCTCATCACAATGGTGATGGTGACAACTGGCCAAGCCTCTTGAATTAACACAAGTGTCTCCTTTACTCAAAGAAAAATAGGGCCTTGTTGTTCAAAATAGTTACAGAATATATATTTGGTAGAACCTGCTTTGGCAGGGGGGTTGGACTCGATGATCTCTGGAGGTCCCTTCCAACCCCTACAATTCTGTGATTCTGTGATTTGTAAATTGCTTTTGTCATAGAGGAGACTTAGAAAATTATTCCATATTGAAGGTGGTTGAAGGAAAAAAAATGAATGGGATATGTCCATGCTGCAAAAGATTATACTAGCCCCAGAAATATGCCATGGAGATGCTTTCCTACTAGAGCGTGTGGATTGAAAAAAACATGAAAATACATTCCTGACATTGGTTATTAGAGATTTAAAGACAAAGAAGAGGGGATTCATGCCTGTGATTTTTCTAGGTTTCCTCTCACATGTAAATCAGTCTTCTGGGCGCTCTTCCCATTGCTAAAGAAAATAAAACAAAGAAGTTGTAAAACAGTGTGAAAACTTTCCACTTTGTGAAAACAGTCCTAATGGTACTGTTATGTAAGGAGAGAGCCAGAAATTGGGCTGTAGCATAGGTTGTATGAGTTGCCTTAGTATGTGCCAGGTATGCAAACTGTGTTTAATGTTACTGTCTTCAATCGGACTGGTAGCTGAAAAACGACAGCCATGGGTCTACTTAAAGGTGCTGTCATTTTCTCTCTGGATGAAATGCAGACAAATTCTCATTCCTGTGAATGCTGTCCTGAGTTTAATGCTGATTATGGTAGAGGAGCTGATACGATGTTCAGAACAGACACAGTGATGTTAATGTGGCTGCAGTAAATTTGGCTAATGGAAAAATAAATGCATCTACAAAAGCCATGGGGGGAAGTTCTGTGTTGCTGGTGATGTGTGATGTCAATTCTTTATCTGAAATCTGATCAATAGTAGCAGCCCTCAGACTCTCAGCCGTTTTATAAAGATGTCTTCTAGGAATTAGATATCTAGCCAGCTGGCAGCTATCTTGCACTCAGATATTCATTGTAAGTTCTACTGCAGAGAGACACCATGACGTTAAGTTAACTGCTTTTAAGTACTAGCAAATCAAACCTCAGCATGCAGTTATTTCAGTTTTTAGAGTAGTACTGTCCATGTTGTACTTCTCTGTTTCTAAAAATTGCAGAATTAACAACTTGAGAATTCAGGTTCTTCTAAAAGCTCAAAGAAGGGCTGAGGTGCAGCTTGAAATTTTTCACCTGTGAGTTATGAGAAACTGAAAGGATATAGCCTCTAGTTATCCCTGTGGCATAGGAGATTCAGTGCATTCCAGCATTCCAGGGAAACCTAACCACCTGAAGGAGGTCAGCTGGTGATCTACAGGAGTTTACCTTTTAATCCTGAGGCAAGAAAAAAAGTTTAGCCTTCTTGAAACGAAACTCCTGATCTGCCATCTGCAAAGATTTATGATGTTACATTTGCTTCTGAATAAGATTTAACTGTGTTCCCTCTGGCTGCACTTCATCTCATTCTTCTTTCTGTCATTTAAGTATGTTGAAACTTTTCTGCCTGGATCTTGACTGTAGTCTGTTGGTCTAGGTTCCTGATTTCTCTGCTCTGATGTATTTTAGAACATTTCATCCAATGTGCTGGAGGAATCTGCTGTTTCAGATGATGTTTTGTCTCCGGATGAAGATGGTATATGTTCTGGGAGGTACTTCTCAGAAAGTGGCCTTGTAGGTTTACTAGAACAAGCAGCAGAACTCTTCAACACGGTGAGTGAGAGCAAAAGCATGGGGAGATGTAGAGGGGTTGTGCCAGTTGGTTTTCCTGCACAGGAGAAAGTGAAGGTTTAGTGCTTAGCCAGGCTCCATGGATCTGCCCCATTGCAGACAGTTTCACCCAAGGTAAGTGGGCATCTGGCAGTCCTCACAGCTTCTTGTCTATAACCTCAGTAGATCAACAGGCAAGCAAATGGGGCAGAGAACTACTGCTATGCTTAGTCACCTCCAGCCCAACTTGATAGGGTTAGCCATTGCTTGCTTTTTGAAAGACGTTTTGCCAAGCCATTTCTTTTGGTTTGTCCAGATGCAGGTTTTGTTGTGTTCTCCTCTCAGTAAAACCATATGTGCAGAACAAATCCATTCCCTTCTTCTCACCTGGGTTTCTAACTCTTCAGGTCCCTGATGAGAAACCATGTGCTTTACATGGGAATTTTGTGCTGAGTGCCCAACAGAGCAGAGATCCAAATTAAATACAGCTTTTTTCTTCACAGCTACTTTCAGAACTCTCTTTTGCAGTTTACAGATTTTAGAAGGCTAAAACAAGTGACAGAATAGATTGAAAGATGAGTCTCATAAATCCCCTTTTCAGACAGGCTATAAATAGAGATCCAGTTTCTTATCAGAGATCATGAGAATTCATTTCTTGTTTTCTGTGTTTTTTCTTCTCTCTCTTTTTTTTTTCTTTTTTTTTTTTTTCCACCAAGGGAGGGTTGTATGAAACTGTGAATGAAGTGTACAAAATTGTCATCCCCATACTGGAAGCACATCGAGACTTCAGGAAGCTTACCTTGACACATAGCAAGCTACAGAAGGCCTTTGACAGCATTATTAATAAGGTACTTGTGAGGCAAGGCACCACCAGCAACACATGTTGCTAGGCTGCAGTATTTGGTTATGATTAATGATAGTGAAATGAAGACTTGTGAGAAATAGGTCAGTTTTCTTTTTCTAACAGAAGCTTCCATTTGCTTTGTCCTACCTATAGAGCGTGCTCTATAGCGAAGCTCTATTCTCCATGCCAGAAAAAGAAGTAAATATGAAATTGTTTTAGAGTTAAACAAACAGCTGAATAGGACAAATTTAGGAAAAGGAGACTTTATTCAACCTGACCACATGTATTTAAGATAAACAACTTTCGTGTCCACTACTTAGTATTTTTAGTTATAAAACAGAGGAAAGAAAAAACTGACTTCTCAGTTCTCAAGCTGCTCCTGTAGTTATTTTTCTCCAGAACTGTTTTACACACTGAACCTAGTCAGTTACATGTTCTTACCAACTTTTGTTCCTTGCAGGATTGAATTTTGTTAAATAGAACGGAATTTAAAGAAATTATGAATGCTGTTTTGTAAAAGTCATGTCATGGTCAGTCTAAATCTTAAGTTAGGTGGCAGTCAAATGTCCTCTTAAGCTGTATTTTTTCTTTAATGCTTCTAATTCACTGGCACTGAAGACATATAAACCTAAATATGCCTCTGAAATGTGGGAAGATGTAAAATTAGTATGAAAAGGGGGAAAAGGGCATCCAATTGATACTCTGTTGACATCGAAAAACAGGTAATTATGATTTTCCTCTTTTTCTGTATCTATTAGGGACAAAAGAGAATGTTTGGAACTTACTTCCGTGTTGGTTTCTATGGATCCAAGTTTGGTGACTTAGATGAACAGGAATTTGTTTACAAGGAGCCTGCAATTACCAAACTTCCTGAGATTTCTCACAGATTAGAGGTAAAGAAAAAAAAGATGGTGATAATATTATCTCTTATGTTACATCATCCTTTCTAAAGAACGCACAGAGTTCTAATAGCATTACTATTATATAAAACCCAATCACAAAACATAGTTTTTACCATAGATTATTTCTTTTGTGTATGTCTTTTCTCTTCCAGTTGTAGCCCTTTTTTACAGCAGAGTGATGAAAGTGAGGACCTCAGTACCACAGTTTGTAGTATATTGGATTTGATCTGAGCGCGTCTGATACTTGCTTTGGTACCTTTTCAGCTTTTTGATGGAACTGCAATGTTTTCTTCTTCTCTGTTTAGCTGGAACTTTGATTTTTTTTGTGAGTAACTCAAACTGAGCTTTGTCAGTAAGGTAAAGCCTGGCCAGCTATGTTTCATGAAGCATATTTACCATACAGAACTCAGAAATCATCATAGTTGCTCCTTTCTTTTAGAGGCATACAAGTTAATAGCACTGTATTAAGGACTAAAAACACTCTGGAATAATTCTGTTTCCTTTCCAGGGATTTTATGGCCAGTGCTTTGGGGAAGATAGTGTGGAAGTCATTAAAGACTCTGCTCCTGTTGACAAAAGAAAGCTGGATCCCAATAAGGTAAGGAAAGCACTACTTACAGAGTTGAGTGCTTCATCACAGAGGAGAGGGATCCCCTTGAAGATTTTATACTGAAACATTAAGGTGGATTATAGCCTATGCCATGGTAGCTGGTTACTGTGAGTGGAAATTAGATGCTCTGATCCCCCAGAGATATGTTGCACCCTCTCCAGAGGTAAGTTTTGTCAGCTGTGAAGAAGAAAAGGATTTGTAGCTCAGCGTTCTTCCAGACCATGCTTGGCTAAGTGAGAATTATTGTATGTACCATTCCTTTACACTTCTTTCACTGTGAAGTACTGTAATGGTTCTTCCCTTTTCTCTCAGGCATACATACAGATTACTTTTGTGGAGCCATATTTTGATGAATATGAGATGAAAGACAGGGTAACTTACTTTGAAAAGAACTTCAACCTCTGTCGCTTCATGTACACTACGCCTTTCACCATGGATGGGCGCCCTAGAGGAGAACTTAGTGAGCAATACAAGAGGAACACCATTTTGACCACAATGCATGCTTTCCCCTACATCAAAACTAGAATAAATATCATCCAAAAAGAAGAGGTAATTGGGTTTTGAGGACAAATCTATTTTCTCAGTGGTTGAAGGAGTCTGGGGGGGGAAGGTTTTGAAATTCTGTGGTAGACAGGAAAAAAAAAAAGCTGAATTTTTCAGACATTACTCTCATAAATAGGAATGGCATAGAATGGGTAGGAAATTTAAGATGGATACTCCACTTACTGTGGAGAAGAAAAGGCAGAACATTTAAATTCTTTTGACTTCTCATATGCTGTGCGGAATAATACATCGAGCTCCATTTATGGATGTACTTCCAGCTGATAACATACAGTCGAAGAACTAAATTGGGCTTAAAGCTGCAATAGAAACACAGAACCTTTATTATAGTAGAAAATGAAAAACTCTTTCAGACATCAAGTCAGCAACTTAGAATAATAGTGAGTATATGCAAATGGAGAATCTCATCCAAATCCTGCTCTTGCAAGCGATAAGATGCCAATAAGCTCTGAATCAGATGTGGCATTTATCAAGACAGTCTTTCCAGGGTTCACATCTACTCTAATCACACGGGCAGTCATATTTTTAATGCCAGATTTAGAACAGGCCAATTGTGCAGGTGGTTCAGGTAATGAATCGTTTCTTCTTCCACTTCCAATAGTTTATTTTGACACCAATTGAAGTTGCTATTGAAGATATGCGGAAAAAAACACAAGAACTAACTGCAGCTACGAACCAAGAGCCACCAGATGCCAAAATGCTACAAATGGTTTTGCAGGGCTCAGTTGGAGCCACTGTAAATCAGGTAAGGAATCCAAATAAGCCAGATGATGATTTTCTGCATACTTTTCTGCTCATGCTTTTTTTTTGCACTCATCTCTTGCACAGGGAGAGGTACATCTAGTCAGACACATTTAGTCACAATGCCAATTTAAACTTCATCCTTTGATACCTAGTCCTTTTATTCTGTCTGTTTGGTAGACTTTTTTCTTTTTTTTCTTTCCTGTTGCTGAAGCAATTCTCAATTAACACAGCTCCTCCATCAGGTTTGTTATGTGGGTGTGCCAAGTAGAAGTGAAGTCAAGCAGACATAGGAGTGTTTCTTTTGGTGATGGTGCTTGATGAAATGCCATCTTGGTTGTATGTGCAGATAATCATATAAACCTTGTGATTTCATCCAAAGATTTTCTGTTTCTAGCATGCTAGCCATCTCAGCTATTCTGTGCAATCCAGATGCATCCTCAGGGAGCAAGAATGATAACTCTGCCTGCAATCATTATAAATTCACAATTTGCAGAACTTCATGAAGCCAAAGAGAAGAGTGCCGTCCCCTCACCTCACCCCCCACCCCCCAAAAAAACCACAAAGATGATCTTAAAAAAAAAAAGGCTTCCCCCAAAAAAGGACAAAATGAAGACAAATCTGAGAGAAAAGTTGGCATTTATCCACCTTTTCACAGAGTTGGATTCTTTGCTGAAAGCCTAACTCTTCTTGGTTTCTCCAGATTCTTGGTCAGTGGAAGCCCCCAGAGTGAAGTAACATGTTGTAAGTTTTCAAAAGAGTGGCCTCTTTTCGCCCTGGTTTTATCTGACTCCCTTGAGATGGAGTAATGCCACACATGGGCTTTGGCAGTACATCTACCTAGCTCTCCTCTGAAGAGTAGAATTAATTCTTTCTCTTCTTTGTGCGGCTGGAGGATAAGTAAAATCAAGTAAGGATAAAATACAATGTGCAAAAATTGTTTGCCAAAGGTAAATTAAGAGAAAAGAAAGGAAAAACATCCTGTTATGGTGTCTGTGCATAGTTATCTTTTCTTCTCTAATTTCATGCACAAAATGATCAAGCATGTGGTCTGTTTTCAGTTTTTTCTGACATTTTCTTTTGTTGTTCCTGTAAGGGACCACTAGAGGTAGCGCAAGTGTTCCTGGCTGAAATTCCAGAAGACCCCAAACTTTATCGACATCACAACAAACTGAGGTTGTGCTTCAAAGAGTTTATAATGAGGTTAGTAAAACCACATTTAAATGTGGAATGGCATTGATAATTTCAGTAATGGCAATAATGAGACAGTAATATGAGAGTGTAATTAATTTTACAAGCTAGTACCACAAATCTAGGCATCTCATACTTCAGGGTCGTTGGTCCAGGCTTACCATCTCTGCTTTGTAAACAGAGCTTTGCAGGATTTTGCCTCCCAAATAAGAGTAAATCTTGAGACTTCAAAAGAATTATGTGGAAAAATAAGATTCAGCATTCATTTTCTCTTTTGATATTTCACAGAGATTTAACACGAGACTAATGCCTTGATTTCATTACATGGTATTTTTGTTTTATATATTAATATGTATGAGGGCTACTCCAAAGTAATGCCTGTGTTATGATGTTGGCCCACCACAACAGAGGCAGATGGTGGTATGGCAGTAGAGGTTGAACCTTCCCACCAATATTTCATTACATTCTCTTGCCACATGACAGCTGTCAGCAGAAGGGAACACTAACAAGATGATATCTGACACAGAAATGCATATGAAGCAAAGGTGTGGCACTGAATTCTTCCATGCTAAAAAAAAAAATTGGAACCCACTGAGATTCATCAACACTTACAGAATGTTTATGGAGACCAAACAGTGGATGTCAGCACAGTGAGGCAGTGTGTGGTGCGTTTCAGCTGTGGTGGCAGCGACCATCTGCGCTGGTGCAGGTTTTTACAAGCATGGCATGCGAGGCTTTTGTTCATCACTGGTGAAAGTACACAGCTAATGCTGGTGACTGTACTAAAAAAGAGTGTTTTGTAGCTGAGAACTTGCTCTATCAGTGTTATTGTGCTCTTTGTATCTGTGGTAGTTTCCATGGAAATAAACGGGATACATTACTTTCTGAGAGCTTATATACTACATTAATGTATTTTATATACTAGCTCCCTCATGAATTTCTGTTGTCTTTAAGAATACCACCTTGTGCACTTGGACAACGCAGAGGTTCTTTACTAGTTCACCATGACTTTGGTGTTGACAAGTTTCCAGAGCCCAGAGGAGCTGTTGTCTTGTCCATTCAGGTTATCTAACACGCAGTTAATGAGTTGAGCAGAATTAGGTAATACATATTGTGCCTTCTTCTCTTTCTTTCTGTCTAGGTGTGGTGAAGCAGTGAATAAAAACAAGCACCTTATTACTGCTGACCAGCGGGAATATCAGCAAGAACTCAAAAAGAACTACGGGAAGCTAAAGGAGAACCTCAGGCCCATGATTGAGAGAAAGATCCCAGAGCTGTACAAACCTGTAGTGAAAGTCAACAGCACAAGGTATGGCTAGGGCAGGGCTTCCTCTTGCAGCTATATAAAAATATGCCTCTTCTTAAAGGAAGAAAGGCCGTTCTACCAGTAGGTTTTGAAACATAGCAAAAAAACAGGCCATAATGCAGACTGCTAAATTCATCCTTGATGAAAAAAGTCTGCTGACTTCTACTGGAGCTGAATATGGTATGAATTCTGTCTCTCAAGCAGCTCCATTATGCATTATAATGCAAAACAAGAAGACTTTCCATTTGACCTAATAAAGAGTGAATTGAATTATCTTGCCATTTCTTAGGCATCTGAAGCTAGACAGAACATGTATGTGTTTATTTTGAACACGTGGCACTGTGTGATGTTAGCCAGCATGAAGTCAGTGATCCTTTCCATAACATAATCCATTTCAATGCCTTAAGTGTGACATAAGAGTTTTTAATTCTTCTCTTTACTTACGAATGTATGCCTCTTCACAAAGCCACTGTGTCCAGAGTGGGGAGAGAGGGGAAGAAGGAATAAGCCTCTGATCTCCCCACACATAAGATGTTTCAGATGGTGATTTGTCAGCTGCTCCTTTTCAGTGGCAGGTATTTCCTAGATATTTGTTCATTTGCAGACTTTATTTGTGGATTCATTTAATTGCAGGGAATCATTTCGTAACCAGAGTTTCAGGAAGTATGATGCCCAGACTTCACAGAGCACCTAAGGACTAGCTGCTTCTGCCAAGGAAGAGCTTTGTGCCACAAGCCAGAAGCATTCAACACCAGTGAAATAATAAATCTCCTCGTACAGAACAGCATGTGTGCTTTCTGGACAGCATACAGAAAAGCATTTACATGTGATCTCAGACTCCAAATCATCTGTAAATCATGAGGGCTTGGAAGAGAGGGGTTGCTTTTTAGATGCTTTTGCATTTGTAGTAAAATAGTCATGTAATGCCAAGGATGGATGCCATTGGAAGGGTCAGTGGCATGACAGCAGTCACCACTGACAGACTCAGAACTCCGTGAGGGTTGGCTGAGGCGTTACATGAATCCAGACAAGATGTCTACTGAGTGCTGAGGAATGATGTCTATATACTTTCCTTTTCCAAGACAGCATTTATCCTTGCTCACTTGGCGGGAAAGCACATTCTGCAAGTTAATCACATGCTTAAATGCTTTCTTAATGGCAGGGGACATAGGTACCTGCTCAGTGTCCACTGAGCTGGAGGTTTAGGTAGGAAAAATTCCCTTGGGAGTTTCTGTCGACAGTTTCCATCACAGTCTTTAACTGCAGAGAGTTCTATACACATTCTCTCACCAAAGCTCAAAAAGTAGGAAGTAGCAGCAAGGAATTATTTTTACAGATTTTTAAAAAATGTTTAAATGTAGAGACAGCTACTTGACACACAGTTGGATTTCTTAATAATTAATGTCATGTTTAGCAAAGCTAACAAGTAATAGTTTAAATAGAAGGCGCTAAGCTATGTAATTTTTGTGATTTTTATTTTGTAATGCCATTATTTAAATAACCTTTTTCAAAGTCAACTACAACAGCACACAATGAGAATTTCCTACAATGTACTCAGGCTTTACTGCATCTTTGGAGAAATCAGCACATAATTTATGATGCCTAATGCTTAGAATTATCTGAGCCCTGGACAAATATGTTACTAAATAATCTTTACAGCACTTCTCTGAAGTAAGGAGATATTACTGCTATTTTGCAGATGGGGATAAGGATGTTGGTACGCAACAAGAGCTCTTAAGACTTTAGAACTCATTGAGTGAGGCCACAGCAGAGTCACAGTTTGCACTGTCTTTATTGTGTAATGCTCATGTTCTGAAATAAACAAAGCAAAACAAAACACAGAAAATCCTATGGGTTCTGTAGAAGTAAGGACATGTTCCATGTTGTGTGATCCCGTGCCATTGGCCTCCTTGAGTTGTAACAATCCTCTGGATAATCATCTGAAGTCCTAAAGGCCTGTTTGCTCACATTTTAGGAGCTGAGCTCAGCCAGCTGTCCGCTCTAGCCCTCAGTTTGTAGCCCATGTCCTCTCTTTGCAAATGAAACGTGGTTTGTACGTTACTCTTGAGACATGAACTATATGAAATGTATTAAACACAGAAGTCACAAATAAGTGATCTCAGCATGGGCTATAAAATTGCTTTTCTGTGCTGTGAATCAATTTTATTGTATAGAGAAAATATGGATCTAGTAATTCTTTTGGAACTATTCATTTTTACTGAAATAAGGCTCTTATGTATTTGCCTGTATTTGTAGTGTTACACAAGCATGCACTGAATGCCTAGCATTGAAATCCAGATCACAAAGCAGGTGAAATTCTAATAACCAGAGAGAGAAGGAATTTCAGCTAGAGAAGCATGTTTTGAGCTATTTAGCAAACATCTGTGAAACAGCTGGACAAGAGGATTATTTCCTAGTCTACATTTCTGATTTTCCAAATGTGAGTGCCTGCACAAGCTCCCATTCCCAAAGGGTCTTCATGAATTCTGCTTAGCATTGCTGATACAATCAACATTGGGCCACCAGGGTCTAAGAGATTTCAAAGAGGTCTGCTGATGTAACAGGCCTCAACCACTGACTACACAGAAAACCATCCATATGAAATACAGTGATGGGAGAACAAAAGCCTAAGATCCAGCACGCTGCAGAGAGCATGATGGAAGTGGAGTTATGAGCAGGCTGGAGTGCTGCATGCTCTCACTTCCCAGACTGGAGCACACAGCACCAAATGCATGGTTGGTGTACTTTCATGGAAGCTGTCAGGCAAAAACTATTCAGAGGATTAAAAAAGGAGGAAAAGATAAAATGATTTTTTTTTAATATTCCTTTTTTTTTTTTTTTTTCTTTTTTCTTTTCATGCAACACTGGACTACAACTTCTAAATAGGTTTGGGACCTCCTTATCCCAAGATGGCCTGAATTCCAAAATTTAAACATAGGATCAAAAAGTAATTGGATAATTCTATAGAAAAACGGTACAGTGAGAGAAGTTAGACTCTGCAGTGAAGGTGCAGCCCAGCTGGGAAAGCCTTTGCTCTGCAGCATCCCAGAAGACTCTGGGTGTATAACAACAGCAGTGTCTTCTTATACATGCTGTAATTTTATCCTCTCCTGAGCATCTGCTTCAGCTCTGCTCAAAGACTGGCTGAGGTGACACACCATGAAATGTTTAAAGCAGAGAATATACTGGCAGCATGTGCCAGCGTGGACATAACATCCAGAGCAATGAGGAAGCCTGAGTGCACCCACAGTTGCCCTCACATCCCGCCCCTCTGAGCACTGCTCTGGCACAACTGGCAGCACCAGTCTGGCTATGGGTGCTTCATTGCTGCTGGGCCCCCTCTCCCTGCACAGGGTTGGGAAATCCACCTGGAGATTCAGGTTGCGCTGTTTCTCACACACACAGCAGCTTACAAACCAATCAGAAGGAAGAGAGGGCAAAGGCAGAAAGTCCTTCTGTTTCTTCCAGCACCGATATACTGCTGTACTCACTGACCAATGCAGGTTACAACCCCACCCCCACTGCAGGCACCATCACAGGGCACTGAACGTGGCACCACAGGACATCACCCATGGAGGCCATCTTCCCTGAAAGGCAGTTGCACCTCGCTGCACCACTGAGCGTTCCCACAGCCCGCTAAGGGAAAGCATTCAGCAGGTGGTATTTGCAGCTGCAGAACTGGTGTATGTTTAATCCTCTGTTTAACCTCAGCTGCCTGTTTTCAAACAGTTCCCATCTCTGCCCGCAATGATGCTGCCGACCCCTTGGCCCAGTGCTGTATCTGACCTCAGTGAACCCACATCAGGGTTGGGAAGGACAGGCAAGTGCAGCAAGGATCTGCAGTCAGGTTCACTGAGGTTCACACGTGTGCAGGAGAGCACTGAATAGACTTCATAGCAGAGCCAGACACATCAACATGTGCTGCCAAGGAAGCTGTGCAATGCCAGCGCTGGAAGTACGGTGGAATCAGAGAATCATAGAGTGGCTGAGGCTATCGGGCCTCTGTGTCTCTCTGGCCAAACCCTTACTCAAGCAGGGACACCCAGAGCAGGGTGCTGAGGGCCACGTCCAGGCAGCTTCTGAAGATCTCCAGGGAGGAGACCCCACAGGCTCTGGGCAGCCTGTGCCAGGGTTCAGTCATCGATGCAGCATAAAAGTGCTGCCTGATGTTCAGTGTGAACCTCCTGTGTTCCAGTTTGTGCCCTTTCCCTCTTGCCCTGGCACTGGGCACCACTGAACAAAGCCTGGCTCCAAACACTTTGCACTCTCCCCTCAGACATTGATGGTCATTGGTAAGATCCCCCGGAACCCAATTTTCTATAAGTTAAACAGTCCCAGCTCTTTCAGCCTCTCCTTTATGAAAGTGATGCTCCAGTCCCTTCATCATCTCGGTCCCTCTCTGCTGGACTCTCTCCAGTATGTCCAACTGTCTCCTGTGCTGGGAGCCCAGAACTGGACACAGCACTCCAGGTTTGACCTCACCAGCACTGCTCAGAGTGGAAGGAGCATCTCCCTCAACTCACTGCTAATTCTTCGCCAAATGCAGCCCAATATACCACTATGCTCCTTAGCAGCAAGAACAGATTGCAGGCTCATACTTCAACTTGGTGTCCACTAGGACCCCCAGCCCTGTTCTTCAGACCTGTTCCACAGCTGGATTCCCCTAGCATGTCCAGGTGCCAGGTGCAGGACTCCACGCTTCTCCTGGTTGAACTTCTCAAGGTTCACGTCAGCAAACTTTTGCAGACAGCTGAGGGCCCTCAGGATAGCTACGCAGCCTTTGGCCTATCAGCCCTTCCTCCCTGTTTTGTGTCATCTGTAAACAGGCTGAGGGTACCTTCTGCCATCACCCTAATCATTAACTACTGTGTTAAATAGGACTGGAAAATTGCCCTCACTTCAGAAACGAACCAGAACTATTATAGCACTGTCTGCAGGAACAGGAAGAAATCTAGAAATGCTTTGAGGATTATCTGATTTTTGAATCCTCTGCAGGGCTCTATATGCATAGAACATTTCTAATTGAGCTGCCATTGCATGGATTAAAACACCAAAGTGCATTCAGAGATGGAACCAGAAGCACGCCATGTGTTGAAAACAGGGATTCCTTGTCTGTTTTAGGATGGTCTGACATGGCAAGAGGGTGTCTGTTTCTATACAATAACAGCTGCATCCCAAATGAGGCCCCTGGCTGTAAAAAATGAAGCAATAGGTCACTTTGGTTTACAGAGGAATCTGTACTCACTGACTGCACCAGGTTTTGTTGCCAGGAGGTGCTTCCACTTATAGTCAGGAGTTTTTCAGAACATAAATATAGCTTTATTAGACCTGGCATGCAGATCAGCTCATCCTGTTTCCTCCTTGTGCAGTGGTCAGTTTCAGATTCTCCAGAACCGGATATCAGTTATTAGGGAGATCCCACAACCAAATCTAATGCTATAAATCACAGACTGATCTTCAAGGCTTGTGTTCCAAGGGCAGCAGATGCAAAGTGGGAAGGAAGAACTCGTTCTATTCTCCAACTACATCATCTGTTAAGGTGAGACCTTGAGAGGCATCACTTAATAACCACCAGATGGGCTCGAGTTGTTAAATTAATCAGAGAAAAGCAGGGAAGAGATCAACTGAACCGCCCTTCTCATCACGATGCCAAGTTTTCTTCCCTTGAACTTTTCCAGTCAAGGCCCTAAATATCCTAATCACAGTTCTCGTTTGTTTCCTTAAAAAAAAAAAAAGGCAAAAAGCCCCATGAAGTACAACTGAAGCACAACTCTGCTAAGTTAAAACCTAATGAACTTAGTGAAATCTGTCACTGAAAAGTGACGCTTACACAAAGTCCATGACAAAGAGCAGCCCATACTAACCCAAATCTGCCAACAAGCACATTTTGAGAGTTTGCAGTGTGCAAAGATATAAAGAAAATTGCATGTGCCTTGCATGTGAAATGCAGGGATCCTCCAAAGTGACCCTCAGGCTCTATCTCCTGCTGTGAGCCAAACCCAGATGAGTATCTGCCTTCACTCCAAGAGGGGAGGAACTCCTCCATTAGGTAAAAGAATGCTCGGATCATTAGTTTCCTGACCTCGCCATTCCCTGGGGGGTACATGCACGAATTTGGGATTGCTCTAGCTGAGTTTAACTTTGGGAGTTTGTTCAACAAACTCTTGGCTCTGGAAGAAATTGCTGACATTTTTTTCTCTCCTCCTTTCCTCTTATAGCACAATACAGCTCTCGCTTTTCTCTTTCACTGCGGTTTTCAAGTTCTCTGCTGGGGGCTGTGAAATGCCTTCTGCTGGTATCCTGTGAACCCACCCCAATCCTCCTGCTCATGGACTCACTCATCCACTCCAGCACAGCTGTCCTAGCAGACCTTTGATGACTTCTATTCTGTAGCATGTTTCCTCTGTCTAGTCTGAGAGCTGAGCTGCTCTATGCATGTACCTGTTGCAGAAATCACCCTGTGCCTGCTTGAGGTGCCAGGCAGCTCGTGACAGATGTCAAGTCCAAGTAAAGCTACTGGTGGGGACCAAGTGTGGTAATAAAGTTGCACAATGCCACTGATTCAGCTGAAACTACAATAGCCTTTTTACCCAGCTTAGAAGTAAAACAAAGGTCTGGCAGCTCTGGAGAAGCAATCATCCTTTGAAACAGTCCAGGGATAAAAGGTAGATTAAATCTAGAAGGCAAAATGATGGTGATTTTTCCTCTACCTTACCAGCCCTGGTCAAAGCCTGGAGAGTATTTAGACAGTGCTCCTTTAAAGACGGGGGGGGGAGGGGGAAGGCAAGTGCTACATTTCATCTGGTAAATGATTTCTGGAGTTGCATTCCTGTGCATTCACGCACAAATCGAGAGCACTGCTGAGCCTCAGATATCCGCGGGCCTAATGGTGAGATCCGAGACAACATGTGACAAATGGCAACGCATACCCTCCAGTGCTGGGAATGCTGATGATGGAAATGCAGCCACATGCTGCAGTGTTTCATCTCACTTTGGGCTGACAGGCAAGCGATGTGAGCAATGCAAGTCCCGAGTGTTTGTGTGCTGCTTACTGCTGCACAGCTTTGGGGTGCAAAATGTTCCCATCAGCTTTTTCCATCACTGTCCTGCTAAGCAATTGCTGCTGCGGAGCCACGGACACCCACTGCAGGTGGAGGTGACTCACCTGGGGGATGTGGGGCATCTTGTGCTGCCGGGTGGCAGTGGCTGAGCAAAAATGCTGCAGCATACAGCAGCAGACAGGAACTCTAATCCCAGTGCTTTGCACACTTTGATGCAGGGCCACAGCCCCTGCTCAGTACACTGGAAATTACCTTGGACAAGGTGATTCCAGCCTTTCCTGCATGCACATGCATAGACTTTACCTGCATAATGCACATCCCAATAGCTTACAGAGGTCTGTGAAAGCACATGCAACATTTCAGAGAGTCATAAAATTGTTTGAGTAGGAAAAGACTCTTTAAGGACACCTAATCCAGCACCCCTGCAATGAGCAGGGACACCTGCAGCTCAATCAGGTGCTCAGCGTCCCATCCAGCCAGACCCTGAGTGTCTCCAGGGACAGGCTTCCACCACCTCTCTAGCCACCCTCCTCCAGTGTCCTTCAGTGTAAAAAAATCTTCTTCCTAATATCCAATCTGAAAATCTTTTAGTTTGAAACCACTTCCCCTTGTCCTGTCACAACAGTCCCTGCTAAAGAGTCTGTCCCCTTCCTTCCTATAGCCTCCCTCTATATGCTGAAAGGCCACTACCAGGTCTTCTTGGAGCATTCTCTTCTCCAGGCAGGACAGACAGCCCCCAGGTGCTGATGGGTGAACAAAGGCCTGGTGAGTTTAATTGCACTGAGAAAGGAAAAAGTGCACTGCACAGCTGCACTGAGGGTTCTGCTGTCACTTTTACACAGGTAACCAACAATTGACTTCTTTATTTAAACTCACTTGTTTAAACTGCCAAGAGCTGGCAACCTCTGAAAGAAAGGATTAAGTGGGAGAAGTAGAAAGGGCCCTGTCTGCTTGCTCTGCTCATTGCTGTGCTCTGAGTGCTTTCATTCCGTGTTTGTACAGTTTCTGGTACAACATGGTCCTTACTCAACTATCTGGACGAATGAGCTGATGCTAAGGAGCTGCTTGCTGGCTTGAGTGTAATTTCTTTTTGGCCAACGCTGCGTGTAATGGTGAGTGGTGCTCACTGCTGTCTTAACTATTTCTTTCATCATTCTCATTGTTAGCTCAGCCATAAAGAAAATGCCTTTGGATAGAAAATTAGCACTGTCAGAATTAATAATCACTAGCATTTCAGGTGCCACAGGCTCTGGCCACAGATTCAGGCTGCAAGTATTTCTAAAAATATGTGCTTTTAATATTTTGAAGTGCCTTTTCTTTTTTTTTTTTTTAATAAAAGCTTGGGGGTTTTGAGCAAGAGTTCATAGCAACGTGATAACAGCTTTGCTTACAGAAATATTTGGCATGGTTTAATCTCTGAAATGTTTTAATGGCTTTGAATGTTTCAGAAGAAGTACTGGAAATGATGTGGATGGAAATATCACTGTGTCAGCTTTTGATGGAACAAGAAAAAAATGTAATTTGTTGTCTGCTCCTACCTGAGTGTGCTCCACTGGGAAAAACAGAGACATTTCAAAACTTCCTAAATGTCCTCCTTGCTGTGTTTTGGGATCAGTACTCATGGAAAATATCCTTGCTGATCTCCATTCATGAGCTTTAGGCATCAAGTCTGCAAAAACAAAAACATCTAGAAATAGGCAGGTTTTAAGGAGAATTACCTGGAGAAGAGCAGAAGGAAAGCAGAGGGATAAGGGAGGGACGTGGGAAGGAAGGACTGGGAGGCAACAGAACAGCACAGGGAAGGCTGCAAGGAGCATGGAGAGCACCACAGTGTGTGGATCACCACAAATCACAGAGTGTAGGCATCCTCTGTGCACCAATCCATACTGAACGCCCAAGTAGTTAAGCCAAAAATCAGTCTTGTAGGACTGGGACTGTACCCTTTTATAGCTGAAAAGGCCGTAGGGACAGCCTGTTCTGGCTAGTACAGATCAAGGCAGCAGCTTAAAAACACTGCTCTGAGCCGCTGAGCAGGTTTTCATAGAATCACAGAATGGTTTGGGCTGGAAGGGACGTAAAGGATCTCACAGTTCCAACCCCCTGCCATCAGCTCAGAACCCCAGGGCCCCATCCAACCCAGGCTTGAGCACCTCCAGGGATGGGGCACCACAGCTTCTCTGGACAGCAGTGCCAGAGCCTCACCACCCTGCGAGTAAAGACTTTCTCTCTAACATCTAATCTGAATTTCTCTTCTCTTAGTTTAAAGCCACCTCCTCCTTGCCCTATCACTGGCTATCACAGTCACTTCCTAACACACCGCGCTTTGCCCGCACCCCAGTGGCGAGTGACCCCGGCTGCAGGACGGAGGTAGGAACCCCCCTTCCGTCATCTGACCCGGCCCAGCAGCGCACTCGCAGAACCGCTCCGACGCGGACATCCTTGGAGGTGCCGCGGCGGCCGGGGGCTGCCGGGGGGGGTGGCGGCCGCGCGGCGCCCGTTTGGGCAGCGCGCAGCCGCAGTGCGGCCGCCGGCGGGTACAAAGAGGCGGTCGGAGCGCTCCGTGCCGGCGGCGGGGCCGGGCGGCAGCGCCCGCCCTAGCGGCGGGGCCCCCGGGCGCGGAGCCCGCAGGTGAGCGGCGGAGGGATGGGGGCGGGAGGTGTCCCGTCCTCCCCGCCCCTTCACTCCTCGGGGCAGGGCCGGGAGGTGGGGCAGGCAGGCGCTGTCCGGCGGTGCGTGCTCCGCGGGTCACGGCGGTTCCGTCCGCGCGGGTCCGCGGGCACCGGTACGTGGCGCGTTGCGCCGCGCCGCGGGGTTCCTCTGTGCGCTGCTTTCGGCCGGATGATGCGCGGAGCTGCACCTTGCTGCTGCGTCGGGCACCGCGCGCGCTGCTTCCCCGCCTCTCTGCACGGCGCGGGTTCGAGCTCGGAGCTCTTCGCCGAGCGCGCTGATGGCGGTTTCGCGGCGACCTCCGGGCGGTGGGTGCATCGCTTCTGTGCGGCTCGGCAAGCGGCGGAGCGGAGGGGCGCGGGGTGGGGTGGCCGCTCCGGTGCGGGTCCGGTCCGTGGGCGCTTTGGAAGTAAAGCGGTGATTTTACTTTTCTCGCGGTGGTTGTGGGAGGTTTGGGGGCTTATGAACGTGACTCAACTTTAGGCTGCTTTTCGCGGATCTCGAAAAGCGCTCAAAGTCTTCACGATGTGTTTGAAAAGTGTCTCATCCTTTCTGTAACGAAGACCATCTGTTCCTAGAACTCCATAGGCAGTATGCTTAAGAACTTATTCAGGCATAACTGCGAGCCTCCGTGCATACACTGACTGTCCTGTGACTTCTCCGGCCCTGGGCTTTGCATAAAGCCAGGCAATGTTCAGTTTTCTTGCTAAGGTCAGCGGCACCGTGCTTTTTGTTAAAGGGAGGGAGCTCTCAAACATTTAATTAATGCTGTGGCCCTTCCGGCATGGTTGACAAACTTGAACATTGTCTGGCCAAGAAAGGGGACTGTGACCATTTGCTAATTGCAAACATCAGATGTGGTACTCATTGATTTCCAGTCTTCTGTTGGGTGGACTGGACCTGATCCAGAGATGTGTGTGCGTTGTGTGGAAGGGAAAGCATGTCAGTGAGAGGAGGCTGATGTGGATGTAATGTGCATTTCAGAAAGGCTGAATCCTGGAACAGTAACAGGCTGCAGAAGGAAGCCCTGACATGTTGTTCAGGTGTGTCTTTAGACTGGAGCTGGGTTTCCAGGGGCATTGCAGGTCAGTGAGGATGGCCCCTGCCCTCCCAGGGTGCCTCTTGCTTTCCTATTGTTGGAGCTCCAACCAGAGGAAAATAACACCATTAGAGTGGATGATTTTCCAGTGGCAAACCCAATACTGCCTTTAAATTGCTGATGATTGCTGTGGCTAATTTGTTGATGGCTTCTGTAGCATTCCAGCCTAAAGAGTTCTTAAAGCTGCATACACCAGCTTTCCTTTGACTTCGTGTCTTTCTTAAGAATGTCGCTGGAGATATAAGGGCAAAGCTTGGTCCTTATGTTGAAAACAGAGCATGGGTCATGTGGGTGGCACTTCAGCAGGCTTCTGCATGGTGCTTCCATGGGCAGGACTAGCAGTGGATGTATTTCTCCTACAGTAAATGGTTTCTTTGTGGGGTGAGCCATCCACGTCACTCAGATGCTTGTATTTTAGGCAGTTTTCATGGTCTTGTGAGCTCCTGCTAGTGCCTGTGGGCTCAGTTTCTGTGGTGCCTTCTGCGTCTAAATAATGGATGCTAACAGTGAAATGAAAACTTCTAAATGAGGAGTATCTCTTGTAAATGACGCAAAGCTGTCAGAAATAGCAGCCGGCTGTGCTTTTAGTTGCCAAAGCATTAGTTAATTGAGGACAGTTGCAAATTTTCTTGTGGTGTCAGTACCTATTGTAGTGGTAGGTCATGGAGGAGGAGGCTTTTTTCCTACTCATTTAGCTAATGGAATTGGCTAAGAGGGCATGGTGGGAGTTCCAGGCATCTTCGGGCTGTTTGATCCACCTGAACTTGCCCACGCACCTTCAAAAAGGAAGAAGTGCAGAACACTCAGGGTGTCTTGAAGGCTCTGTATGTACAGTGTGTGGTTATGAATCTTGTCCAGGGTTTTGTGCATTGTGGCTGGATGGCAAGAGTTAAGCTAAAAGAGTTAAGCTAATAATGTTCCTCTTAATAATGAGGAGTTCAGTTAGAACTGCAAAGTGGACAACTTGAGGAAAGTTCTGGTTCCCCTAACAGATGCAATGTCTACAGCTTATGAGTAATTTGTAATGATAATTTTTCAGGATTTATTCAAAGCTTTTTTTGCATTGTGTTCTGACATAAAATCTTACGTATCTTTTGCAAGTAATGGGATAGGTTTGATCATAATTCTAGTCAAGACGAACCTAAAACATGTTTGGGAAATGATTTGTCTTAAGCACCTTAAAAGTTTCTGGTTTTGAGGTGGAACAATTGGCAGTTCTCTAAAAAAGGCACTTAAACATCTCAAGGAGGCATCTTATTTAAGCATCATGGGAGCCATTCAGGGTGGTCAGCTTTGATATTCCACCATTATCTTGTGCTGCTGTTACAGATGCTATGTATTGAGGTGCAGTAATGTGTGTGCATATGTACTTGTACATATGTGTTGTCCCAGCTTATAGAAGACTGTGGTCTAAAGGGAAGTAGTAGTACAAGTCAAGAATAGAATAATTGATTATTTTGCAATTTAGGTTTTGTGCAGTTCACTCCTTGCAGCTTTGTATTGCGCGTTACAATCATCATTCCTATTTCATTTGCTGCCTCTGACTGCTATCCATGTATTTTGCTCTGGGAAGCTGTGTTTGTAACAGTGGTGTTGAGACTGGAAGAGAAACCTGAAGACTGGTTCAGAGCATGTTCTTTATTCTTTCTTACCCTTGGCAACCTCTGCAAAATAGCAGAAAGATGTACATGGTGATAATCATCCCATCCCCATTGCAATTGTACTTTTCCATGCTTAGGAAAACAGAGAATGACTTCTTGGGTGCTGTGGTGAATACTGGGAGTGCTTTCTGAGTTTCACTGGTAGTGTAAAGACTTCCAGATCAGATGCTCTTGCAGCCCGCCCCCACTACCAGGCTGCTGCAGTCCCAAAGCTCCTACCTGTGTATAAAACCCAGCATGTAATACAGCTAAAGTATGAGTTAGAAGAAGGCACCCTGTTAGACTTAAAATGTTCCTGCAGGCTTGCCTTGTCAGCTTCAGAATCATTTCTGAATGCAGATTCTTCGTTAGAGCTGTGCTGGAAAAGGACACCTGACAATTAAATGTAAATCATAAGTTTGTATTTCAGATGCCTCTTTCATTCTTCCAATGTGTGAGCAGATTGAGGACAGAGGTGTCAGACACCAGCAGCTGAAACTTCCTTGGGGTAAGCAGATCTGCTGGCACAAGTCAGGTCCATCTGCAACCCAAAATGTTCCCTTAGCTGTTTGACACGCATGTTTCCTGTGGTACACGGATCCCAACCCTAAACCCTGATGTCTCACCTGAGAGGTGGTAACATTTCCCAAAATGAAACAGGTTTTCTTGAGGAAGTGTTCTGGTGTAGGTGAGGCTGTGGTTAGCTGTATTGGGTCACCCTTCCTGGCTGTAAGAACCTGAGCTCTGCTGGAGAGTGCTGGGTACCTCTCTTTTTCTTTCTGAGCTGCATTCTTCTATGCCCAGAGACCCATGCAGCCATGTGAAGCAGCAGTGATGCTGCTGCTGTGCTTTTTGCTGTCCTGTTATTGGTCCGTGCCAACATGACACAAGTGTGGCTTGTTCTGATGGCTTTGGTGGTTCCTCTGAACCTGGCTCCTCACAGCAGAAGGCAGCTGAGGAACACCGGGGGGGTGGGGAGGGGGGAGAAGGGGAGGGAAGGGTGGCAGTGGAGGATAACAACCGGGATGTTGGTTGAACTGTAAGGCTCCAGACCTAGTAAGGCTGCTCGGTGTGGAGGGATTTTGAGAAATATGCAGCATTTAAACACTCTGGGCTGATAAAGGCTAATCTGTCCCCTGCCTTATGTCTTGTATAGGTCTGTAATTAGCCAACATGGTCTTATTTAGCATTAATTCCCTGGGCTTATTTGTGTTTGTTTTTTGTTTTTTTTTTTTTCCCCCCGAAGACTCCACTTAGTATTTCTGTGTGTAGCTCCAGATAGTGCTGTTACCTTTGTATGTGCAGTCCTTCTCAGTCTCACCAGGCTGGTAGCCTTCATGGATGCTTTGCAGTGATAATGACTGTGTGGCATGTATCCGTGTGCAGACATACAAGAGCTAAAGTGGGACCAGTCCAACAGTTGTTTTATCCTGTTATTTTCACCTCCTAATTGCATAGCTTGATTATACTTTGTCCTTGTGATAAGGACAAAGCTGTGTTTTATGTTTCATAGCCGTTCTGTTCCTTATCTCAAACAATTTGTCAGCTTCTTCCGAATACTGCTTTTTCAGTCTATTGAAAGATGAAGGTTTTTTTTTTTTTTTTTTTTTTTAAGCCTTTTTTTGTTATTTCTATGTGTTTCCAATCCTTTTCCAATTTTCTGCTTTGGCTCAGGATAAGCATTGCTGAGGTTGGCTGCGATGGTTCTGCACCCATTGGTGGGCTCCTGGAAGCCAGCATTACTTGTTCTAAGGTTCGGTCCGTAAATGAACATCCTCTTACATGACAAGTGAGAGCATCCTGCTCTGCACACGAGATTCAGAAAGCCTTGTCCTCCCCTCATGTTCCATCTTCATCGTGCATCCATGCAGAGGCAGAAGAGTGAAGCTTAAAATAGTGACTTCTCAAATTATTCTTCTTGCAGTGTAGTGTCTGTAAGAGCTGTCCCTGGAGGGAGGCAGTGTCAGAGATGCGTTTGTTGAGGTGCACCAGCTTGGCTCTGTGTTTGGGTCTTCTGTCAGGCATTTAATTCACTTCTGAGCTATTAAATGAAAGGAGGGGTCTCTTTCCAGAGCATTTTAGCTCTGCGTTAAATATCCCCAATGACTGCAGGCGAGTAAACTTTCTGCAAATGTTTCTCTTTTCATCCCTGTCTCAGCGTATGGTAACACAGAAGACCTCCGAGGGTTACTCCCAGCCAAGCCGGTTTGGACAGAAAGAGAGATGCATTGGGGCTTTTCGCAGCTCCTGAGTGCTCAGCTGAGAACTTGCCAAGAGGTGTTCTGGCTGGAGGAAAAAAAAGTACATTCAGACTGTAGTCTCCTTTGGCTTTTATGTTGGCTGTCCTTTGTTACTTTTTATATTCAGAGTTGTTGGTTTTGGACAAAAGTAAGGGGATGTTGCCCAGGCATAACTACTGACAGAACAGCGTAGTGAATTTTGCCTCTGGTTTTCCAGCCTTTCTGACAGAAAGCCTGGAACAATGAGAGTTGATGGGTCTCTTCTGTTTTACAGTTTGGCAAAGTCAATTTAAGCCCATGGGGCTCTCTTTGTATTTTTTCTTTTCCCTTGTCTCAGCAGTGCTTTGCTGTTGTGTGAGTTCCTATTCTTTCAGCTCCTTCTCTGATGGCAGTTGGATGCATTACACTGAGGCTCAGCCTGCTTCCCACGGTGGTCCTGGCTGTGGGAGGGCTGCACTGGAGCAGAGCCTTGCTTTCTTCCATATGGTAGTGCCCAAAGAGATGTAGCAAAATGCATTGAGAGGTGCTCAGCTGAACCCTACTTCAGGGTGGGAGCTGATGCTGAATTTGGCTCTGCTGTGTTTTCCTATCAGCGTGCTATGGTGGATGGTGATTCACTCACTGGAATCTGACTTCCAACTCCAGTTATCCACGGAAGGAAAAACAAGCTATATCTGGTATTCTGTGGTAGATAGCTTCAGCATGCCTTGTTGATATTGCAGTTACCAGACCAGGGTGAAAACTGGGCTGTTGGTTCACTGCGACTTGTGCAAGTCTTGCTTGTCTGTTCCATCAGAAGAGGGGTGGCCAGCAGGGACAGGGAGGTGATTGTCCCCCTCTACTCTGCCTCTTGTGAGGCCCCATCTGCAGTACTGTGTCCAGTTATGGAGTCCCCAGTACAAGAAAGACAGGGAGCTGTTGGAGAGGGTCCAGAGGAGAGCCACAAAGATGATCAGACGGCTGGAGCACCTCCTCTACAAAGGCAGGCTGAGAAAGAAGGCTGCGGGGTGACCTCGTTGCAGCTTTTCATTACCTAAAGGGAGCCTACAAACAGGAGGGGAGTCAACTCTTTGAAAGGGTAGATAACTGCAGGACAAGGAGAAATGGTTGTAAGATGAGGGAGGGAAGATTTAGGTTGGATGTCAGGGGAAGCTCTTTACTATGAGAGTGGTGGTGCTGGAACAGGCTGCCCAGAGAGGTTGTGGATGCTCCATCCCTGGAGGTGTTCAAGGCCAGATTGGATGGGGCTCTGGGCAGCCTGGTCTAGCATTAAATGGGGAGGCTGGTGGCCCTGCCTGTGGCTGGGGGGTTGGAGCTTCATGATCCTTGAGGTCCCTTTCAATCCTGGCCATTCTGTGGTTCTGTGCAGCTGAGTGTGTGTGTATCCCTTCAGGCTGCATCAGTGAGTGTTGTCTGTGTCACTGGGTGAGCAGTAACAGGAGGCAGAGGGCACTCAGCATGCTAGGCTTAGGTCTTTCATTCTGTCCAGCACGAAAGAGCAAAAGTAAAAGGCTCACAATAGCAGGAGGAATCTTAAACTTAAGTGCAGGATGGTTCTCAAAACCATATAGATATTAGAGGAAATCATACAGGTATTCCAAGGGATTTAACAGGTGTGTTGAAGGACACAACATAGCTCCCATGCTTTCTGGGACCATTCTACTTTTTGTATACTCTTTCACCTCTGTCTGTCACTATCGACCTCTGATGGAGCTTGGCAACCAAAAGTTGGCTTGGTGAATGAAGAGCAGTCATCACTCAGCTCTGAAGCCACCTCACAGTGAAGATGTTAATAGAAATGTGCATTTTAAGCTGGATAAAATTCTGTTTTTAATCTTTTGTTTTCCACAAACCAAGAAGCAGAAAGTTTCCAAGTTGTCAGTCATTTATTGTAGTTCTAGCCCTCTAGCCATAGTTGTGTCATAGAACATGTCTTTTTTTCTGAACAATATTTTTTAAGTGTTAACTTGGTAAAATGTTGGGGTTTTTAGTAGAATAGTCAGCGTCTTGGCTTTCCTGAAAGGCATAAAAAATTATCTTTGTGGGTTTTAAGTGTGGATTTCCATGAGTAGATTAGAATTAACATGCTTCATGGTGTGTGTGTGTGTGTGTGTGTATATATATATATATTTTTTTTTTTTAAACCACACTTAACATTTTTTCATTAGACTGTTTGCTTTTAGAGCAACACTCAGTCTCAGAGGAAGATTTACAGACAGGAGAGGAAAAATTGAAATATTTCTAAGATTAACAGAAAGCAACACAAGAAGAGATTTCTTAAGTTCCATTTCTTCTCCTGACAAGTGGTATTGGACTAATTCCTAAACTTTTAACCTGTTTTTTCTTTTTTTTTAATGGCAAGCTCTTGACAAGTTTCCTGGTTTTTTCAGATGAGTGCAAGTCTTACTCTGACCTATGAGCTGGGGCTGGCTTTTTCTCCACAGATGCATTGTGGTGGCAGTCTGTTGGGATTCTCTTCCATGCATGGTCAGCTGGTGACCTTTCCAGGTTGGATGAAATCACCAGCAGGAATACCCTGGCAGTGATCTGCCAGAAGTGATGGAGGTGTAATTAGCTGCAGTTTAGTTTGTCCTGTTAGCATGGTTTAGCTGGGCTGAGAAAGCTTGTGTCCATTTCTTAAACTGTCCTAATGTTGTGGTGGCTTTTTTTTTTTTTTTTTTTTTCAAGCTAGACAATGGCTCAGCTATGTGGAACATAAGCTTTCCCAGTCTCTGTCCCAATCCCCTCTGTTTTATTGCTCAGTCTTTATCTATGTGTTTGCTATTCCAGTTCCTCACCCAGCACCGCTGCTGCTAGTGGACATGTCATGTTTTCAAGCAGCGTGTGAGATCAGTCACATCCACAGAAATACTCATGGCTGCTAGGAGCCTTCTCAGCTGGGAAAAGTAAAGGCAAACAAGGCACACAAGCTTTTCTTTGTGCCAGCACATGCACCACAGCTGTCATGAGCTGCTGGGTGAGTGTGCAGAGGAGATGCACTCAGTACTTGCGGCAGCATCAAGCCTGCTGCTGGGCTGGGAGTTACTGTGGGAATGATGTGGAGTTCTTTCATGATATAGCAGGTGACCGAGTGCCGCTGTCGTGCTGCGAGGGTTTGTTGGCTTTTGCCAGAGTAAATCTGGGAGAGTGCCGCGTGTGGCAGTTCCTCCTGTCAGCCTGGGAGAGAAGGGATGGCAGGGTTATGCTTGCAGAGCTGAACGCAGGCTTGCTGGCTATAGAAGGGTTAGGTGTGTGCGATGATTACTCCTGATGCTGGTATGCCTTTGATGTCGGTAGCCAGCCAGATGCCGGGGGACCTGCAGCCCCGATAGACAGCAAGGATGCAGCGTCAGAGCTGCGTGCGGGCTTTGCACGCTAAAACGCACACGTACGGGCAGGATGGGACGAGGCGGCACGCTTCCATCCCCCGGGACCCAACGAGCCCCGCAGCAGCTGCCTCCTGGTGCCGTCGTTCTCCGGTACCTGTCCGCCCTCGGCAGGCCCCCATCCCGCGCTGCTCCGCATTGCTCGCATTCCTGCGTGCGGGCTCAGGGCGACGGGGGCTGCGCTGCCGTGTGCGGGAACCGTGGGAGGTGTCCGTCCTCCCCGTGCCCATCGGAGCCCCCACATTCCTGGCTTCTCGCGCTCGGGAGGCTGACGGGGCTGCTCGGAGGAGTGGTAGAGGTGCGCTTCTGGCCGCGTCTTCGTGGAGAGGCGGTGATTTACGGCCCGTCACACCCCCACCCCCGGCCCCGGGGTTCAGGAGCAGCTTGGCGTTTTGGCGCGGGTCACGGGCTTTGGCACGGGTCTCCTTGGTGCGTGCAGGTCAGCGGTGTGGAAGGGGCACGTGGGGGTGAGCGGAGAGCGGGCCAGGGAGGGCTGTGCGGGGTCTGCAGGAGGGCGGTGGGTTGGCGGGCGCGGTGCGCCCCGAGTTGGGTGCTGGCGTCTCGGTGACTGTTGTGCGGGGAGGAAGCTGCCCCGCAGTTTCACTGAAGGCCTTTTTTCCTCCCCTTTTTCCTCCAAGCAACTTGTTGATTTGCATCACAAAGCGGACCGGGGCTGTCTCCTTAGTGAGCTGCGGGGGGAAAAAAAGATCATTTCAACTACTAGAGTAGCTATGGGATGACTTGCGGGTTTCTTTATGCCTGCTGGTGCCTTTGTGAGCTGCTGTTAATTGAGACGGTCTGTGCTGTATTAGTGAAACATCCAGTTATGGCCATTGTGGTACAGTGCCTGTGGGACTCGCATCTGCGGAGGAGCAGGGTCGGGATGGAGGGTGTGCAGCCCTGCATGTCCCCACTCAGAAACACCAGCTGGTGTTCCCTGTGCCCAGCTCAAACTGCTGGAGGTGCTGAGTGAAACGAGAATTGCAATTAATAAATTTATGTGCTGGCTCGTGCTATTTTCTGTCATCCAACAGCCCTTTATGTACATATATATATATATATATATATATTATTTTTGTATTGCCATGGGTGTTCCCATGCTGCACTGAAAAACTGTATTATTATGCTCTTCCTAAACATGTGGAAAGTGTTCCCCCAGTGACCCTAACAGTTTCTTCCCTCTGCAAGATCTTCATTTGGACTTGTGCTTAAATACTTAAGCAAAGCTGACTGCATTCTATCAAAAGCCAGAGAGGTTTTCATTGCCAAAAACTGAGGTAAGACCCAAATAAAACTTAACATGTGATGAGTTATCTAATTCCTTTAAGAATTGTTCCCTCACAATGAGTTACTCACATAAAAGCAATTGCTAAACCATGTCTAGACTGCAGAGTCGTGGATTTGACTGAATCTAATTAAAGCAATAGTGGCTTGCAGGTGAGGTATTAAGTGCAGTACATCATTCTAACTCCTGCTGTGAGGAGACTGGCCTTATCTGGGATGGGTTTGGACTTGCATGCAGAGGTAAATTAAAGACAGATAGCTGAAATAGTGCTTCCCTCACCTGCCACACAGTGAGAGGCATCTGCCTGCAGCAGAGTCACTGAGCAGCCTGTGGAGATGCCATTTTCAGCACAGTGTCCTTAAAAAAAAAAAAAAAAATAAAATAAAATCAATTTCCTCCTAGTTCTGGGGAATTAGGAGTGTAATCCTGGAGTACCAACAGGATGCCTCTGCCTGCACTGTGCAACTGTGCATAATGGGGTAACTGAAAGTATGGGATCCATCCTTAGGGTGAAGCATGTGGCCCTTGCCAGCCAGCCACCTTCCTGATTAAGCTTGAATTCTTTTGGTCCATCTGTGCCATCACCTCATGGTGACCAGTTAAGCCATACTGATCAGCAGCTACTGGCTGAAAGGGATTAGGATAGGATGCCCACACATCTGGTACCCCAGCTCTGATGGAACAGCTGATGTGAATGTGGGCCTGCTGGAAGCTGCCCAGGGCAGTTTCCTTGCAGAATGAAGCACAGTGCAGCTTTTGGTGGCTTTAATGCGTGGCCTTGAATGTTTGCCCAGAAGTGTCTGTGAAACATCTCACAGCTCTGCTGTTCTCATGTCTTTGCTATTCCTCTCTCAGCTATTCCTCTCTGTTATCCCAATCCATCCTACTTCTGTAACTTCTCTAACACATTTTATTTGCTCTCCATCTGACCCTGAATGCTCACTGTTCAGTGGCTTGGGAGAGTGTGCGGAAGAAAGGGGGCAACAAGAAGAAGAGGGTGCAGGGAGGAAAAGTAAAAAGTGAAAGAGCTGGATCTGACTGAACTCTGGTTCCTCTGTCAGGTGAAAGTACAGTAAGGCTTTGTCTTGAGTAACTCTTCTTTGCATTTTCAGTCTGTCATCAGATTTCTGTTAATCTTGAACTTTTGTCTCAAGGGGATATTGCAGAAGTGATGACTAGACTGTGCTTTTCTCCTCATTGCAAGATGGGGATGTGAGGGCACGGCAGAGCCTTATTGTCACAGCAGCAGGGGGCAACTGCTACAGCATCTCAGGCTGATGCAGTGCTAAAAGCTGTTCTGGTTTGGTTATGGAAAAAAAGATGCACTGGGCTATTCTTGGTACCAAGTTCAGCTCTCAGCATTGCAGAGAAAATTTATGTGTATCTAATAAAAGAGACACGTGCTACTGCATGAAGACTTGCAGATAGAAAACTTTTCCTGGAAAGGAATGTTGACCTGAACTTTGCCTTGTCTGTGTGCCTGAGAACTTGCATTTGTTGTCATCTTGGAAATAGTGCAAACTCAGACTGGTAGCGGCAGTGAGTGGGGGAGGAGTGGGAAAGAAAATTCATGCAGCTGCCAGGAATCACAACCTGTCAGTGCTTTACATGTCACAGGTGCTTCCATCAGTTCTCCTCTCAGCTGTTTGCAGCTGAGCTGTCCCCATCTGTGTCCACCTTAGTGTGCTGCACTCTGATGTTTTCTTAGCTGTGCATACTCATTTATACTATTTTGAGCTGACCTTCTGAGTTCCTTTCATTAGCATGTTAATTGAGAGCTGATTGCTACTGCTAACATTCTGGGGGGAAGTGTAGTCACAGTTCGCTTTACATTCCTGTAGGAATTATGGTGTTGTGTTTTTTTTATTGTGGGAAAGAAAAGCTGTTGTGCTCCATGGCTGCCTCATGATTCACCTTGGATGGCCAGTTGGGAATGAAGTCAGATGAGGTGAGTGGCAGTATTGGTACTGTCAGCACGGTGTTGAAGCTGAAGCTATAGGAAAAGAAGGCTTGTAGTTATCGTGAGAGAAGGGTAATAGTCATCTTGTTAAGCTATGATGCTGACTTCTCCCTGATGTGCGAAGTCCTTATTATCTCCATTTGTTTGCTTGGCTGCTTCTTCAAAACTTCATTTAAAAGTCCTAGCCCATGACTCTTAAGTTAATTTCTGCCTGTGTGGAGGACGGTCCTTCTTGCTGCTACCTTGCAGGCCATCTGCAGTGGCAGGAGTGACACCATGAGCAGAATGCCTTGTGTGGATAAGTTTCTTTGCGTGACTCTGGTGTTCATCCACAAGTTGCTGCAGTGCTTTAACTCCCAGTTCAGCACCATGAGCAATCCCCTTGCTCCTGCTGGCTTGCTTGTAAGGCCAGCAGCTGGGGAGTTGGGCTGGCACTGGCTGTGGACTGCACGTTATGCTGGCATGTTGCTGCTGTTTGCCTTGTGACCAAGTGTTGGGCTGAGCAGGAGGCTACAAGCCTGGAGGGTACCATCAGTGCATGGGGAAAAGGGAAGAAGGCTGTGCTGTGCATGTTGCCTGTGTGTGGACTCATGCTTCCTAATGCTTGAAGTATGGCTGTGAGGCAACCATTTCCAGCCTCCTCTGTATGCCTTTCCTTGGAGATCCTTCTAAACCTGCCTTTTCCCAGTCTGTGTGCTACTAGCTCCTCATGCTGGCATGGTGATCCTTCTGTGCACAAGAATTGTGTGATACTTGCACTACAGCAGACTTGTGAGACCTGAGAGACTTGTGTCAGTCCTTGGTCTAGCTGAGGCCGGTTCAAAGCTGCAGGCAAGGCTTTGTGCTGTGGGGCTTCATGACACCATGCACTCAGGCCTAGACAGGTGGCAGGTCAAACTGCACATCTGAGAGCTGTTTAGCCACTAGAACTTGTCCTAAAGAGAAGTTAGGAAAGCAACAGGTCTGTCACCAGGAGAAGTTTCAGGAGAAAAGAAAGCTAATAAACATCAAGGGCATCTCAAGGGTTCCTTTTGTCACACTTTGTTTTGTGTGCTGTGTTTAATTCCATCCAAGATTGTAGTATCAATTTCTCAAAGCCTGGTGATAAAATGCCTCAGTTAAATGACAGGGAAGGCTCGGAGAAACTACCTAGTATTGTGGACTGTTTCTTTCAACACCCTCAATTGATAGTGTTTTTAATTAAGGGTTCATCATAGCAGAACTACGTAGCAAGCTATACCTCTAATCTGCTTCTCCTCAAACTGCATTTCTTTGTAATTGCCAAGTGTCATATATACTGGTAGAAAAAGAGGAAAATATGAATGTATCTGTACCAGGATAGTTTCTGAGAGAGGATGTTAAAAACAGCATCAGCTTTCTTTCATTTTTTAGGTGAGTTGTTGGGTAGCCATGAAGGCTCCCTTTTGGGTGGGATAAAAGGAGAGGGCTATTAAACTGTGATTCTGCCTTTGCTTTTCCCATCTGGTGTCTCAGATCTTTGTTCAGCTTTCTACTTGTTTCTCTCAGCTCAGGCCCAAAGGTCCTGGAAGGGTCACTGTGCTGGGAGCTCTGTTGGTGCCTAAGCATCCTCTGGAGAGCAAAAACAAAGGCAAACCATCTCCCCTTCACCTCCTGCTTGTAACATCCAGCAGTGTGTGCTGCATTTCAGTGCTGTCAGAATCCCCTGCAGCAGCTGTTGGTGAGTTTTGGTGGGCTCCCCTTCTGTCAGCTTTTAGCAAGATGCTTCATCTGAAGAAGGAACACACTGTGAATGCAAATGGCCGTTTGCTCCCCTCCCACCATCTCAGTCTTCTCCCTCTGGCAGTGCTGCCTTAGTGCCAGCTCCCCGCCCAGTCGTGACAGCTGGTTGATGTCCAAGGTCCTTTGTGCTGTTTCAGCTCGTGTCAGGAAACAGTTTGTCAGAGGATCAAAGCGCTGGTGGCCCAAATTAACTTTTTTTTTGCCAAATCACAGGCTTGATGTTGTTGCAGTCTGGTACTTACAGGGGTTGCCAGTGCTGCTGATAAGGAGCGATTTCTGACTTCCCGACAAGTTGCAGTGACGTTGGCGCAGCTGATCTCCCCTGGAGAGCCTCAAGGGTATGGAAGGTTGGTGCTGTGGGGTCTGCAGAGTGGGGGCAGTAAGATTGCTGGTAGCTGGTAAGCTCTGAAGTGGTTTTTGTCTGGTGTGTCTGAGGGCAAAGCTGTAAGAAAGTGGTAGTGTCAGGATGCCCCAAGATAGGAGCAGGGAGCTGGTACTGAGCTGTTAATCAGTAACAAAGCAAATCATCCTGCAACAGCTTATGATGCCAAGTAGTGATGTACACTGCGTAAAAAAGAATGTGTTTATCCCAAGTGGAGAAGGACTCGCCCTTGATCTCACTGTCAAAAGATGATTTATCATCTGTTGCTCTTGAGAAGGAACAAGAAGGGAAGAAAGGGCTTCACCTTTATGCCTTCTCTTCTGTTCTGCCCCCTGCTTCACATCTCGTAGCACTACAGTGAAATGCTCTGTAACCATCACGAGGATAGCTGCATAACTTTTTTCTCACCCAGACTGCCACCCAGCCACCAGCAGGAGTCCAGCATGTCTTCATGTTCCTCTGGCTGTTCTGGCCATCCTCTTCCGGGTTACCTGCATGGAGAGGGGCTTGTGAGCAGCCAGTCTGCCAAGAGGAGCTCTTTCATGGGAACTGATTATACTACAGCAGAGCATCATCAGTAGATGGTCTCAGCTTTAAAAAAAAAAAAAAAAAAATCTCTTCACTTGCCCAGAGCAAAATCTGATGTGATTAAGAGAACATCTGTTCCTGACACTTCCATTCTTCTTCTGTTAGCTTTGAATAGCACACCTGAGGTTGAACTGCAGGTGTCTTCAGATTCAAACAGAGTAAAACATTCTTGCTTCTCCGATTTCACTGATGCTTGTATTTGGTGGTAAGGCTAGAAACTGCTGTCCTTTTCTCAGGGAAAGAATGCATCTGAGACTGCTTGGGTGGTAGGGAAGAAAAGCTGTTTGAGGAGGGGGACAAAAGGATAGAAAGCTGATGCGAGAAAACACAGCTGGCCAGGCTGCACATCTGCTGCATGCCCAGTGTGATTCCACGTAGTAAAGCCCTTTGCATTGTGATTGTTTGTCCAGCTGTCCTGCTGACTGCTTTGACCCAAGCAGTGGGAAGAGAGGGATCTCTGTTCTCCCTCTTTGCTTTGAGCTAAACAGGTAGTAAAAGGGAAATTGTGCCGAGAGTGCTTGAACAAGCAGAAAAGGATGGTGGGACTAGAGTTGCCCTGAGTTTATAGGTTGGCCTGCCTCATCTGAAATCCTAGAACAAATTTGGATAACTGCATGCTTTGTTGTGTCCTAGCCAAATGGAGGGACAGCAGTCACAAATTGTATGAGAACTGTGAATGTTGTTTGGATTTTAGTGTGTGCTCTTGCAGGTGGATTTGTTCTTCAGGTTTTCAGGCACTGCTTGGCCTTGGGCAGTGTGTGCCTGGTTAGCTCCTGCTGCTGGGGCTTTTCTTCTTGGTGTGCAGCTGTGCTGGGCAGGCAGACTGCTGCCAGTTGTGGACAACTTGGAATCTGTGCTACTGTAGGCTGAAAGCTTTGTGAGGCCTGCTGGTGTTCTTCCATTATTTCTCCATGTCTCTTGTCATACTGCTAGTTCAGAGATTTTGTAGATTTTTGTTAACTGAGCACTTAGGACTGCAAAGCCATCTCTCGCTTGCTTCTGGCTGCTTTGGCTGCTCATGTCTTGCAGTGGCGTGCACCTGCAATCAGTGTGTGGTTGTGCCCTTGACAAGCAAGGCCTTTCTCCCTCCTGCAACCTGTGTAGAGGCTGCTTATTTCAGAGAAACCTGTTTACCCAAGAGGCAATGCAAGTCACATAGTTATCCTCTTAAAAGCATCTCTGTTTGTGCTGACTGACCCCCTAATCAAAGTATCTGTGACATATTAGATTAACCTGCTTCAAAATGAACGTACCCAAGAGTGAAGCTGCTTTTCTCTCATCTCCTGCAGCTGATGATGGGAATGATTCTTGCGAAATGTTTGTGTTCTCTGGTGCTGTTCTTCTGAATAAGTCAGGCCTCTTAACTTGCGGTGTTATCAAGGGGCTTGTTCCTAGATCAGCACACAGTCTGCAACCAGAAGCTTTGCACTTTGCATCACTGGGGTGAGGAGGAATTAATTAGCCTTCTTGCTAGCGGGTGTCCTCTTTCACGCTTCTCAAGTTGCAAAGAGTAAGAATGGGGAGAAAAAACCTCATCTGATAATCTCTTTTCATGGCCTGATGTTAGCCACCCTGAGGCTATTTATACCAAGCAGGCTGATTGGAATTCAGTCTAAATTTTCACCTGCTGTCCTCCTGGGGCCCAGGGCTTTTGCAGAGCACAGCAATGGCAGTCACACCCTGACTTCTTTGCTATCCCCAGTGCAGTGGGGATGGCATGGCCACCTCAGTATCAAGGGCAAGAAGTAGCATTACTGCTGCCAGGCAGTTTAGTTGGCATATATCAGGAATATCCAAGGATTTGCTTTGATGTGCCTGAAGAAGGAAGACTGGGGGGGGGCCTTAAAACAACAATAAAAACACATTTCCCCCTAACCCTCCATCTCTTTCTCCCTACCACTTGACTGTTGGAATGAGAAATAGCTTCTCTGCTTCATTTTGTTCCTCAGTAGTTGCTTTAAGGAAACACTCCTTTGTTTCTTGTTCCTGTTTTGATAGGGCACGGGTATTTGTTGAGAATAGAATATGGAAAGTTTAGAGTCAAGTCTTTCTGCCTAGCAAACATAGGATTTTTACAACTGTCTTTTAGAACAGCTTTTCATTAACAGCTGTGCATTAACAGCATTCATTAACAGCAGTTTTGTGGCCCTCTTAGAGTGTGTGAACATCCCCTGCCTTGGTCTCCCTGGAAACTTGTTGGTCCTGTTGTTACTGGAGGCTTACGTTGATAGCTCAGACATATGTGTTTTGCTACAATGCTGATATAAGCTTCTCTTGACCCCTGAGGTTTCTGTGTAAGGTCACAACAGAGAGGCCTGAATTCCTGTGTTAATCACATCACAGCGGGCTATCCAGGATGGTTTTCCCAAAAGATTAACTGAAAGATACTGCATTGCTTTGAAACATGATCATAGAGCATCCAGCTCTTGAGGATAGTTTCTTTCATGTTTAATCTATGCATTGATTCCATGTATTTTTGAACCATGTATGTCTCACTACAGTAAAATGTGAATGATGGCTTGTCATGTTAGCTGGCTGTTTGCTACTGCTTTGTAACACCAGCAAGTTTGGTGATCTCCTGTTCAGCAGCACTGCAAAGAAGCTCATTTCCTTTGTTCTATAGAGGGTATGTTCTGAAGTAATCAAAGTGTGTCTGTTAAGCAGTTGTTGAAGCATGCAGTAACATACAGCTTCTCTACAGGTTTGAAAGCATAAAGAATTGTGCCTAACCAGTGGGTAGTAGCTGTGATTCTGCAGGCACTGTAGCAGATGAGCCTGAAAGTGCTGATATTGTTGTTCTAGGACTTTGGGATGCTCTTTCAGAGAGGGCTGTAAGCCTTACCCTGCTTGTAGCTTGGCTTATGCAGCAAGTAGCTTTTGGTTTAAATCCAGATGTGCTGAGAGCTGTGGTACCAAAGTATCTGCTGCCTTTTGAGCAACTTGCTCATTAATTATGGACTCTGGCATACACAGAGGCCTTCAGAGCTGCAGTTGTTGCATGCAGATACTGTCAGGGCTCCTGAAAACGTCTGTGGAGGTGTACACTAGGATGACTTCAACACTCTCTTAGGGTCTGCATGCTCAGAACACTTCCAAACAAAAAAGACTGTACCTCTACAGGGATGTAAGTAGATGGTTCTTGCTGCTGATTCCCCTAAAGCAGTCATCTGTACCGTTGTTCTCTGTACCGTTCTGGAAACAGTCTCTTACTAATGATGCAAGGCTCTTTCTTCCTCTCAGAAGTGAAGCACTGATAAGTAGGTTTGGAAGAGTTTGTGCACCTGAGACTCCCCTCCCCCTTTTCTCCCCAAGCCCTGGTGTTATGTACAGATAGGCTATAGATTACAGCACCGTTGGATTGACGCCCTCTATAATACTGTTTTCTCTCAGGGAGAGGTTTATGAAACAGTGTCATGAAGATGCATACTGCAGGGCTAAGGGGGAGGTGTTCACATTTTTAGTAGGTACTCCAGATATTTATGTAATGTGCCTAAGCTTGCAGCAGAATATGAAATATTTGTGTAAGGCCCCCAGGTCTGTCCATGGATAAGGTATTTGTCTGGGCTTTGCGAACAACATAGGTGAAGGAGTGTAACTGACAGGCCCAAATTAGTTTTATGTTCCAACTACTCCTTCCTGGCAGGATGTCTTGAAGTTGCTATCAAACCACATCTAAACTGGAATCTTAAAACTACAGTATTGACTTTCCCTTCTCCAGTATTTACTTGAAGAGCAAATATTGAAAAAGGCTGTGGAAATTCCTGTTGATAGTGGCAAGGAAGTGATTCCAACCAGGGCTTGTTGTAAGCTTGGGCCTTTGCTCTGTAGGGATTTCTGTGCTGTAGGTGCTAATTGTCTCTTGGCTACAAACCATTGTATGGCTCAGTCACTTTGAGCAGGTAACCTAGGTGAGGCTTAGGAAGGCTGCTCAGTCCTCCTTTAACTAAGTCATAAGAGGGAAGGTGAGAAATCACAAAATAAAGCTCCATGTAGTTTTCAGAACTCAGTAAAAAAAAAAAAGTGTGCATGGTTTAACCTCTGAACAAACCACTCTTTGCAAAAAGCTAAAGAAAAAAAAATCCCCAGTTTAAGATAGCTTGACAGTCTTATCTTGCATTTTCAGGTACTTGTGAAATGAGCTTTTTTAAAAAAATAGAGTTTTTACTTTTTATGTGATCGCTGTGACAACTCATGTTCCCTGAGAGCTGTGCTTACCCTGCATACAGGAGAATCTTGGAAGCTGTGAGCTGTATCCAGAGCTGACTCTTGAGACCTTGAGAGGCAATTCAATATGTTCATTGCTGTGACCTTCAAAAGCTTTGGTAGCCTACAAACAAAGGAAAAAAGAGTTGGGCTATTTGAAATACAAACAAATGTTCTAGAATAATTCATCTCTCTCTCTCCTGAACTGGTGCTCCACAAGGACATGTTGCCCATAGAGCATGGGGAATTAGCTGAAATAAATACTGTGCGTCCCACACTTCTATTTCATTGCCTAAGATGGGCTGAATTAAAAACACAGCCTCCTTTGTGGGAAGAGGATGAGCAAGTGAGCTGCTCACATCAACAATATGTGGATGTTACTAAAATAACAGAGGTGAACTGAGGTCATGGCAGCTGTAGGTGTTGCTGCATCACTCTTATCCAGGAGCATGACATAGCCTTGAGTTGGAGGAGTAGGAAGACGTAATGTGGAAGGAGAACTCTGTGGTTAAACATGTGTGCACAGTTTTCCTCTGTCATTAGGAGCTGTGTTCTCCCTGTTAAGGAAGAAATGTGTTGTGTTCTGCGAGGCACCTGTAAAAGTGTGTGTAAAAATTTCCCTGGACTCTGACCCGAGCCACCGGTTCACAGCACTCAGCCTTCTGGTTCTGCCACCCGAAACTCAAAAGTAAATGCTGCTTTCCTAGAAGGGAGAGGAAGGCTGCCTGCATGTGACTGCACTGAGGAAAAGGCAAAGGTGTGCGGGAGAGATGGCACTGTGCAGGAAGGGGTGGATGATTGGTGACAGGATGGGTGGTGTCCTGGCAGGCATCCCTGCTGGCACTGTACCCATGTGTGCCTGTGGTCACTGAGGAACAAAGCTGCGGACTGAGCTGTTGCTGGGCCGGGGATCTGCAGAGCCCTGCTCTGTGCTGGAGGTGCTGGCGTTGTAACTGTGAAGTCCAGGGAAAAGTTATGCTCTAAAAACTTTTGTTCTCTTTCAGGGCCTCGTGAAAAATCTTCCTAATTGATGGTTTGGACATCATCTATGCCTGGAGTGTCAGTGTGACTTTTCTGTTCATATCTGTTCAAGGATGAAAGAATGTGTAGCAAATACCTGCCGTAATTATGCATGTTTCTAATGTTTCAGCTTGTATAATACCGCCCACCTTCCCGGGGAGGTCAAGTTACTGTTTTCAGGCATTGCACTTCAGTGATGCGCCGTGTTCTCAAGGAAAACGGTGGACTAAAGACCCTGTGAGTTCAGTAGTTTTTCTTTCTTGTGAAGTAGTGAGAACTGGTGGATTTTGTGTTGCTGAGTAGGTTTAAGTGTCGCAATCTAACATGCGGCTTAATTATACCTAAATGTGAATGTGCTTGTGGTGTGGAGTGGCTTGTGTATGAATGGCAGTACAAGTATTGCAAACTGTGTGTGTGTCTGTGAAACTCTCAGCAGTGCTCTGTTGGGACCAGACTGTGCCCAGCCCGTGCAGAGCAGCCTGTAGGGCAGGAGCTGGTGCACAGCCATCACAGCGTGTTACTTTCCATCTGCAGCACTCTGGCACAGTAAGCAACACTGCAAAGCTGTACGCTGCCTCGTCTCTTCCTCTGCCCTCTCCTTCCCCCAGCTCTGCTGGCTGCATTGAAGGTTGACAGCTTTCCAGGGAAAGTGGTTTGGGGCTGCTTTGCTCTGTCACCCCTGTGTTGTGTGGACTGTGTGCATAAGAGAGGATTTCTGTAGTTTTGCATTACTCCTCCTGGCTGCTCGAGGGAAGTGTGTTTTAAAATCAGTTTGTGTATATGTTTCCTTCTTCTTCCTATCTAGTTCAAGAGGTTAGTTAGTGTTAGACTACAGCCCCCAATGTTTGGAGCCTGCAAATCCAGTGTGTGGTGTTATTACGGTGGTTGTCTCCCTATTTTATTTTTTTATGAAGGGTACAGGAGTATTGAGACTTGTGCTGACCTTATTTTTGAACATTTTCTGATCTGTGGCATTGCTGAGCATGCTAGACATGATAACAGTTTCAATAAGAGTATCCAGACTGGTGCTGCATGTATTCCTATTGCTGTTCTTTTAGGACTAAGGCTAGCTACTTGCTGTCATACTCAATTTTTGAAGGATGCACTTAAATGTCTCAATAAAATGTCAAATTTCCCTTGAAATGCTATTGGGGAGAACTTTTTTTTAAGGGCTACTGGTGAGACTCCAGAGAATAATTTGTCTATTCCTCCAAAGGCTATGCACTTATTTGCTTACTGCTTCTGATAATCAAGTACATAAGAATGCTTTTTTTTTTTCTTTTTTTTTTTTTTTTTTTGCTACAACCTCTTATTGGGAAACTCAACTTATCTATAATGTGATACATGCATTTCTTAGTCTGGATTAGTTTTCTCCACAAATGATAAATATGGAATGAGTTTGGCATTAGCTTTTCTTACTCAAGTCATTGATACAGACCCTCTCATGAGACAGCTGTCTTGTTTCTTTTTTTCCTTCTGCAGAAGAGAAGCAGCACTGCCATGGCAGGAGCCCTCAGTGATGTATAATTGTTTATACTTCTGCAGATTAGTTACTGTGCAGCTCAGGAGGTTCACTAATGCTCTGTCTTCAAAGGATTAGGCTGGAAATATGGCATGCTCTCTCACATCTTAGTTTGGTGTGAGATGTTTCTTTGAAATGTAACAGAAGTGTGTGTACGATGGGGTACTGAGGGATTTTTCTAAGAAGTGCTTGATTTGAGACTATTCTACAACGGCCCTTCTAAAAATACTATACTATCTGTTAGTGATATGCCAAAACATATACTCCTAAGGAGATGGCAGTAAGATCTGTTGGAAAAATCCCACAAGTACCTGGGGAAAACAAGTATGAAAAAGCAGTGACTTGGCTGAGGTTTACTTCAATGCCAGAGGGAGACATTAGTCCTGTTGCCTTGTCCTGCCAGCTTGAAGCCTCAGGATGTTGCCAGACCCAAGGCAAAGGGGAGCTTCAGCCTTGGGAGCTGGATGTGGAGATGCAGGAGACATGGATTCCCTACTGTACAGCTTCTTGAAATGGTTAACCCACGTTAAATGCTTTATGTATGTTTTGTTTTTATCTCCAGCTGTGTTACGCTCATGAATATATATGGTGATACCTGACAGCTTGGAAGTGTTCTCTTTTCCCTTGGTTATGGGGAAACAGCAGGAAGGAAGGGCAGTTTTTACGTAGGGTTATTTCTATTGCTTGAAGTCCAACAATTAACAGCTCAAACTCTTGTAAACATAATGGGCCCAAAACTGTTATTTCTGCAGATAATAGCAATCAGCTCTTTGTGACTGTTAAGATTGCTTACTGAAGCATGTTTGTTCTTGCAAGCTGACAGAGTTCTTCCTCTCCCCTCCTGTTTGACCAGCTCTGATGGGACCAGGGGTTATGCAGGTGGGCTGCAAAATCCCTGTCATCAGAAGCAGCCTGTCTCCCTCCACCTGTGTCCCACCTGCATGTAGTAATTGACCAAGCAAGATAATGCTTTATAGCTCCTTTCAGTTTCATTACGGACAAAAGGATGACCTTCACACCCTTCCTGATCTGTGGTATCCTCAAGGAAGCAAAACCAGATTTATTAGGTACTTCCTTGCTTGTCAAAGGAGTTTCATGTTATGGTAATGCAGCAGAGCAAAGGATATAACTAGATAAAGGGTGTTTTTTTTTTTTTAAAAAAAAAAAAAAGAAAGAAAAAAAGATGTAACTAGTGCATAGATGCTGAAGACAGATTAAGTGAAGATCGTCTGGTCATCTCAGTTTAATTTATTTCTTGAACCACTTCCAGGCAACTTGTTTCAGTTGTGACATTTCTGAAGTATCCTGTGGATACTTGTGATGAGTCAGAAGAAGTCACCTTTTTCTGGTTAAAGCTGAAGTTTCTGTTCACCAGCTTAAAATCTCGCCCAGAGCAATAGTTGTGTCTCAGAACTGTTTTTCTTGTCAAGTGAAAAATCACACTTCAGAAAGTCCAAGATGAATTCTGCTTTTCATCATGTGGGTTGTACTACTGAATCTGGACTGGCTTTGTTGGTTAAAGACCACAGAAGACCTAACACTTTATTAAAGTGTTACTGTGTATCACCTGCAGATTTTCAGCCTTCGGATTAAAAAAACAAAAACAAAAACACCTAGGTCTTTTGAAAGAGACAGATTTTCTGTTGTCTCTGTCATACATATGCATAAAATGCCTGCAGAGTGAAACATGTGATCATGTAGAAAAGGTGTTTTTGACACCCTTCAGTTTTTCATTAGCTGATATGCTTTGCATCCAAGTGTAAGAATTGCTATTCTAACACATACTTCTCAAATGTTATTTAATTTCTAGTAAACTAATGATTGCTTTTTCCAATAATGATTTTTCCAGTAGTGTAGGATTGGTATTTGATAGTGCTAGACCTGGTGGTTTTGAGTGTTTGTCTTATCTGATGAGAGCAAAGGGAGCTCAAAAGTTTGATGTGGCTCCATGCTGTAGGAAAGCAGGGTGCTTTCTGAGGATAACAGTTGTCCCTGTGCTTTTACTGAACAGCCTGCTTGTTCAAACTGATCACTTTCTCTGTGGGTCTAGAAGGTTTCAGTTGGATACACTGCAAACCAGGGACCAAGATGAAGCTGTCCTTTTAGGCACTGCGACCTCTACCTGTGCTAACTAATTGAAATGTTAGAACCTGGCAGGCAGGACTGGCTCTCGCTTGTGTATCCCACTTACCAGCAATATGAGTCCTGTTGCTAAAGTAACTCATGCATAAATTCATGGGCTGTGCTTTTAGAAGGTATGCTTGGCTTGAGAGAAGCCATCCTGCCAGTCCTGGACTTAGGACTGGCCAGGAAAAGTCTGGTTTTAGGTGTAGATTGAGGAGTGAGGTATGGGTCAGGGGCTGTTCAGACATTGAAGCTGCTTGTTCAGATTAGCAGTGAAACACTTTTTTCTCTGACTTGTGCTTGCTCTGTGCCACAGTAATTGACCTCTGATATCCATTCTGTGCTACTGGGTTGGCTGTGTTCTGTCGCAGATAGTATTATGTGCCAGATGTTCCTCTTTCCTCTTGCTTTCTGATTGTTCAGAGACCAGTTCCTATTGGAGCAAGTGCTTCAAGCTGCTACCAAGCACATTGTTCCTTATGGTGTGTTCTAACAAGTCACAGAAAGTTCAAAGTCCACTTGCAGTATGTGAAGAGTTGATCTCTGTTCCAATAGGAGGCATCAGTTATAACAGATAAGGTAGCTTTGGCTTTAGCCCAAGGCTTGTTTTATCACCATTATGTTAAAAGGGAAGCCGTGGAGTTTGGCAACACTAGGTGTTTTTAATGCACTAACAACTACAGTGGCTCCTTTATCTACTATTTGGAATGTACTAGCTTGTGAACATTTACATGAGCACGTACGAGCATACCTCCTCGCTCTGTCTTGAGATAGGGAATTGAATTGCTGTGTGTGAATGGCTGTAGCTGGAGGACTGGGAGACTCTCACCACTGTTAAAGTTGGCTTCTGAGGTGCTGCCCTGAAACTTCAGTGCTGAGGACAAGGAGACTGTCCACAATACACCCTCTCATGGCATTTCTCTTAGCCCAGCATCCTTCATGATACAAACAAATTATTTTGCTATTTAGTAAGAATTAATGTAATGTATAGGTTGGTGTTGTCTACTATGGATTTTATTTAAATTTGAGACCTTTGCGGCATCTCCTTAGAGGAAATGCCCTACTGTAGGGGCTCATACTTGGTGTGAGACTCCTCTTTAATGTGAATGACAGTGCTTGGAGGTGTGTTTGACCAAATAGCATGATATGTTGGCAAAGGGAGATACCCGAGGCATCAGTGTAGTCGTGTTATCATGGCAGCATGCCCAGATTAATTAGTGTCTCCAAGATTAATTAGCATGGTGCTTTATGCCATGCAGATGGAGCCTTTGTTATTTTCTTTAGCAATTATGAGCTCTTATGCCAGTTAAGTCTACCATGATTGAATATTGCTTTTGGATATGTGGTGGCTTTCTGTCCATAAGTACCACATATTCAATAGGAGACAGTGTCTTTACCTGGGGAAATGCTACCTTCAAATATGAACTGATTATATGAACTGATTTCAAGGTGCTTATTCCCCAGTAAGAGTGTGATTTCCCATTTGGTGCTATGCAGTGCATCTTTCACTGACTTCAAAGTGTCTGACACAGTATCTAAGGCGTATCTCAATATGTTATCCAGGCGTGTCCCTGCAGTTGAGGGGGCTGGATTTCTTTTCAGGTAGGAGAATCTGAACATCTGCCGGAGGTAGGTGCACGTGGGAAGAGGTGTTAAATAATATTAAAATGGAAAAGAGAAGATTGAGCACATGTGTTACTGATCCATAGAGAACTTGTCAAGCTGGAATATGCCTGCGAAATACAAAGTTTCCATGAAAAGTCTGTGCAAGTTTGCAGAATCTCTTACATAGTCAGCTTTGCTTAAATGGGAAGTATTCTCAAGGGTAGAGCTTCCTGCAAAGGTGACGACTTTATCAGCAGATTTGCTCCTTTTGGTATATGTAATATCTCTGCTTAGTTATTTTTCTGTGTCAGTTCTCATTTCTGCTTTTCTTTGCCTCTACTTAGCACACAGTTCTGCTAATCAGTAAGTCAGTTTTCTTCCTGGGGTTCCATTTAAATTGCTGTTTGCGAGGCAGTTCAGAAGAACAACTATTTTTTGATACAGGAGACATAAATCCATTCTATACAGATTTAAATTGTGCTTGCGGCGTTGCATATATATTTTTAAATCTCCGTTGTGTCAGAATGTTTTTCTAATGTTTGATGTTTTGATTAACACCTGTTAGGTGTGGTTTATTCTGTCCTTAAGGGAAAAAGGGTGTGCAGCACGTTTTTTGTTTTGGTGGGGCTTTGGATGTGTAGGAGTCAAATGATTGCATTTGTTGTGATTATTTGGGCTAAAAGGCAAAACTGAAGCTTTCCCCCCATTTGGCATGGAAAATGACAAAGTATGTGATTAAATCTTATCTCCCAAAGGATTTCTGATTCTCCTTTTCAGTCTGCTTCCTGGAGGCGTCTGATTCTGTCACTTGTTGATCTTGAAGCTGGAGCTATGGAGTTCTGGCTTTTATGGTCATGTAGTTTTGCTGTCAAACTGATCTGCGCCAGACGTTGGCATAAAACCTTGCTTCAGCTGAATTACACAGACTACCTGGTACAGATTGACCTGATATGGATATGATGGCTGTGGGAGGACAGCCAAAGAGAAAATATTTTGAGGCAAAATTGACTCATGAGTAATATCTGAACAATCTTGACATCGTGTTGTGGGCACATAACGCTCTGGCTATGGTAACAGATATTTGAAAGACAGTTTTATTGCACCCTTGAAACATCAGCCTGGATGTGTAACTGTGACTGAACGTCTTGAAGATGAAGATGGAAATCTTGAAGTATCAAATTGAGGCTCTTACAGGAGTCTGTTGTAATACTGTTTTCTACAAAACTGGGGAATAGGAGGTTATACAGAAACACACTGACTGGTGCTTCCTGTTACATATGAATATGTAGTTCCAAGGATGTAACTGTGTTCTGTGATCGAGTTTACTTGTGCATTATGCTTTAATGTTGGATGGATGAATATATTTTTGGTCGTGGAATGCATTCCTATTGAAATGTAACAACTGTTTTTAGAGTGAGTAGGCAGCATGCATATAAACGTTAATATTTTGCATGAATGGTTGAATGTGTATTTGAACATATTGCAGAAGTGTTAGATGGAGGGAAGAAGGAATGGACTCTCACTTCCCTGAGGGTTACTTAAGAACACTGAATACCATTTTAAAGTCTACCTAATGCAACATTTGGGGCTTTTGGATTCCTGTCTTTTTTTTTTTCTTCAGCAGATGTTGCATTTAGGGATTGTTTCCCATGGGGGAGATCTTCTACTTGAGTTTTCCTGCAGACTTACCACACACTCCCACCCTCACAGACAGACCTAAATGAAGCCACATCATTTAAAACTATAGAATCATAGATTTGATTGAGTTGGAGTGGACCTTAAAGACCCATCTAGTTCCAACCCTCTGCTGTGGACAGGGACACCTTCCAATAGAGCAGGTAGGTCTAAGCTTCATCCAGCCTGGCCTCAAGCACTTTTGCATTGGTGCACCCACAGCCTCTCATGCACAAAGCCTTTGACACTGTTCTGCAAGTCCAGGTAGATAATTCCAGTTGCTCTTTCTCTATCCACTCTCCACCAATGCTGCTCCTGTTGCAGGAGACCATGAAACTGAAGGTATTATTCGTCCATGGTGAAGTCATGTTGGCAGTCATAGATTGCTGCTTTATTCTGTGCAGATCCAGGAGAACCTGCTCCATTACCTTTTTCTCCCTTATTAAAAATGGGTTATAACTTTCCTTTTCCAGTCATCAGACCACCACAGCTTTTCAAATATGAGGGATAGTGGCATATGTTAATCCCACAGTTTCCTCAGAACCCTCAGATGCATCTCATTAGATACTATGGAAGCGCACGTGTTGTTCTTTTCTTGCAATGGGAAGTTCTTCGTTCTCGCAGTCACTGGAGTTCAGATCCAGTTGCTCCTTCCTTATTCTCTCCCTGCATTCTCAGACCACATCTTCACAAGTTATGTATTCCTGCCAGCATTACCTGTGCAATTTGGTTTTCTTTCAGTTGGGCTACAAGGCATTGATTTAACCCAGTTGATCTTCTGCCTCGCCTGTGCAACTTCTTGCATGAAGGGATTGCGAGCTTTTGTGTCTGAAGAAAAATAAGTGATATTTTAGCTTGTGAAGACAGTTTCCCTTAGTAGGCTGTTCTGTAAACAGTGTGGGATTAGGACAGCCCATATGTGGATGCACTGATATATTTTGAGGACTTGTTTTGAGTACTGGTGTGTTATAGAAAAAAAAAAAAAATTATTTTGTATTCCATAAAACTACAGACATGTAAGCCTAACAGGTTGGGTCAAAAATGTTTTATGTTCTCATACCAAAGCTTTAGTGAAACATGCAGTTAAAACATGGATGATGTGTGTCTTTTGAACTGGGGGAGGAAAGGGGGAGAAATTTTCAGAACTCTTGAAGCCATACTGGACAGAGATTGTTCTTCTGTCTCATCACTAGGTAGCTATCAGATGTCCTCGCAGCATTGTGTAAATGTCAACATTTGCATATGGTGAGTCTCCAGCACTGCCTTGGTGTGCAGCTGCCTTGGACTGTACCTGTGAGTGATTGCATGGTGGGATGTATCAGTGCCAGAACAGGGGCCTTGGTGTCCCTATGCACTCGTGTTTTGGGAAGCTTGCTTTTTTGAGTTAAAACAGGCCGAGCAAGTTAGAAGTCAGAAATAAGTTGTCTAAACGTTGTTGGCAGAACATCTTATCTGAACTGCCGTGGAAGAAAAGGGAAGAACTGTCCTACATTCCAGAGAGTGGTGCAGGCATGAAGTTAACTGCAGTCTAAGCATCTTTATAACCATTGGAAGTATGTGCAAATCCCTGTATGATAAGAATTCTAATAAAGGCTGCTCAGGGAAATGGGACAGCAGACAATCGTCTCCTCATTTACTGCAGTCTATAAAATGCTTCCATGTCTTTCATGTGCAGAGACATCCTAAATTATACAGTTTTACTGCTTAGCTCACATGGACTTCTGCATTTCTGTACACTGCTGTGTTTCCCTAACCGTCATGGCTGGTGTGTCCTGTCGTCTCTAAGCTTTGTTTCTGTGCATTCACATGGACTGTTGTTTCAACAAAGAGGATTTTAACTGGGAAAGCACTACAGAGTGATGTCTTTGGAAGATGTGTGCTTTCTCTTTAGGGTGTGGTAATCAAAATACTGCTTATGTGAGTTACATCTTGGAAGCCAAAAATGATAGGATAGTCACAGATATGAAAGGTTAATTTTGTTATTGTTTAGCAGCATGGCTTTACCAGGCATTTGCAGCTTTAAGCATGTGATATATTGCCCAACATGTATAATGATTACTTGCTTTTCATTTCTTTTCTTGTAGGATGACTTTCGGGTTCCTGAATGTGCTGTCAGATGCTGAATTATTGAACTAGGTGAATCTTCTGCATTTATTTCTTATCTTCAGAAAGGCCTAAAAGAGCAGAGGACTGGCATTTGTTACAGTGTTTTAAGGTAAGATCTGACTTGCTAGGGGAAACAGGGAAGATGATGAATATGAAGATATGGTCTCATGGACTGTCCCAGTCCATCTCTGACTCCATAGTAAATCATACCGTTGTGGTTTCTGTACTGTGTGTAACACTGGACCAGACTGTCAGTATTTGCCTCTAAGGATAAAATATCACCTCAGTAAGCTAAAAAATGATGCAGTGAAGAAATAACTTGTTATCTTTCCTTGGATGACCAGTTCTATTTATACATATACCCTTTCATTAGACTGCCTTAAAGCTTTGCCTACATATTAATAAAGTTTTAGTAGTGAAAAGATTTAGTCTTCTGTCTCCATGGGATGTTGGCTTGAGACATGTTCTTCACCAACAAAAATACAGGTAAGAAAAACTGAAGACATTAAAAACCAGATGAAACTGTAGAACTATAGCTGACTTAATTGAGCATTCTCCAACTAGAGGTTTTGCACTGTCATCGCTTTCATTAATTTATACAATACCTGTATTTTGCACCTGTCTGTTCAGGTTCGTATCTGTATTTCTGCTCCATGGTAGTGCTGCTGTGCTTTTTGACCAGCTGTGTTGTGCACCCATATGCACAACATAATCTTTTCACTGCAGAGGCATCTGAGTAAGCAGGGGCTGTGCTTGAATTATGCTTGTGGTAAGCCAAGTCCAGGGAACTAATTGCTTCATAAAGGGCCTCTTTGCTACTGAGCCCTTGGTTTCCCTCATGTTTAGCTGTTTTCAGGAGTAATCACTGACTCCTTATTTACTTTAAGGAACTACTGTCTCCCTCTTTGTTGCATGCAATGTGGTGTGCTGTGGGTTTGGGTGACAGATCATCTAGAACTTATCTCTTGAAGGGTAAATATGTGTCTCTGGTCACTGCTTGAGGTAGCTCAATGCAGTTTAAGTGCTGTCTTGTGAAGGCAGACCTCGGGCTAGTTCCTTTTGCACCAATTCTGGTCTCTCACTCCTACTTTTCTTTAGGAAAGGCACTTATGTCTTTTCTGTTATCAAATAACCGCTAGGTCAAAGCACCCATAACTGCTTCTAGGCCCCATGGCGGGGCTGTATGGAGAAGAAACTCCTTAGAAAAGGCTAAATAAGGAGACTTGCCACTGTGGTGAGGTTTCTTCCAGTTCCTGTGTGGCTGCAGGCCACAGCCATGCCCTGGCTGTGGAGAGCTGCACGCACAGCCAAGCACAGCCTTCTGGGCAGAGGGGATGGGGATGTGTTGGATGGCTGTGCTCATCTCTGACCTGACACCCTGTGCAGGGAGGGGTGTGTAAACACCCTTTACAGAAGGGGTTGTTAAGCACTGGAATAGGCTCCCCAGGGAGGTGGTTGAGTCACCATCCCTGGATGTGTTTAAAAACCATTTGGATGTGGTGCTCAGGGACATGATTTAGCAGAGGGCTGTGAGAGTTAGGGTACTATGGTTAAGCTGTGGTTGGACTTGATCTTTAAAGTCTTTTCCAAACTGAATGACTCTATGATTCTATTTGGTATGAGTAGCTGCAGCTTTGATTGTTGGGGGGGACATGTGGGAGGGTATATGAGGTGCAGAGTGGGAAAGGAAGAAATTTTAAGAAGGTATGCAGACCAAAGAAGAGTGTGAGTGCAGAAAGGCTGGAAAAATTGTGCCAGCTGTTACAGAGCCAAAGTAGCAGTGACTACCTGGCTCCTTCTTGGGACTGATGGGATGCAACATCATGGCTAAGGGGCAGACTCCTCCAATTTCAGCTCTTGTCACAGGGCTGTGACAGCAGAGTGTTCATCTCAGGTTCACACAGGTGCTCTGCTGCTCTGACATACTAGCATGGCTGCTGTAATGCTGGATCTGTGAGTTGTAAGTTAGCATCCCCCTTACAGAGTGCTTAATGATGGCATTTGGTGCTTCTCTGAACTGTGCTGAATTCCATGATCACGTGTGGTAATGGGGGGAGAAACAGCAGGCTTCATAAAATTAACTTTTATAAAGCCACAGTTACCTCACTGGGATTGTCTGGGATTTTTTTAATGCCAGGGCTTGCAGCCTTCATTTAAACCAGTATTTTCTTTCACTCCAGTCTCCTCAGACTTCAGATTAACAATTTTGTTTTTCACAGCAGGACCTCGATCTACTAAACCTTGTGGTTTCTTTTCCTGGCAGATTTAACTAAAAATACTAGCAGCTACATTCCTTAGTGTAGGTTTTTACGTTTCAACTTGTTCATGGGGAAGACAGACTTAGTAACAAATGTGACTAGATCTTGGTACAACATAATCCAGGATAGTTTCTGCCTGCAGACATTGTGCTTTCACAGGGGTACAGTATAGGAGCAACTTCAGCAAACATGGAGTTATTTGTTGCTGTGGCACAGGTTGTATTGAAGCTTAGTCAAACCTGATTCCCTGCTTCCAGAATTTTTTGGGCTCACTGGAGCAGTTAAGTCACTTTCACAATGATTGATGAAGCTCTGGTTATCTACAGAGGTTTATGAGTTTTGACAAAGCATACCTATTGTAGGCGAAGTTCGATTTTGTTACATAACACTGCAGACCTGCATTAGAAAACTCAGTTTTGCAAATTCAGCTGTCATTGATCAGCTGTCTTCCTCTTCATGCCCACAAATTCAGTGACATCTCTTATTTGGCCAGACATATCCACATGATTAGCTGGTAAGAGATGTGACGCAAGTACTGTCCCTTACATCCCTCCTGCTCATAGCTTTGACTGTGCTCAGTGTGCTACAAACCAGTCACACAGCCCAGCTCTGCTGTATTACTCTCTTCACCCTCCCATACACAGTTTTCCAGGCAGGGACATTCTTATCACGCCAACTACCTGGAGAGACATGTGGGCTCCTGTCTGAAGTGGATCATTGCTTGTATGAAGATCATCCCAAATATCCTTGCTGATGTTTCTGGACAGATGATGGGTAGCAGAAACAGCTGCAGAAGCTTGCAGTGTGACCCAAACCCGCCTCCTGGTGAAGCTGCCATCCATGCTGTGCACCTGGACTAGGCACTGGAAGCCAAAATAAAGTGATTCTTTGAGGTTTCTTGGTGACCGCAGTAGCAGAGCCTGTGTGGAACCTGGATGCACAGACTTGGTGGCAGCATCTTTTTGCTGCTGTTGTCTAGCTCTTGTGTTCAGAGTGCTTTAATGCTCATGTTTCAGATATGCAGTGTAATTCAGTTACGTGCTGAGACTGCTATGGCATGAAGACATAGGACTGACCAAACATAACTGGGTTGTGCTGTACCATCTTTGGCTTAAAGATGCCTGCTGAGGAACCCCACTTCCAGCTTGTCTACTGCTGCTGTAAATGTAATGAGGAAATATCGGTGTGATAACAAGTTCTTTATGCTGATGAAAGCCCTGCCTGTGCTTTTCTGATTTATGATATGTGAAGGATGAAAAAAAAAAATTGTTAATCTTTAGGGCTACCTAAATGTAAACAAAACCATCTTTTTTCCTTAGCTCTTTTGTTATCAGGACTTGAGCAGTTCAGTCCCTGCCTTATAATTTCTAGAGACTGGTAATCAATTTCCAGTACTGAAAATAAATTCTTCTCTTGCTTCAGGTTTTAGTTTAAATAAATCCAAGGTTTTGAGTTGTCGCATATATATAACCTTTTAAGCTCCTTATATGTAAGGCATAAGAGCAACTGATCTCGCCTTCTGCTAAATGTACTTTTACTTTTCTAAAGGAGATGCTTTGTCCACTGAGAGCTGTGGCTCAGCATGCTAATAAAACTCACTTTATGCCTTTAAAATGTTTATTCAGAGTGGCCTGGCTAGCTTACAGTAGCTGTGTGGGTGGACTGTCCTTGAATTTTGTAGACTTAATTTAGTACTACACAATACCTAGTTATGGAAAACAGCTATAAATTGTCTGTGTGCAGCCATGCATTATTGATAAAGGGTAGAATGAGCTCCACAATTCCTTTACTTGATGCTGTTAGTGCAACAGCTGGCTGATTTAGGATTATTTTTTCTTCCCCATTGGCTGCAAAATGTCTCTGAATTTGCTCTTGGATCTTGATTTGTGTGGGTGGGAAATTTTGCTTTTTCTCCAATACAAGTAAATACAATAGAAATGTATCCACAGAGAAGAAACAAGCTCAGTGCTTGTTTCCAGTGCTAGGAAGACAGTAAGTCTGACTGTATGCAGAGGATAGAACTTAAAATTGTCACAGTACTCAGAAGCGCTCAAGGTGTTACAGTAAGTTTCAAAATAAATAAATCCTTTAATATATGTGATTTGACACATGCTTGGAGAAAATGCTTTACCGTGAGTCAGGTGTGCTGTGTAATTCCAGTGTTCCTTCTGAGTTTATGAAAAATCTCAACAGTCTTAAATTTCACAATATGTTTTTCCCTTTGACATCTAAGATTAGTAGAGTGTCTTCAGAACTTGATTTACAAATAAAGCAGTGCTATAAACTGAATGGTTCTTTCCCTGTAGTTGAACAAACATACAATGAGCTGCTCAACAGACTGGAATCTAATGAGTAAATAAAGTAGTGATAAAATAAATAAAAAAGGAACTTGTTGGTAAATCTATCGAAGTCTGTCTTTCCAGCAAATAACTCTGAAGCTTCTTATGCTATAATTTCTGGAATGATAGCTTATCACAGACTATTATTATTCCTGTATCACAGTAAGAATGTACAGTTTGTGGCAAACAAATACTGAGTTTGCGTAGTGACTTATTTTGCTCTTTCTGTCTGAGTACTTCAGTATTCTTCAGTAGAATAATATATTCTTCAATAGAAGCATTCAAAACCTCTGTGTACAGTTTTTTTTTCCTTATGCAATGTTAAGGTAGCAAAACACGAATGTACATGATCTTCAGAAGCTGAACTGATGTTTATAGTGCTTTATTCTGTGGGGAACTGCTATGTATTGGTTTAGCTTTCTCTATTTTTACAGCCTTGAAAGATGAGAAGTTTTAAATAAGGAAGTAATTGGGCTGGTTGCATGGTTTCAAAACGGAGGCAGGAAAAATTAATGGAGAGAAGGCCTAACATGATTTAGAGAGTCCTGCTAAGGATTTACATTAAGAATAACTCGTTCTTAAAGTTTATTTTCTGATGGAAATTGTGGGGTAAATCAAATGCAAATGATTAAAATGCAGAATTCTTACTGACTTTGTAAATCTAACTCCTTCAGTAATAATACAGTCATTTATCTTAAGGAGGGCATGGGGCTGTGAGGATTTAAACAAAAGCATCAACAACTTGGTGTAGATAGTTTTGGTGACAAAGATAATGAATTTTGTGGCTTGTTTAGAAGGCTGTTGTGGAAAGGGAATAGGTTTTCCAGAGATCGTCTGATTGAATCCATTTATTGCATCCTGTGGATGAAACATCTGTAACTCAGGCACAGTGTTGGCAACTAAAAATTCTGTACTGGTAGAAAATTGATTTGATTGTACAGAAAATACAAGCAATTGGACACTTGCATACTTCTAAAACACTTCTTGATTTTTTTTTTTTATGTATCATTGCTAGTTCCTTTTCAGCTGCATCAAAATACAGGATACTGACTTTTTTATGTCTAGGACAGGAGTTGAATGCACCCTTTTTTTTTGTTTGTTTTTTGTTTTTTTTTGAAAGACACTCAAAGTACTGCTTTTAAAAGCATGGGGTAGAAGGTGTTGCATCCATCCCTACCTAGATGTAGCACCAAGTGCTCTGTCTGTGACAAGTTGCTGCACGCAACAAAACGAGGGGGGAAGCACCTGCTCTTTCCATTCTCCTTTCACTTGGTACAAAAAGATGCATAAAACTAGTTTGGGTGGGACGAATTTCAGCAGTCTCTTTCTGGCTTGATTAGCACTGCAAAACCTGTCCTGGTTGCAATGCAGCCGCCTTGTGCACTGGTTGCCTCCCTGTTTTAAGCCTGCAGCGTGGCAGTTTGTTGCCGCACCACCACATGAAGCCCTGGGTGGGATCGGTGCTTTTGCAGGGAGCAGCTCAGTTCTTGTCTGCAGTCCAAGCTCTTCCAGCCAGGTGATAGGGTATCTTGTGTCTCACAGGTACACTTGCAGAAGCTGTTCTTTTTCTTTATATGTTGCATTCCTCTCTACCAAATTTGCAGGATAATTAATTGTCTGCTTATTTTAGGGAATTATTATGACAGTAATGCTGTTACCTGCTGAGAGGACTCCTGCAGTGATATAAACTGATTCTTAGTAAGAACCTTCAGTAAAAATATAGCCCGAACTACATTTCAGCTGTGAGAGCAGTGAATTTTCTGCAGAACATGCTGTAAGTGGAGCTACGTCCTTGCCCAGTGACCTTATAACTAACCTTGCTTTGTCCTTCTGGAAGCTACATTTGTGCAGTGAAGTTGGTGAACCCTTTCCTTTCGTGGAGAGCAAAGCAGTTCACAGCCCTCTTCTCCCTACTGGCTGGAGACTCACCAGTATGCCTAGGAGCATTACCCATCTGCTAGGTAGTACACACAGCCTCTGGGTGCTCTGCTGTCCTCTACCTCCTCTTTCCTCACCTTTCCTCCTCTTCGTGCTACTTTTAATGAGGTGTGCTAGAATGGTTGCACAATTTTTCCCAGTGTGCATTAATACAAACATGGCTAAGCTGTATGTGGTGTAAACAAACGTGGTTAGAAGTAGCAGGAAAAGTACTGTGTGGATAGAAATTGAGCTGTGTTGTTGGAGAGAATGGTTGCGCCTCCAACTAATTACAAAATAACTGAATAAGCAGTTATGAGTTGCCTCACTGCAAATTAAGTATCTGAAGTATGAACTATTTTTTTTATTTGCTGCAGTTCGCTTTCAAATGGAAGATAAGTTCTGGATCTAGCATAATCCTCAGATATTCTTCAAGGTTTCTTACTTATCTTATTTCCAGTTTAATCCAGGATATCTTGTGCACCTGGAATATTGTGCTCTCAGTGCAGACTTTTATTTATGTTGCTCTGTTTATACTGTGTTTTTGATAGGTTTCTGTAGTACCTGTACAAGAAAGGCAGTGCTGGAAAGTAAAGCTAAATACAGAATAGATTTTTGAGGCTGGAAAAATCCCATGTTAAGGGAACATCAGTTATGATAGTGCATAGTGTGTTGTGAAGGAAGTTTTTCTCCAATAATTTTGAAATAAATGGCTCCACATAAATTGTACTTACATGGGCTCCTGAGATGGAAATGAGATTTTCTCTGGAGTGAAATCAAAAGTGACTTTAAGTGAGCTGTGTTCCAGCTTTCACTGCCTACCTTACATGCTTTGCCTGTTTTCTGAAATCTTTTGCTGCCCTGCTGCCATGCAGGGCATGCAGCTGATGATGGACCTCAGCAGAGATGAATCAGCAGTGGTAAAACATGTTTTCCTTGATAATGAAGGCTGCACAGGGAACCAGATGCATGCTGTTGCTTCACAAATGTCTGTGTGGAAGTCCAGATGTTAACGATGTCACATGCATACCAGAAAGATCTAAACACAGGGACTTACGAGTTGTCACAGCAGAGTGCAGCCAAGTCACCAACTCGAGGCTCTGGCTGTGTTCTCCAGTAGCTTCTCCCTCTGTGGTGTGTGTTGCTCTGCTGGTTCCTCCTGGAGGACTGAGGAGGGCAACATCTGCACAACAGTGTGCAAAAGGCTCAGTATTAGGAGTGACTAATAGCCATTAGGCTTATACCATTCTCCAAAACCTCTGGGTTAATTCTCTGAAAAGTGAGTAGGTAATGCTGTCTTTCTGACTTTCTTTTTTCCCAAACTAATTTTCAAGCTACTGAACACCTTCAAAAGAGTGGGTGGAAAGTATATTTTCAGAGATGCTGGAATCTGGCCATGACTCCCAAAGGGAAAAACAGTTCTCATGCCAAATGCAGAAGGGTGGCAAGACATCTCATTTTAAATCTGCCTTTGGGGAAGGATGGATTATTGCACGTTCTGGCCAAATTAAAAATTGTAGAAAGGAGGGGAAGGTGTTTTCTGGCAGCTTACTGCTCACTGGTGAGTAATGCTGGTATCTCAACTTGTTTCTGTCACATCACTTCATGTTAACTGCTCTCTTCATTTTGTTCTGAATTCTTTAGTATAAAATTAAGTACCAGCTTCCCTCTGTTTTAAGAGGGGGAGAAAATGATGTATTTCGAGGAGGTTCTTGGCACTTTAAAGAGAAATGGAGAAAGCAGGAGAGTGCCTTTCAAACTTGTAATAATTAATGGAATTTCTAGTCAGGGAGGAGTTTGGCTTGTTTGATGTAACTTGGCAGCAGAAGTATGCATCTCATTTTCTACGTGTGTATTTACTTAACTTTCAGCTGTGCATTAAATGTGCCTATAAAATAGCTTTTAGTCATGGCTGAGATCAGATTAAGCAAGTAAGTGTGGATTTAAATGTATAATAGTGTAGCTAGGTTAAGGCTGGCTAAATGGGATTGGTATAAGGATCAGTCACTTCAAGGTGAATCTCTCTTTGGACAGCATAGCAACATTTATGTTGAAAAGGGGAGATTGCTGAGAGGTTGTGTCCTTCGCAAGGTATCTGAAACAAATTATGATCTGCCAGTGGTTGCTCAGTAATTGGATGGTATTGGAAATAAGCTTTCTCTTTTGATAGTTATGAAAATGAAGCGTTCAGGAGTTCAAGGAATCTTGATGGCAAAAACAGTCTCACAAACTAAAGAGCACGGGATGTGCATAAGCAATGAACTGTAGTCTGAACAAATTGAGAGAGGAAACATTTTCTTCTGCTGGTTCACTCCTCAGACTTACGCACTTCTTTTGCATTAGGTTTGCCCCCAGGAAGAGTACCTAACCCTACTCATGAGAGTCCAACGTTGGCTGTGACGTTAACCTGTCTCACGGAGCTTTTTTTCAATGCAAGTGGAATGATTCTGTGGAGATCTGTACATTTGCTTTAGAGATGGGCAGTTGTTCTTAATTTTAGGATTGCTAGTATACGCATGCTGTAAAGCTCAGATTTTGAAAGGAATATCATAAGTTTTAGTTGAGCTTCGGAGGCTGACTTTCATGCTTCTTCTGTAGGTGATTGAAGGTTGCCTCACTGTATGACAAAATTTTTTCTTCTTGGGTTGGCATGTCTGAAAGGCTCTTTGAGAGTACTGGTACAGATAATTTGCACAAATCAGATAAACCGACTAACAGTAGTTGTACTACAGAGAACTCTGAACCATAAGCTCCAGATCCATGTACTCTCCATATGAACAACAAATACTCAGGAGGACCACACAAAAAGAGAATCTTGAGACCTTGTATAAAGAGGAGTATTGAATAAAGGCTATGTAGTGGATAACTTCTATGAATGACTAGCAGTGGAGAGGATACATCCTTGGACAGGAATGGCTGTCTTTTGATCAGTCTGGGGAGGAATTTACTGGAAAACGTTGTCAAGTTATGGAAGGCATTTAATTTGTTATAGTTTTTAAATCCAAAATATAAGCTATGGGAGTTTCTCTGTAGTAATAATGTGGTTAAAATAGTTTATGTAGGGAATGTGTTGATACACAGGTAACCTGTATAGCCTACAGCTGTTTTTGTTTCTGTAAACTTCAATAAATACAATGGTTGGACTGGATAAATGAATAATGGTGGGGAAAAAAAAGAGCTGCACTGAGAATACAAGAAATGTGCATTAGATGTTGTTGGTTTGTTGAGGCTCTTGGCTGCCTCATAAGAGAATTTACATTTTTATATATTGAAAAAACAACTTTGCTTTTTTCCCACTCCTTATTTGTTTCGTATTTTCTGTGGGTTTTTTTTTTTTTTTTTGGTCTTCCTTGTATTTTCTCCACTGGATGCTTTGGAGAGACCTTTTAATTCAATAACTCTATTCTATCCACAGGTATTAACACAGTGTCTCTTCTTTTTCCCGTGCTCCCTTTGGAGCAGAAAGAAGTGATGTCCATGAAGTGGATTAACAATTCAGTGAACCGTGCTACTACCACAGCACTCTTAACATACCACATCACAGAGCAGATGTGAAGAAGGCTTTTAAAGAATCTCCTGTCATGAGCAGTCAGCAACAGCTTTGCTGCACGGATGACACATGGTTTGCTGGCTAGCTTTGGTTAGGGTGCTGATAGGACAAGGCTGTGTGTCCCAGGACTAGCCTTGGGGTTGGCAGTGGGTGCTGGGTGATAGTGCTGTGGCAGATGGCTCCTTCTGGGCTGCTCTTTGTTCATGAGCGCATCCACGGTGTCCTGTCACACCAACAGCACCACAGTTACAGGGTTATAAAACACGAATCTTTCTTCAGAGTGAGGTTTGAAAAACAAAAAGAGGGCCATTATGCGAGTGCTGTGCTGCAGGCTCTTCTGTAGCAAGGAGCAGCACAGTGTGGGCCTGTGCTTGGTGTGACACCAGTGGCACAGATTAACTGCCTCCTTTGTTAGCCAGTGGCACCTGTGAAAGTAGGTCTCCTGTGCAACGCACCACTCACAGGCAGTAGTCAAGGCTGTCTGGGCAGGAGGGAGAGGAACGGACTGTGGCTGGAAGATGTAGGCCGAGCGCTGTGGTAGCAGCAGCAGTCACAAAGGAGGCACCGCAGCCTTGTTTTCTTGGCTGGCACCATGCTTTTGCCTTTGCATGGCAAGCTACAAGGGGAACAGATCTAGCTGTGGGACTGTGAACTTCTAGCTGGTGGAGTTTCCTCGTCTAGGAGATGGGGAATTGTCATGGCAGGGCAGTAGGAGTTCAGAAGGGAGCTGTGCTAAGTGCAACACGCTGCAGCAGAGACCAACCTGCCAGAACAAAACTGTGCTGTGGTAAACAAATCAGATGAGCAAGACTTAGCCAGAGCCTACGTAAGGAACAGGACAGAACTGTGTGGTAATAGCAGTTCATTTTAATTGTTTTGTTTTGATACTCACTGTTTTGTTCTTGGCACGGGGAAGTGTTGCATCTGAGGTTTCAGTGTACAGCTGCAGAAGAATTTTAATTCTTAGGCAGTGGAGAATGAAATTATACTGGTAATTGTAGGAGATAGTAGCTGTTCATGCAAAAGTCAGTCCATCAGCATATTCTGTTAGAGAGAGGCATGTCCAAGGTCCTGCTTGTTCATCTGAAGTGACAAAAGCTGTTTCTGACTGCTGTTCATCTTGGGTACCTGTGACCTCTTCATGACACAGCAGAAGTTAGGATCCCTGCAGGAAGCTCTTCGAGCACTTCTGGTGTACACAGGGTACAGATGGAGCAGTTCTTATAAGTAAATATCTAAAAGCATTGCCTCCTATGTTATGATGTTGGCTCACCACAACAGAGGCAAATGGTGGTATGGCATAGAGGCTGAGCCTTCTCAGCAGTGTTACATTACATGTTGCTGCTGTGTGGCAGATGGCAGCAGAGGGACACTGACAAATTGGTGTCTCACAAGGAAGTGTGAATCAAGCAAAGGTGTGTTGTTGAATTCTTCCATGCAGAAAAAAATAGCACCCACTGACATTCATCAACATCTGAATTCTATGGATACCAAACAGTGAATGTGAGCACAGTGAGGAGGTGAGTGGTGTGTTTCAGCAGTGGCAGTGGCAATGTGAAAGACAAGCCATGTTCTAAATGACTATACACAGCTGTCACACTGCAAAATGAAGAGCGTTTTGATCAGCTCATCTGCATGAATTGGCTAGTGGCGTTGACTACACTGAGAAAGAGTGTTTTGCAGCTGAGAACTTGCTCTATTAAATAGTGCTATTGTGTGCTTTGTACCTGCTGAACTTACCGTGGAAATAAATAGGAGGTATTACTTCAGCGGTGACCTATAGACTTGAAATCCAATGGCTTTTGTTTTTCTTTTGAGAAGGAAGGTGTTCTTTTCTTTACTATAGCATTGTTCATATAAAAGTGTGCTTGTTTAAAAAGGGAAGTCAGCTTTTTGATGGCAAATTACCACTGTGCTTTTGTTACTTAAACTGAGTTTCTTTTCTGAAGTGGCAAATTACTGTGCAGATCAGGAGGAGGAGATTTTTGCAGTCCAGTTCCCCAAGTCACATGCAGCTCTGCAGGAGAAAACCATTGTTATATTCACTATTTAGAGAAATCTGTTCCAAGGATAGGACTTGTGCTCAGTGGATGTAGCCTGCAGTGCCCATTACGTGGCTCTGTTATGGTGCACATGCTTTCAATTGTGTGCAGGCTAACATTAAAAGGCATTAGTTGTATTTGTGTCCGGTCACACAAATGAGAACACAAGAGGTCAGAACTTCAGACTTCATCAAACACCAGCAGGTTTTTCTGGCTGTTGAACAGCTCTGCAGTACTTCCCTGTATCATTCTTTGTCTGTTGTTTACAAACTGTTTTCTGTTAATCTCTACAACTGAGATTGTAAGATATTTAGAAAATAGCACTACTGTCTGTTATGGAGGCACTGAAAGATGAGTATGTTGTTCCATTACGAAAACTGTCCTTTTCATAAGAAGCTGAAAAGGTAGTGAAAGCACTAGGAAGGATTACAAAACCTGTCTAAGTGGAGCAAGTCTGCTTTAAAACTCAGTGCTTGCTCTATAAATTGAAATCTGGTATGGAAATGAGGCAGCCCCACTGAAAGTAGCAGCGAATACATGTGCTTCTCAATCTGTGGGCACAGTGGAGTAATCTATCCTGTCCCAATCCACGAGCAACTCTGAACAGTGATTACAATTCAAATATCTGATAATAATTAGGTGGACTATTATATTGTCTGTCCTGGCTAGGCTAACAGTCCTCCCTGCAGAGGGAACGCTGCTGGATGTGTGCACTGCCACTGGTACTGCTCTGAAGGTTTGGGGGTTGGACTCGGTGATCTCTGGAGGTCCCTTCCAAGCCCTACAATTCTGTGATTCTGTCATTCTGTGATTGAGAGGAACAAGATTAAAGCTGTGCATGGTATTCCTCCCCAGCCTTACCCCTCGGACAGCAGTAAAACGTAGCTTTGGGCATTATTTGCAAGCGTTATGGATCCCTCCTTCAAATTAGATTTTTGTGGGTGCCCACAGAAAACACTGGCTTGCTTTGGCCATGTATTACATGAGACAAAGTTCCACTTTCTGGAAGAATGAAAGGAGGAGCAGCACAATGTCCTCTCAGGAGCTAGAGAGTATAAGGAGGGCTAGATGGCAGATCTGGCAGTTTACTTTGCCTGACAATGCTCTTGCCTGTGCACAGATCACACTTAATAGACGTCTTGGAGGAAACTGGAACTTGTCTCTTTGGCCATTTCTATCAAATGTCATTCCCAAGGAAAGTTGTACTGCTGGATTAGGTTTCTGTAAGGGAGGAGATAAGCTCCAGAGAATCTGAGATCTCGAGAACCTTCTATTAGTAGCAAAGCAGAGATAAGCTACAAAGAATAGTGCTATTTCTTGTGGCTTTGGTGCCTTCATGGCCTCATGGACAGTATGTAGATAACTTTCTTATTTCAGTGGACATAAATTTTTTTACTGGCTCAGATATGTGTGATTCCCCTTGTGTCTTTAGCAACAGTACATGCAGGTTCACGATATTTAATACTGATGGAATGCTATAATTTTTGAAGGGCAGTTTGTGTACTTGATCCTTACTTGATACTCTGGATGTGCAGTTAAGTTTGCTGCATAGCTTCAATCGTTGCAGACTAGCAGCTGACAGCTATTTCACTGGACAAAAGGGTTTGGGTTTTTTTTTTGTTATGAAAGTGTTATCTCAACTGTGTTGTGGTTTATGCTTGAGAGTATTTTCATAATTTTTTGTTATAAGCCTATCACCAGGTGTGTATGTATATAATGTATGAAAAAAAAAAAAACAGAAAACCTTAGGCACACAGTCATTATGGGAAAATTAGTCTAAACTCTGTCTACACAGGAAAGATAATTTGGCTGCTGTATTGTGCTTGACTGGGTTGAAAGTCTTTTGTTGTTGTTAACATTGTGTTTACTGCAGACTTTATTTTTGAAGAGGATTACGAGATGTTCTAAGTTTTAGAGAACAGCAAGAACAGAAATAGAACTCCTTGTACCTGAATTTTTCTGTCAGTCTTTGCATGTATTTGTATCCAAGTCTTCAGTAGCAAGGTTAAAAGTTTCATCTTAGAGTTGGCTCTTCCTGTATGTTGGTGTCTTGATGAATTCCATTGGTCTCTCTGCTGTCTCCTGGTATTTACACATAAAAAGCACAAGCATCTCCCAAAATAATAATAGTAAGTTTTCTGACTAAGCTGCAGGGTGTCAGAAGATTGGCTTGCTTCATGGATGAAAGCTTTAAAGGCAGAGATTTATGATGGGAAGGATCCCAGGGTTTCTGGGCCTTCTATATCCATGCTGCCAGAAACGTTCTTGTTGGAGCAGGGAGCAGACAGACCTTGGCACTCATTTGTGGGCTGTTGATGCCTACAGTCTGGAAATACAAGAAAGACAGTGGTAAACAACTCTGCCAGGGAGCACCCAAGTGGGCTGCATCCCAGCCTGCTTCTGCAGTCATCCCTATAGGACCACTACACTCCTCCTACCTTCTTGGTCTGTAGGAAAGATGGCCACATCATGCTTTCACAGTATTCTTCCTAATTCCTGGTGCCTCCCATGAGTTGTGGCTCAGCAGTATCCACTCAGTGCAGTGTTAGCCTGGGGTGCTCTACACCCTGCTGCCACCTTCCTTCACCCTCCCAGCAATGTCTGCTTTGCAGGATCAAGTGTCCCTTGGTCAGTGTTCTCAGAATGTGCTGAGTAAGTCCAGGGAGGAGTTGCAATCCCTCAGAAACATACTGCATGTGGACTGGTCTTTAACAGGGGGGTTGCACTTGATCTCTTGAGGTCCCTGTGATCAGCTGGTCAGGCAAAGCTTCCAGAGTTCAGGGCCCTGTGGAAGTGCGATTGCTCTTAACCAGCCTGTTTTGAGCTGTAAAAGGTAATAATAATTACATGTGGTGCTAGTACTGCACAAAATTATTTCTATACAAATAATTTTCCTTTGATATCAGTGCCATTTGTGAGTGAATTAGTCTAAACAGTAGGATGTGACTCATTCTGCTAGCTTTGCTGTCTTACGGCATGAAAGCCACAAACTGGGCTGAAGGGTGAATACAGGTGGGTTTCATAAGTTTGTGCAGTAAGTATAGTTACTGGATCTGGGTATTGCCCTGTGGCATTTGTGATGGGGATGCAACTAATGTCTGAGAGGCAGTGCTGCATTTCCGAGTCTTGCTGTTTGATGCCCTCTGCATGCCAAGCTGCTGAATAGCTGGTCTGAAACCAGCAGCCTGACTGTGGGCTGCTTCGAGCCATGGCCAGAAAAGTGCAGCCCTACATCCCCAGAGAGTTGTGGATTGGCTTTATGTGACAGCTGATCAGAGGGCTGCAGCATTGTCCTGACCATAGGGAACAGGTAGCTTGCAGGTGATATGGGCAGAAGAAATGCGTTAAAGGCTTTGCTTTTTAAAATCTTAGAATATTCTGTGCAGGAAAATGTTGCTCTAGAGGCTTGGATTTCCCATAGGGCTCTACCCATCCCAGTACAAAAGTCCTGGCTCATGCAGTAGGTAGTTCAACAGGAAAAGAAAAACCAACCCAAAACACTGTATGGAGAAATGATCAAGGTACACTACTTAGTGAGAAAGAAAAGCCAGGAAGTGAAAAAAGAAAGCTTTGGATGTTCCCAACAGTCTCTGTAACAGCTGTGACATGAGCAGGATCTGCAGTTGGCAGCAAATGCCTCTGTTTTTCTCAAGAATAATGCGTTAGGACTGAGCTATCAGGTAATATCTCTGTAAATCTGCCCTGAAGGATGTTCTCTCTGTTCAACAGGATGGCCTTCTTTGCAAACACTTTTTCATAACATACTGTGTACATAAATCATGCTAATTAGAAAGATGTGCAGATTTTCCTGTCATCTGTCTGAGAAGAACAAATACTCTATACGACATCCTGTGGGTGCAGAAAAGGCCTTTATTTACTAGTCAGTAGTACTCTCTGTGCTGAGCTTCTCTCAAAAAATGTAACTTTGAATAGGTGAAATACCCTATTCGGACATGAACAATCTCCTGCCCCGCAAGACAAGTTCCATCTGTGGGCGCTCTCATACAACCTGACAGAGCTAGTCAAGTATTTCCATGTCTTTGAAATTGAGTTAGCAATTCTGGATAAGTTTTGGCATGTGTCTGCGGAGACAGGATAAAAAAAACTGTGCCTCCTTTGAAATGTAGTTGCAAATGATATGGAAATGCTGCGCTCGTTTAAAAACAAAAAAAAAAAATCTAGCTGTCTGGGAAGTCCTGAGAAATAGTCTCTTCACACCATTCTTAGCTTCTTTCCAGACCTGTAAAGTTAAGCATTTGGCCATAAAAAGATGAAGTTGAATACTGAAAAATAATACAGTAACTTTAATCCATTTTTGCTAATGCTGGTAGTGGAAGAAATGAACCAGGGTGGTGGTTTGTCTCTGTGATGCCATACTTGCTCCATAGAGTTCAGTCTTGTCTGGCAGGGACCAGAGTGCCCAGGGCACACAGGAACAGGGGCAGGCACATTTTGCATTCCCACTGTGGATTCCAGCCTCCAGCAATTTGTGGTCTGGAGCTTACTCAAGCCATAGAAAATTGGTGGTTTTATTTTTTTTCTTTTCCAGTAGCCCTTGGTGTACAAATACATTGTGTTTTTCCTTCTATCCAGCTTTTAAGTAGACGTGGGCTTTTTGTCATGCTCAACAGCTTGTAGCAAGGGCATCCGTAAGTTTATCTATGTTGTGTGAATGTGCCTCACTTGCACTTTTCTTCATCCTGCTTGAACGTCCCCACATTTGGAAATGTGGAAACACTGATTCCCAGTTCATCTTTTCCAAAGATTTATTATCCCTTTCCATTAAAGGAATTTTCAATTTTCTTTCATATAAATCAGTTAAGTTTCAAAGTATATTTTAAAAGTCTGTATTCATACTGAAAATAAAATGTCTGAAGTTCTGTATAGTGAATACCAGCTCTTCCCATTCTTCCATCTCTCTCCCAGCTAAGTACTGGGAAAAATAACTGGTTATCTTTGCTGTTGCCAGAGGCTTGTTGTTAAACTAGTAAAAACATGATCAAGAAATACATTTTTTATTCCATTTTGAGAGTTTCTAGCCCTGAAAAAGAAAGAGGAGAGCAAGAATCAGGGAGATCCTGTTCTGTTTGTGCCTACATTAGCAGAAAGGCTGGGGATTTTACATATTTAACAAAGAGTTGTTTTTCTTTTCATAGCACTTGGTAAGTGTGAGAGAGGAGGAAACATTACTGTCTGCCAGGAAGTTGCTGTCCCTCCTTGCTGCTCAGGTTTGGTCTCTTAATTGCTATGGTATCATCAGTGTCACCACTCATCAGCTCTGCCTTCAGATGGTGAGACCTGAATTTCCAATGCGATGAGCTGGGCAAGGAGTTACCAAGACTGTATTCCTCTCAGACCACAAAACTGTTTCCCCACACCTCTGTCTGATCACCTTTAAAGTAGGACTTGTCAGCTGGGAGAAATGCCATTGAGAGCCCTTGCTGCCAGGAGATCCAAGAAGGGTCCTTTTGTGTGGTGGCTCAGTGGCCACTGACTGGCTAGTGTGGATGCAGGTACAGCAGAGTGGAGCTGCGAGTTAAATTGATGTCTCCTAAAGTCATGATGACAGCTGACTGTGTGACTTGGCTGTAAGAGATGACCATGATGGCCCTCAGAGCTGCCTCACAGGACTGTGACTACTTCCAGGAGGCTAACGCTGTCCTCTCACCATAGTATCTTCCAGATGGACCTGTTGGCCTCCTCCTTCTCTTATGTTTCATTAAGTTGGGAAAGGTGAGATCTTTTTCTTCTTAAAAAGAAGAAAGACCTGACTATAGGTGATGGATCCGTTCAATTTTAGACAAAGCTTTTCTGCTGCTGTAGGAAAAGACTCCTCTAAGTAGAAGTGACTCCTGCCTTGTCCTTCTAACTCAAGGCTTAGTCTCCTGGTCATGGATGTGCCTGGATATTTCCAGTGGCTGTCAGTGCTGTGGGCTACATTGTTTCCCTTTCTGTAGTGCCATCTTTTTTCCTGAAGGAAGCTTTGTCCTATTACTAAGTGGAAGAGCTGGGAAGGAAGGTGTTAGACTGGTGTTTGTCCGCTGATCAGTGATTGGGCCTCTCAGGGCTGTTCAGTGATCAAGCAGAGTGAAAACAACCATGTTCCACTTTGTTCAGTTGTACAGTTTTTCTTCCCAGGGATTTTTAGAGTGCAACACAAAACCTGTACCAAACCAATTGATCACAATGCACTCAGACTGTGCTGGTAGCAAAGGTGGTTGGTTTTTTTTTTTGTTTTGTTCATTTCTCTTTTCAGAAAAGCTTTAGATGCCTGTTCATACACAGGTCCTGCTCTTCAGGCTTCTCTTCCTACCTTTGTGTTTTTGGTAAATTGTTGGAACTTTTTTATAAGGAAGCCAAAGAGCTTTCATTTCTGCTCTGGGATGCCACTAAGAGACAGGTTACCTTAGGGAAAGCCAGGAAGGAGGCTGTGGTTCTGAGGGGCTTCTGTTCAGCATCAGGAAAGCCACTCTGGTTGCTCTCCGAACAGAGCAGAGTAACTGCATGAGCACTGTGCCTGAAAGCCTCTGATGGGCAGGTTTACATGGACACCAGATCTCCTGGTACAACTTCAGTGACTAATGTGGGGCATAAAAGATAAATGCAAAGGCATTGAGCAGGCTGCTGATTTAAATAAAGCTTTTGCTGATACAGGTGTCTCTTTCCAGGTGTGAGGGTGAGGGACTTGTGTTCTATACGCACACACTCCTGCTGTTCAGCTCTGAGACAGAGACAGCAAGCTGCTAAGAGTTGAATGCTTTCAGTTGTTCTACAGAGGCATTGCTGTACGCAGAGTGAGATGCAGACCAGAAGGGATATTAACATCATGCAAGTCAGGCACCTGATTTGGAAATGGGTTTAATTGTTTTTCTCCTTTGCAATTTGGTGAAGTGCAGCGGGAAAGTAGCAGCATTTACTGTACGGTTTGACTCTCGGTGTTGATTACTTCTGGCAGCAACTTCAGCCAGCGGTGCTTTGGCATCAGACATAGCATAATGATTACTGTAACATGCAAACAATAATTTTGTCGTAACATCTGCCACCCTCTTGGGGTGAGGCTGCATGTTTTTCCTCTGGGCTGACACTTGCTGAATGCATTTCATTAGGTTCCCAGACACACCCTGGTTTCTGTGCAGTTGGTGTGCTTATTAAGAAGGGAACAGAAAACCTCTTCTGTTCCCAATACCCAATTTAGTAATAAACTCTAATTTCTGTCTGCAAAGAAGCTGTTATCTCCCTTATGCCTTTAAGTGCTGTGGTCTGCAGTTAGCAAAGGAGGGAGATCTGTGTTGGCCACACAATAGAAAGAAGAGGAAAGCCTTACAGTTCTTATCCCCTTTCACTGGTATGTGTGGGAGAAACGCTGGCAACCTTCTCCCTTAAAACTAACAGTTACATATTTCTTTTAGAAAACGAACAAACAATTAAAAAAAGCCCCACAACTCTTTGCACTAGATGGCAGTATGGATAGCTCTATAGGAAATCTGTTTTAATTGCAGCAATCATAAGAATGACAGTAAATATTCAACATAAAAATCATTCTGCAGTGATTGTGAGCACCTCTCACTTTGTCTGACACACACTGATTCTGAGGAGTGGCGATTCCAGGTCTGAAAAGCCTATAGGAGGCACCTATTCTCAAAATTGCAAGTAATACTGTTGTTTAGTTTGTTGTTTTCTTTGCTTTTCACTAGCTACTCTTGCCTTTCCAGACTGCTGAAGTCCTTTTGGGCTGAGGATTCATCCACTTGCTTTTGAAGGTGTGCTGGCGCTGCCCTCCTGCATGCGTAACCCATGAGGAGGATTCTGGTGAAAGAGTAGGGACAATTGCTGAATTGCTTAGAAATGCACTAAAATTATTGGCTGTGATTGCAGCTTCCTGGCCATGCGTTGGCCAGTAGATATACCAAGCACAGATACACAGATATCCTGAAGGAGCTATCTCAAGTCATAGTAATGGAAAATGTTTCCATACATAAAATAGTAAGTATAGAAACTGAACCTGGTTGAGTAACAAGACATTGTCTTATTTGAGGGTCAATATGAGATTAAATTGCCTGTGAATGCTGCCAGTTTGTCACTGGAAGGAACTGGAAGAGCAGACCTGAAGTGAGTTTCAGACAGTGGCAAAGTTAAAGGTCTGTTCTTCTGAGCCATTCATGACAAAGCATTTCTATCTTTATGATGGCTGAATTTGCACTTGTAAATTTTCTCCTAAACAAAGTTTTTCTTTGATAGGAACCTATAGTAATGAATGACAAATTCAGTTGCATTTTTATTTCAAGTTAGGGGAGAAAAAAACAAACAAGCTGCTGTCAAATATAAGAAATTGTTTTGAATTATGTTCAAGAGGTTGCTCAGATAGGAAAAAATAATATGCAGGCACCTCAGTGGGAAACTTTCATTTGTCTTAAATATTCAAAAGTGTATTTCACCAGGTGTTCTGTGGTATGTCCTTTACTTCTATACATAATTCAAGTAAGAAATTAAAATCAGTGATTTGAGACTCTATCAGAAAGGTTTAAGGCCAAGTTGATGTCATTGGTAGGAGAATGAATTATGAAATCTTTAATCACAAATAGGCATCAAGTATGCAGTTGCTCTTATGCTGTACTGAAGGAATCCTTCCTGGAAGACTTGTGCAAGCTGCGTGAGATAACAGAGGATAAACCTTGGCTTGCAAACTATCAGATCTATGAAGCAAAAGCTAGGCAATATATATAATATTATGTCTACATATTAAAATCTTTCAAATAAAAATGCAGTTTGTTTTCAACAATACTGAGAAGAAGGCAAGCAGTTTTGGGAAAAAAATAAATAATTGATGTGTTCTTGATCTTGGCAGTATATTTACTGAAAAATGCTTTATGCTGAAAAATGAACAGCTAGTTCAGTAGAAATAGAATGGTCAAAAGGAACTTTATTAAAAAGCTTTGTTTCTGTATTTTCATGATCTGTATTTTCAGAATCTCTTTTAGATGGCTGCTGGTTAACACGATGAATTATTCCTTAATTTGAATGCAACTGAGAGTTTATCCTCAAACTTACACTGTTGGAATGACTAGCTATTTCTCTGTCTCCCATTCCTCTTTGGCAACATCTCTGTTAAGTTTCTTGGCTAATAAGGCAAAAATTGCCATGTGATACAGGCTGGATTAGCAAATAAAAATTGAATTTCTTTTAAACGGGGAAAGCAAGTTGGATTCTGTTCATATACAGTCTGTATGATTGAAAGGGGCGCTGCTGTAAATTGGTCTGGTTTTCTCTATAAAGAGTGAAAATTTATAAATACTGATATGCTACAGCTAGCTCTCAGCAGAGGTTTACAGTATAGCTCTAGGAAGACATGGCTGGCAAATTAGGAGCACAGACTGCAAGGGAACTTCTTGTACAATTGCCCTGTTTTGAGCAGCAAAGTCAGAAAGGGCTGTGTAAAAGAATTGCCACTTGAATGTGAAACTCATTGTCTTGCTACCGCAGGGAATATTTGTGGTTGAAATAGGACCTTTTTCTTGTAAGAAGAAGATAAGTGGAACATAGACAAAGAATACCTTCTTGCTGGAGGAGCACGTCAGTTCTAAACATAACCTGTTCGCTACCTTAACGTTACTGGCAATTCTTGTGGCTGTTGGGTAGAGTTGCTACTGCTCTGTGATACTGGGGGTACCCCCTGATTCCCTGTCCTCCAGATGTGCCTGTCCAATTCACAGTCATTCTAGAGGTTGCAGTCCTGTGTGCTATTAGTAAAATTAGGCTTCCACCCCCGTATAAAACATCTTGTTTTTCTAAAGTGTTAAGTTAATTGGCCTCGTGGTTTAGTCAATTTGCTCAGTGCAATTTGTTCAGCTGTAAGCATTGTAACAGGCTGTGTGTTTTTTGTTTTTTTTTTTTTAATGGCCAGGATTTTGCTTAATAAAGCAAACTGATATACTTACTGTTTTGTTTTGAGATAGATAAGCAGGATGCAGCCACAATAAATGATAAGTTCAGTTTACATTTATGTAAGTATCTTGCTGTCCTTCTCAAATGAATAAATATTGATATGTTTCATAGAAAAAGTTAAGAAAATACAGAATTGTGAGGTTTGGAAGGAACTTCAAGAGTCCAATTCCACTGCTGAAGCAGGTGCTTTACAATAGGTCACACAGGTAGGCATCCAAATGGGTCTTGAATATTCATCTCCATAGAGGGAGACTCCACGGCCTCCCTGGGCAGCCTGTTCCAGTGCTCCGTCACCCTTACCATAAAGAAGTTCTTCTTCCGTATGTTTTTATGGAACTTGCTAGTTTTAGGCCATTCCTCCTTGTCCTATCAGTGTGCACCACTGAGAAGAGTCTGGCCTCATCCATTTGCCTCCCACCTCCCTTTAGACATTTATAAACATTACTCAGATCCCCTCTCAGTTGTCTTTTCCCCAGCTGGACAGACCCAGGTTACTCACTGTTTCCTCATGGGAGATGCTCCACTCCCTGTATCTTTTTTTGTCACTCTGTGCTGGACTCCATCGAGGAGATCCCTGTCTTTTCAGAACTCTTCCACCAGTATACTCTACAGTATTTGTTTCCTTGGGCTGCTTATTAAGAATCATTGCTTTTTATTTCAAACAAACAAAAGCATCCTCCAAATTTAGACCAGCATATGACCTTAGAAAAAACTAACAGTGATGATGAAAAGGTTGTGGTCTACCAAAGATAAATGGAAATACAAGCATACTATAATATAAAAGTTACAGAAAATTGGGTAATAACTGTTTTGCGTTATGCAGTAACCACTGGGCTGCTTTAAGTCACATATTTCTGTGAGTAACAAAGGAAGAATTTTTTTGACAGGAACAGTTGCTAAACTTACATGTTTTAACCAGCAACAAAGGAAAGCTTGAGTTGTACAGCCGTCTCACTGATGAGTGGTTTCTTGTGGTAGTGAAGCCTCTAGAAGGATAACTTCATTTATGCCAGAGAAAACTGCCTGGTGCTTTTAGCACAGATTTTTAGGACATTTTCATTGTTGTTTGAACTAGTTTGAACTGACTGAAGGAGAGCAGAGTGTTTCCTGAAGCACCAGCCACAATGCTGGAAAGTGACATTTCTCGTCATTTCTACCTTTGTGTTAATTATTCACCATTTTACAGGATATGATATTAAAATCAGAGAACGGCTTGGATTGAAATGGACCTCAAAGATGATCTAGTTCTAATTCCCTTGCCATGGGCAGAGTTTCCACCCACCAGTAAGCACCCCCAAGTCCATCTTTCAAAGGCTGCTCTCAATGGGTTCTTCTTCTAGTCTGTACTTCCATGTGGGGTTGCCTCAGTAGAAGTGCAGCACCTTGCACTTGGCCTTATTGAACCTTGTTAGGCTTGCATGGGCCCAGTTTTTCAGTTGCTATCTAGTTACTATCAATTTAATGCTGACTGCTAGTTTTTAAACTGTGTTGAAGAACTCATGTTTTACCAGCTGATCAGGGGAACATAGATTGCTAGCATTATTAAGGTTGGAAAAGACCACTGGGATCATCTAGTCCAACCGTCAGCTCATCCCCACCATGCCCACCAGCCATGTTCCTCAGTGCCACATCTGTATGCTTCTTGAGCACCTCCAGGGATGGTGAATCCACCACCTCCCTGGGCAACCTATGCCAATGGTAAAACATTCTCTTTCTGAGAAGAATTGTTTCCTAATAAACAATTTCATCCTCTCCTTGTGCAACTTAAAACTGTTATCTCTCATCCTATCACTGTTATGCGGGAGAAGAAGCTGATTCCCAACTTTCCACAACCTCCTTTCAGGGAAATATATAGAGAGCAATAAGGTCTTCCCTAAGCCTCGTCTTCTCCAGACTGAGCAATCCCAGCTACTTCAGCCACTCCACGTACAATTTGTGCTCCAGACCCTTCACAGCTTTGCCCTTCTCTGGACATGCTTCAGGCCCTCAGTGTCTTTCTTTTAGGAAAAAGCACAAAACACATTATGAATGTGCATGTCTTATATACATACATATATATTTTCTCTCTCTGCACCCCTCACCTTGTGTTTGGAAGTGTTGGGAACCAAGATGGCTCTGTCTAAGCTGCTGCATCTTGCAAGTACCAGAGACACTGGCAGCTGGCTGAGTTGAGCGCTTCAAATGCTTTGCTAGAAGGACAGACCGAGTGTCAAAAGTGAGGAGCAGTTCTAAAGAAAGCAGCTTTGAGAATTTGTTGTTGCAAGGCAGCACTTTCCAGAGCATAAATATGGCCTGTTTTTCTAAAAAATCTATTAAACTTTTAACTTCTCATGGAAATGCTAGGAAAGTGTTTCTGAAATAATTTCAAGTTAACTTAATCAGTCTTAATATGTTGGAGGTAGGTCTTTTAAAATGGTGCTAAAAAATACACCTCACCCCATTAAAAGCAAGCAGGAAAAAAACTAAGCCCAAGCCAACCTCCCACCCCCTCAGAAAATGGAAAAAAGCCCCACAGACTAACAACCTAACATCTTCCTGTTTGAAAGAGGGAATAAAATGCTCTTCAATTTTTTCCGATATTTTTGGCCTCACGTAAGAGGCGAATCAGTCTGTCAGTTGTTAGGCAATTTAAATACTTTCAGTGCTGTTACTGGTGAAAAACATGCCAACATGGAACAGCCATGCTGCTCCTGGGAGCTGTGGTTGCAGCCCTGAACCTGGGCTCGGCACTACTGTGAATTTCCTGAAGCAGTTCCTTGTCAGTTAGCTGGCATCAGTGCTTGCATGTTTCTATTGCTAATGCATGGGAAAGTTAGGTGTTCTGTATCCTGTACTTGCCTATTGTTAGCATTCTCCATGTCACCCTGTGAAACCGTGGCAACTTGGCATTAGGTTTCAGAGCATGCACTCCCTGACTTAAGCTGAAAGAAACATCTGGGCTGGAGAGCAATAATTGGAAATGGAGCTAGTTGGTAGAGATGAGTTGATGTCCTGTTACCATCTTTTGTAAAACTCTTCACAAAGTCTCAGAGGAGACTTACAGGCTGTTTTCCTGTAGCTGTCCTAGGAAGGACTAAAGCTAGAAAAGCTGCCTTCCTCAGCCTGGGGCTGAGACTTCACCAGCATTGCTGCTGAGCCCTGCTCAGTGCAGCACCTGACAGAGCCAGCAGCTCCAGGTTCTGCCTTCTCAATCAGTCTTACAGCCATTCCTTGCCCATTAGCTTAGTCAGTAAGAAAACACGTATCGTACAGCATAGAGATGAAGGCCTGTCTGGTGAGAGCAGCATTTGTTTGAGACATTCAGTCTTGAGAGATCAAGGTTTGCAAAATCAAGTGATAGGAATTTAGGAAATGCCACAGTTGCATATTTGCTAGTATTAAAAGAGATAAAGCAAATAGAGTCACATATAAATGCCTCTTCAGGGAAAAGTTGACTTATATATGGCTTAACCCCCGAAAGATATGAAAAGCATATCTTATAGATGGCTGGACCAAAACTCAGAGGCTTTTGACAGGAATGTAAAGCTGCAGAATGCGTATCTAGCAGGTTACTAGCCCAACTCTGGTAAGATTACTTTCTGAATAGGGTGCAACAGCTTTAGTGGAGTCATACCTCTTGAAATTCAAATAACATCCTCATCATTCCAGCCCCTCATCAACTGAGGAGTCTCTGTATGTAGGTAGGAAATGTTCCTGCCAAAAATGTCGTGCCTCTTGGTTTGATATTCATCTCCTCATCCAGTTTTACTTGGAATTGTGCTGCTACTGCAGCACCTGTGGTATAGGGGCAGGAACTGTTCATCTAGCCAAGAGCAAAGGTATTTGCCTGATTGTACCTATGTAAAGACTCAGAATTTTTCTAAAGAGAATTTGTTAAAACTAGTGTAAGTCTATAACTTACACTAGTTATAGTGTAAATAACATTCCTTTAATCAGCACATCTGATAAGGTCAAGAATAGACTGATTAGGAAATAAAGACAATAAATTAATAGAATTAATAAATAATCTTGTCTAGAATTAGAGGTTGGTGTGAGAGAGTTGGCAGGAAATAATTGAAATGCACTCACAGGGAGATTTGGATATCTTTTATTACTGTTAATTAATTATTCCTCCTACTTTCAGCCAATGCAAATTTCCACCCATGCCTGCAGTAAGTACGAGCCAGTGCAATATCCCCCAGGGCCAGCTGCATTTTAAGAAGTCTGATGTCTGTTCCACATCAGTCTTTAATAGCTGCTATGCCCACTAAGGGTTTGTAGCAAATTTGGAAACAAACTCTGCAGGTTCCACCTGACAGTGATCAGAAGTCACCTGCCATGACACCAGGAGCTGAGTAACAAAGGTAGTGGGCCCACAAACAGGATTTAAGTGTTGTGGAGAGAGGTTGGCTGCCAGTGGCCCTGTCTGGATTCAGCTGAGATGAGCTCTGCATGGTGCTCAGCTTTGCAGCAGCTCATATCGGTAAGACTTAGCACCTCTCAGCACCGTGCAGGAAAGAGCTCAAGAATGTGTCATCCTCCTAACGATGATGACACAGATGAGCACAGTGGCTTGTGAAACATGTTTTTACAGCATTTTGCTCTATAAGATGAATGGGTGAAACTAACAGTCTTTTTGAAAGAGTGCCCTAATATCTTTATGCTGCTTGTTGTCTCGTTTTGTTTTCTCCTTCCCTTAGAAACAGGCAAACTGATTAACATTTAACTTCTAATTATCTAAAAACTCAGTCTGCAATATATACTTCTACTGCAACTAAGACCTTGAAAGCTGTTCACAGGGAGAAATCAGTCTTTAGATGGTAGTCGTGGTTCTTCACCATCATGCATCAACACTAACTTGGAATATGTATCAACATTTTCCAATGAGATTAAATTTATATTTGCAGATAAAAGCACTACATGCATATTAAATCCTAGAGATTAGGGTTTTTTGTTTTGTTTTGTTTTGTTTTTTTTGTGATTTATCACTATTGCTTTTGGATGGTACTTCACTACTTACTCATATTGCTGCAGTGATGCCACTCAGGTCCTGAGGGTCAGGATGTGTGCTGAGATCCTGAGAGAATGGGAAACAGCCCTGCCATCCTGCATATCAGCTTGGGAGCTATGCGGTGCCTATTAGGGCTGACCCAGCAGCAGCTTAGATTGGTCCTTGCCTACCATCTAGTTTCAAATTGTTTTGGTGGGAGAGGGGACAGGGCGAAGTGGATACGATTTCAGAGGAATTTTGCTATATAAGTGCCATTTATCTCTCTTGAAGATGGCTTTTAAGGAGTGGGCCTTACTTCACAGCTGCTCATGAAAATAGCTCCTGTCCATGTGTCCATGTAGGCTCGTGCACCTGAGCAGTCCTATGATGAATTTTAGCTATACTTAGAAGGGAACTGGTGCTGGCTTTCACTCTTGAAGAACTTTATTTTGATGTGTGACCTAACTCAGCATTTCTCATTCTTCATAATGTCCTGTACTGATATCAGTCAGTGCTCAGTGTGATGGCAGCAGGTAAGAACTGCAGTCTTTGAGTATATTTGGATGTGAACGTCACCTATGCCTTTCTTCTTTTTCATGATTTTTTTCTCATTCTAGATGTGCTGTGAAATAATTATCATACAGCAAAAATTAATGCTTTCATTGTATTCAGTTACATAAGTAAGTTTTACTTATTTTAAGTCTTTGATTAAAGAATTTGCACGCTGTTTTCAACATTGCATTATGTAATGTGTCTGTTTACAAACTTCACCTAAGCACTGCCTGGTAGCTTTTCTCCTTCTCTTTCCATTTTTCTGACTTGCTGAATGAAGCTGTTATCTTTCAGTGTGTTGGAGAAGTTGTCTTACTCACAAGCTGGTATTTTGTACCAGTAATTGTGTACCAGTGGAGGTAAACTGCCACTGGTTTGTACTTTGCACTTTTGTACACATTAAAAATCAGTGTGTTTTTCTGAATTTGTCTCCCAGCAGAAACAGTTGAAGAGGGATTGGTGGGATTGGAGTTGAAGAGGGATTGGCAGCCTTGGTGACAGCCTGCCTCACTGCAAAGGAAATGGCTCTTTTGAGTAGAGAAATAAAGAAAAGTAGTACATATATGTAAGAAACATAACATTGTTTAAAAATAGAGAATGGAAAGCAAAATTTTTACTTGACAAAACTTTTGCCTAGCATACCTTTTCACTGTTTCAGCTCTGTAGTATCACTGCAGGCTCTAACATCAGCATGCCGTTTTGTTTCAGTTTCTTGGCAATACGTTACTACTAGTGTGATGTCAGAAACACTGTCAGAAACAAAGGGCAAAACATGGATTAATAATTAGCAATAAATATTTCAGCAGAAGTTCATCTGTAACTTACGTGCTTTGTTTTGGTCTTGTATTTTGAGGGAAAAGATAAAAGTCATTCCAGTGCGGTGGGGAGGAGCAAAGGGTAGAAGGTAGTATTTCCCAGTATGGAATTTACATGGCTTCAGAAAATTAAGAGATGAAAAGTAGTAGTAGGAAGGGTACTTGGAACACTCTTTAATCTTAATGTATCATGCTGCCTTGCAACATTTTTGGTTATTCTTGGCTTATTATCTTCCCTCTCAGTAAAAGCAAATAGATGTGTATGAACTGATGTTCCCATTACCTGCTTTTTGGCACTGGACTTACTGCTCTGAGGAATATGAGCAGGTAGATACTGGGGTTTGTTATGTGTGTATACGTCCTTGATGACAGAAATGCTGAAAATAAGTAGTTTCTCCAAATGAGTGAGATAGGGGAAGAGATGTTTTGGAACAAATCCTGTGAGAAAATTTCTATGTTAGGACTTTCTTCATCAAAACACTTATCAAGGCTTAAAATCTATGTAGATTATCACTAAAAATACCCTCCTTTGTAGGGAAATTAGACAGGATATATAGCAGGGAGCTTTATATTCCACTTTGATCCAGGAAACTGGAACCAAAATCTTAAAAGCTTTTTCCTTTTTTTTTTTTTCCTGATGGACAGACTTTGTTAAAGTTTAGCTGTTCCATTCTTCATTACACATGTAGGTGAGGACAGAGAGATACTGGATACAAACAAGTTGTGCGTGGGTATATGTGTGCATATATGTATATATCTGTCTGTCCGTACATATACACAATTCTTGCAATTCCTCCAATTAGACGTAGGGATCTGCTTTTAGCTCAGTGTTGCTTTGTTCACTGGGCAGCACAGGGCTGCACCTCAGCTGTTCATAGGAGATCTTCGTGTGTTGGGATTTGGGCGAGGCTTGGATGATAACATGGCTTAGCTTCTTAGGGAAGCAGCATGTGAACAGGAATAATCTCAGCTGAGAAAGAGACCTTCTGGTGGGGCCTTGCTTTATTGTGAGAAGAGGAGGGTGCAGAGGATTATCTTCCTATCCAAACAGTGTGACATAATGTGAAAGTCGTTCTTTTATTACTAAGATCGTCCTGTATGGTTTTGATACAGTCACATAGTTTTCCACTTCGGAGTAGCCTTTTACTACATACACAAATCATGTGGGGGATGCATTGTTTCATGGACTGTCCTACTGTGTTGCTGTTTAGAAGAGTAAGTGTTTATCTTGCATTTTCCCCAGAATTTAATTAATGGTCAAAGAAAATATTCTGTTTATATTCTATTCTAATATGGTGACTTAAAGATTGTAAAGGTAACATACCTATGAACGTACATAGGCAGGAACACTTTTTTTCAGCTTGTGGTGGACTTGTTCTGCTATCTCAGGGTTATAGCAGTGGGACTTCAAGATCCACAAGTCATTTGGGGAATTACAGTTTTTATTGCAGCTCGGCATCTGGCAGAACCATAGAACCACAGAATCATTAAGGTTGGAAAAGACCTCTAACAGCATGTCTAACCATCAGCCACTAACCATGAACCTCAGTGCCCTGAGATACAGATGGGCCCTTGTTTATAAAGTCCCTGCTTGTGTCAGTGCTGAGATGTCACTTTGGCTGGCAAACAATTGGAGTGAAGGCTGAGATAACTGGTTTGAGACTGATGAACAAAAACGAGTCTCAGTGCTGCAGCCCGTGGTCCTGCACTTGGCAGTAAAACTGTGCACATCCAAACATCTGCAGAGCTGCATGTGTGTGAGCAGCGCTCCTTCACAGCTCGCAATGGCAGCATGTGCAAGCATCACACCAGGAGTGGGACTCTGCTAGAGCTTCTAATTGAAAGAAGTAATGAATGAAGTTCTAATATCTGGCTCCCAAAAGTAAAAGGTTCTAGTGTTATTGATGAGTTACTTTCCTCAGTCCTGGCACTTTTCAGAATTTGCCACAGTAGCTGTCTGACAAAGAAGGGGAGCCTGAGCATGAGAAGATGCTCTGAGTAGTTGATATGAGCACTAGCAAACAGAGTATGAGTACTGGAAGCTAAGCTATATTACTCAGGTTAAATGACAGTCCCCAAGCATAGAGAACAAGTTGCTCTAACCTTGGTTTGATGGAGTAGGAATACCCCTCCAAGGGACAGGAACCTTGTTCCATCTTGTGGTCCTCTCCTTTGGTGGGTAGGTGCTCCCCGGGCAGCTTGTTTTTGGCTGCCTTGAACGCAGTGTGACTCTTGCAAAGAAAAAGCTTTTCTCAGTGAGCTGTTGAGCAGGAAGCTTTTGAGAATACCCAGCCAGCCTGCCTCTGGTGTGCTCTGTGGCAGCTGCTTCCAGGCAGCCTCCAGTTAGCACATTCCAACTCCAGGCCAAAGTGTTAGTTAGCTCTATGGCTCACTGCATGCTCAGTAATAAGAGGCAATTGTGGATGCAGTGGGATGGCTTACAGGTTCTTGTTGCTGTGAAATTCCATCTTCTTGACACAGAAGTGTGCAGGCTCAGTGCGGTGCGGAGATGGCTTTGGAAGAGGAATGTGAGCAACCTGCATGCCCCTGGGGTGAATGCAGACTGTAAGATGAGCATCTGCACTGGTTTGCTGCCAACTGCTGCTTTGAAGGAGAAGGAAAAAGCCTCAGAGAGATGGTCTTGGCCAGGGGAGGAGACAAGAAGAAGCATGTACACACTGGCTGTTCCCAGGGGATGCTGCATTGGAGCAGCTGGGGAGAACAGCCTGCAGAGTGTCTTGGATGTGTTCCCTGGTCAAGAGGAAGCTGTGTGTTCGTGGCCCCAGTGCACAGGAAGAGTTGTGGGGAGGTAGATATGCTGGATGTAAGTCAACAACTGTCCTGACACATCATGGTTGCAATTTGTCATCGCAGATTTATTGTTGCTCTACGTATAGCATCTCAGACATAAAATCAGACAAAGAGACAGACTGAGATTTGGCTGTCTGTTTCTAAAGTGTGTTTCATGTTTGTGCTGATCATAAAATGTAAGCGAAAATTAAATATTTGGGCACTTTATACAAGAGTTAAAACTGTCTGTTTAGCAGAGTTTGTGCATTCAAATATTTGCAGCTTGTCTTAAATGCATTTCATGTTTATAAACATCCATGATGAGTGCGTTCACCTCAACCTTTATCTACCCTTTAAGTAACAAAAACATTTGAAAGTATTGGGATGTACACATGTGTTTTATTCCAGTTTTTACTACTTAAGCCAAGATTGTGGAAAGATTACTGTTATGTACTTCCCCACTGAGTGAACAAATGTGACTGGTAGATCATGTACAGTTGGAGAACAGAAAGTGGAGCTGCTTGTTGTGCCAGGCACAGCACTTCAGGGTTGTCAGCACCAGGGAGGTCAAAAGTGTACTGCATCTGATGTGTGCATGGCCCCCAGTATGCATTCATTCCTATCACAGATTAACACTGATTTTGGAAACCATTTTCCTTTGTTATTGGTGCCGTATTTAGGCCTTTTTCATGGTGGAAGAAAACACTGATAAACCTGTGTTTTGTTTCCCTCTGGAAAGATGATCAAACTGAACTCCCTCAAACACTGAAAGTCTTATCTCTCCCACTTCAACACACACACACACACACACACAGGACAGCAGAGTTGACTTCCTTGGCTCCCTGTCACAGCAAGCATTACAAGGTATACAATTTTGTACTGGACAGAATTTATGTATTTTAATGTGACTCATTATTCATGTGCATGAACTAAAGGGAGTGTCTTCTGCATCATGCATTAGGAATTTCAGGTACAAAAAAAGTTGTTTTTTTGACCCTGGATTATGTTTCTTTTTCTAGTTGAGATGGTTTTTTTTTGTTGTTCTAATATAAACAGAAAATGGTTATTGAGTTACAACAGTATACAGACTCTAGAAAGGCTTTTTGCTCATGTAATGCGATGACTATAATGTTGTTGGGAGTGACTTCTAGAGCAAAGGGTGTCTTGACAGTACTGTGTGATGGGTATCATCCGAACATACTTGCCTGTGCTCAGGCTTGCAGCAGCTGAGGCGAGATCATACTCTTGCATGTTGATTGTAGGCCACCAAGTCAACAGACTGGGAAAAGCAAGAAGATTTTAGCCCAATTCTATCTACACTGGGTGTTTGTCAGAAGTGACAAAAGCATGCATAATATACACAATAGAAATACTAATGGATATTGCCCCTCACAGTGAGAACTGCTGCTTCTGGGTAGCACTGGGTTTGGTGGACCTTGGAGAACAAGCATGCTTACTTTAAAGTCCATTAAATAGGCTTCCCTCTTGTGTGCTTAAGGGGCTGTGTCTGCTCTCTGGCTGAGGTAAAGATGCTTTTGTTGCAGATGGATTCTGTTGTAACTCTTTTCTTCCTTCTCAAAAATCACTAAAAGTGAGATTTTCATTCCCATGTATTACTGGGTCCTGTAGCCAAGCTTGGTTATGCTAAGAAAAGTATCATATGTACTTCGTCCCATTTATGAAACTATTCTTGCAGACTGCTTTTTAGTAATGTGCTGTTCGTGATCTTCCACATGATTAGCATGTGTGTAAAGGTACAAATAGGACAAGTTAAATGATCAGAGGATGGAGTTTCCATGTGAGCTGTGAAAAAAAAATTGAGAATACTGAAGTAACTGAGACGTTGGATAAGATGTAATCTGAGGTGATTTTCACAGAGTCCTCTAATGCAAGAATTTGGTGGTACTCAATAAAGTTTGTAGGACACCAGTTTAAAACAGATAAGAAAGTACTTCTTTATACAGAGCTTCCTGCCCCGTGAGACAGTGAGTTTCATGTATTAACAGCACCAGAATAATATTGGACAAATTCTGAAATGAGGTATGGGAATACCTTCTGAAACTCCCAATCTATCAATTTTAGGTGCTAGGAGAGCACAAGAAGCATGGACATCTTCAGGCATGAGTATTGCCTTTAAATAGTGTCTGCTGTTGGAAATAATTCTGGCTACGCCATTTGTCTGTCCTCATGAGATGCTGCTTATATTTGTGTCTGCTGGATACTATTTTGAAATTGTTCCCCTGTTGCTTGGTTTATGTAGAACAGCTGATTTCTTCTCTAGATCCCTCAGACGCATGTGGGATAACTCCATAAGACGGGAAGAAAAAAGCTAACAGTTGGTATTAAAGAGCACTGCTGTTAATGAAGGTGACAGAGCAATACTGTGGGAGATTCAGAAAACCACTGGGTTGTTCAGGGTAGTTAGATGCCTTTAAAAGATTCCCATATATGCCCATTTGCCAAGGCATCTTCTGTACTGAAAGCAGTCCAATAACGCCCTACTTCTTTGCAGTAGATAGTTCGGAAGAGTGAAGCAGAAGCTCTGGAGAAGTAGGCAAAAGAAAACCATGTCAGACTCTGATGATAGTGAAGGCTGTGAATTTATTCACTGCTTGTGGAAATAACATGGCAGGCAGATCACTTAACACAAGTCTGCTTGAGTGAGGGGAAGACAGTTCAGGACATCCCGATGGAAGTGACCAATGGTTGACTCGAGTGTAATTTCAGAATTAGAGCTTGGCATTGCATTGACTGGGAATTTGCTGTTCAAAAGCAACAAAGCTTAGAACTGGATCTGATTTTTGTGACAGAAGAGAAGCATGTGCCCTCTGAAGGAGTTCTTTGGCTATTGTCTCCTTCAGCTTGCTGACTCAGATCTCAGAGTTTGAGCCATCGCTCTTCTTAACAGAGCTCTGCCTTTGCCTGAAGCCCTGCTGTACACAGACCTTTTAAGGCCAATGCTGTAAGTGGAGGGAGCGAGGAAGGCAGGCAGGTAAATTCATTATGACTGTAGCTGTATCTTATTAATTAATGAGCCTCCTGAAAGGATTATAGGGCTTCTTTTACTCCCTGTTTCTGCAGATCATGGAGGGAAAAAAATGGATATTGTAAGAGTTGGGTCTTTTTTGATTACCTGCTCAATTATGGTCCAAAATTAATTGCTTATCCTATCACGCTTTGTAAGATTAATCTCTGTTGTTGGAGGAGGCTGAATCACAACAGATTGTTGCCTAAGAGAATCCATGGGAAACACAGATCTCAGGGAATTGTACCTTTGCATTTTAGGGTGGCCTAGGCAAAACAGTCCACGTAAGTGATTTATTTTCTTAAGCTAGTGAAATTTAAGTAGGATCTGAAGCTGCATGGTTTTGCTTGTGATGTGGATAATAACATTAAAAAGACATTATCTGTGGAAAGAATGTGAACACTGGTTAATTGCTACATAAAAGTGAAACTTAAAATTTTTCCTAATCTACACTTACCTGCTCTAAATCTGACCTGAAAAAAAATTATCATGTAACTGCATTCTTACCTCATTTTTGTCTAATTATAACGAATAGCAACAACAAAAGTGATTTCTTCCTTACAAGCCTAGCCTCTCTACTTTTTTTGCCACCTGTATTGATTAAAAAAACTCAAACACAGGAGGGGTAGGATTGAGAAGAGAACATCAGTGATCTATGGAGTCATTCTCCCAGGGCAGATACGAACCGCAACTCCCCACATTCCTTCTCTTGCTGCTGCTGGCTTAAGTGCTTGCTTCATTTAAACTGCACCTGGCATATTGGGTTGAGAATGTGAATTAGGCTGCAGATGTTCCTATTTCCTGTAGAGCTGCACAGCTTTGGAAAGTACTTGCCCCTCCGGCTGAGCAGGAAGAGGGTTTTCCAGTGCCAATTCCTCTTGCAGTTAGAAAAATTACCATCCATGTGTTTAGATGGATCTTGCGTCTTGTGTCTTGGTTCTTTTTTTGCAAATGTCATCTGTCTTGCAGAATGAAACTGGACAAGCCAAGATTCCCCACGTGACAGAAAAGTGTCAGGAAGAAGTTTGGTACTAATCCACAGCAAAAATAAAGCAGTACTGGTTCTTAAAGTATTCTATCTCATGGATGAATTGCTCTGTTAAATCCTTTCCCTGCTGAATCACTACTTTGTGCTTGCTAAATAGATTGTTTTTTCTCCTGAGCCCACCCTCTGGAGTCCGAGTGAGTCCACCTGAGCAACTGGAAGCCAGTACCTTTGGATCCTGCTCCACTGTGTCCCACTGCTCTCCCACTCCGGGTCCAAATCTGAAGTAACAGCATCTTAATGTCCCAGCTGTACTCACTCATAGCGGTTCAGATTATTGATCAGCTTCTATTCAGTGACTGATTTGTCCATTTAATTTTAGTAGTCCATGCCTTCCATGAGAAGAAAGGAAAGCTATATGTGTACCTACTTAGACTAAGGCTCTGCTTCCTGGAAAGCCAAGGTCTGGCTTGCTGAATCCCACTAACAAGTGCTTGTGCATCACCATTTTCCATATGCGACTGTGGGCCCTGGTCAGAAAGAAATTCTGGTTTTCTTTTTGCTTTTCTTGGTTAGGAGAAGAGTTATAGAGTTCTCTTCTAATAAGCGTTGCCACCATGCCATACTACAGCTGTTCTTAGATCTAACCAAAATGATTTTTTTTTAAAAGCATCTCATGTTAGCATCAGTGGGAGCCTGTCCTTTCTACATGGTCTGTGCCTCTGTGTCAACAGCTCTGCTGGCAGATGCCAGGACTGGTGTATGCTCAGGTATTTCAGGCTCAGAAATACTAGCATGGGCGTAGGTGTCCTGATGAGATGCAATACAAAGGGGCACTGTGGTACCTGTCCCTTGTGATTAGGACATAGACTTTGTTTTGCCTAAGGAATCACCCTTCTGGAAAAACCTGTAGATGCTGGGGTGTCGTGATAGTGTGTGGAAACAGAACTGTGTGTGTGTAAGGCTGCTGCTATTGAACCTCGGGGAAGAAGAGAGTCTGAATATCTAATTCAAAACACTTGAAATAACCATGGCACTGAGCAGAACTCCTCATATAGCTAGTCTCTGCTTGTTTTACATTTGCCCTTGGGCCAACAAATCATAGAATTCACAGGCAGCCATGGAGTGAGCATGTGAAAACACATGGGCAGAGAGTTGAAGAGATGGGAAGGGAATATACAAGCACTTCTAATTTTCTTGCGTAAGATGACTCTACTGCAGAACATGCTGTGGTAGAGCAGGCTAAGTTTTTCTCTTCTGTGTATTTTAAGTGACCTTCAGTGTTGTCCTGTGCCTCGCTGACACAAGAGGCTTCTGCCAAAGTGAAGCTTTTCTGGTGTGAGTTTCTTTCTAAAAATGGTGTTATACTTGCAAGAAATTCAGTTCTCTATGTTGTTACAAAAACAGCACGAATTCCTTTCCTCTTTGAGCCTGCTGAGCTTGGCTGGATTTTTTTTCCATATCTTGACAGCTGTTTAATACACAGATTTATCAACACAAACAACAAAACACACACACAAGCAATTTTTCCAGTTACTTCACGTAGTAAATGATTAGATCCTATATGCATATAATGTTTTGGTTTTTTTTTTTTTTCTTCATTTTTCTGTATTTGTTGGGCTGAGATTACTTTCTAAATTATTTTCTTTATCCTTGTTTAAGCTCAGAAGCAGCATTGTCTTAACTAAACACAAGTTTGTCACTTATCAGAGGCACTTAAATCTGCACAATCTCTGAAACCAACAGAAGAGAACTTGTACTAGGTCAGTTATGTCTCTAAGCCACAATTGTAGACCTGAGACCCTGTTTTGGCAGTGTCTTATTAATTTTGATATCTCTGACCTCAAGTGCATTTGCCTCTTACTGTCAGAAAATTCTTGTGCACATCTGTGCTGTTTTTGAAGCAGGTCGTCAGCTCTGAAATATGCTGTCTCCCTAAAAAACAGTGAGGAGAGCAAGGCAACCTGACTAAACCATGGTCACATGCAGCTACCCCGAAGAATACTGGAGGTGGGACCCTGTAGGGCTCTGGCCAGGTGGATGCAAGCCTTGCTTCAGGCTTCCTTGCAATCACCCTTGAGCATTCCCTGCTTCCAGTTTCATAGGAAATGGTGGATCGGCATGACATAAGCTGCCTGATAAAGCTGGTTTCCTTTGCAGTGCTGCAGGCCTCATTCTGCACAGTAGAAGCATATAGTAGGGAGGCTTGTTACTGTGCTGGTGAGTAGCACATAGAAGCAGAATAAATCCAGTGTGCGTAGATCAGTTCAGCCCCATCTACCCTTCATTGTGTTGCTGGCAGTGTCTGGTGTCTACATGCAGCCTGTCCTGAGATAGGGAAAGGAAAAAATCATAGTTTTTCAGTAGATGTTTATTGTGCCTCACTAAAAGGTGACTTTTGAACTTACAGCATCACTTTATCGCCTTGTTGCATAGCAGAGACGGGAATAATGCTTTAGAATTTCGCTCCTTGGAAAGAAGTAGTTAATATTCTGCTAAAAGCTCACAGATTTCAAACTTTGATCCCAGCTGCAAGCACAGCCAGCTAGATACTTTACTGTATTATGTCTGCAACCTTGTGATGGGCCATTTTGCGTCATAGGCTATGCTGGAGGCCTTCTTTTGTTTTTATTTTATACCGTTCTAAGCCTTTTGTTGGTATGGTCTTTCTGACAGATTTGTGTCCCTGCCATTTTTTCAACAAGAGATCATTAATTTTGGAATATATAGCAGAGTTTGGGGAGGAGGACTTGCAATGGAGGTCCTTCTGCATTCTTGGAAAATTAATGTCAAGACTGTACTAAAAATGAAGTGATTTGTGCCTGTGTTCCCAGAAGGGGAAAGCTAAGCTATATTAGGTTTTCTGATGGAGTGTTATCACCTGTAAGAGGCAACTAATTTCTGTCTGCCGGTGTATCTTTGACTCAAAATACTCATTGTTTCTACTAATTCTTTCCTGGATTTTTTTTTTTCCTGGGCTAATCTTCTTAGCTTTTAAATACTTCCATGCATGTACTGTCAGAGCCAAATCAAATGTAATTGGAAAAATGTGACTGGAGCTGTCAGCGTGAGACAGACTGGGGTTGTAGAAGCATGGTGTTTTTCATACACCTAAGCTCCACCTTTCTGAGTCAACAAAACGCAATGCTGTTTGGATTGTTGAAAGCTTGAAGAGAAGCCAAGGAGGAGGCTTCTCAGCAGTAGGGGCTGAGTTAAATTCTGTTGCTCTGAGGATGAGGGCAGTAAGCAAGCTACCTTTGCAGTGGACAGAAGAAAATCCTTTTGTTTGGTTTCTGTTCTGCAGCCACCTGCCAAGGCCACAGTTATCCACTTCTACAGCCTGAGCTTCAGATGGGTTCCACTTCTTAAAGCAGCCTGTGGCCAGAGCTTATGTGCCCCTGTGGGTCTGCTGTATAGGGGCTGGAAACAAAGCATCCAAATTCCAACAGCAGTGGTATCTCAGAGCTGGTCTTGCTGTGCACTTCCCTGGCCAGGAGTCCATGCCAGCTCCCTGTGTCAGTGTTTCATGGGGCAGCTCTTGGCCAAGTGGTTGATCAGGTCACAGCTGTGCCTTTGGAGCGGATCTTCTGTCCTTACCTCTCTTGGAAGACATATAAGTTCAGAAAGGGCCATCAGTCCAACAATCATCCAGCTGTGTTGGAATGGATGCGGAAGCAGAGCAGGGGGAGGCACTCTTCATCTAGCACCCTCTAACCTCATAAACCATAGGGCAGTCTAGAACTTACTGGGTGCGAGCAAATGGGAGTGACCTTTTGTGTGGAAACAAACAGCAAAAAAAGCTGGAGGTAGACCCCCCCAAAAAAGTTATTTCAGCTGGTCTTCCTTGGGTGCTGTCAGCATGTGATAGCCGGGACTAATTAAGTGAGTGACTGCTATGCTGAAGCTTGCACTGAAGATAAGACTTTAAGCACTCAAGAATGCCTACTGCTTAATGTACTTAACTTCTAAAACTGTTTGTTTTTAACTGCCCTTTTCTCATTTGTTTCAGGTTGCATGTCTGGTTGGACTTGATGCATGACATTTGCATGACAGCTAACAACCTAGCTCTGGATGTGTCACTGAGCAAACATGGCCTACCCAGCAAATACTAACGGCAGTGCTGCAGGTAACTCATCAGATGTTTTTCTCATTTTGTATCATTATGTTTTCTGGCTTGCCTTTTTTCTTACATTGTGAAAGCAGCAGAAAGGGGAAGTGGCTGGAGTCAAAACTAAACACTGAAAACTATTTTCCAGGTCGATCAGAATCTGGCTGCCCCATCCTTTGTCCCCATCCTCTCAGTAATCTTTTGAATAGCAAGAGTGAAAGCTGTATGTGAAATGGTACGAGCTGGTAACTTGGTCTACTGGTTCGCAGCACAGTTCACTTCCACAGACTTACACAGCCTTACACCACCCTGAGAGGGCTGGGGCTTTGCTACAGGAAATCGTGCGGTTGTTATCCTGTGCCTGTAATTGCTTTGAGAGATTAACCAGCATGGAATATCCAGCCTTTCCTGATTGCCCATGTGGGTTTGGCTAATTTAAATTTACTTTATTGATTCTAAGCAAGCAACATCAAGAGGAGGTCTTCAGGTTTTTTTTTGTTATTTCAGGAGGCTGCTGAGATGTCTGCTTTGGTTGTGTGATATTCTGGAATAGATGGTTGGCATGTACAAAGGTTGCTGGGAAGGCCTGGTAGGTCAGGAAAGGGCAGAGATTGCAGAATGACTGATAAAAACACAGCAGCCGTGTTCCTCTTGCAGTTGTGTCAATATTTTCCTGCTCTCCTGATTGCTGCACAAACATAGCTTTATCCCACTAAAGCTCAAGCTTCCACAGAGGGATTATATGGAAAATTTCAAGTGCATGGCAGGAGCTTTTGGGTGTTCTTCTGAGACCTCTTGATACAGGTATGGTGGGAAACAGATTTACCAAGACAGGCTTGGGTGGCTGGAGACCTGGAGAAGAACCTTAAACACCTCTATTACTATGTGCATCTATACAAAGTTCAGCTTTTTTATTGGTGAGGCTCATGTGCTCACATTCTAATGATACTCAGTGGATCATGACATGCAGGTACTGAGAATTGGCTTATCTGGTGGTTTTTAGCATCAATCTCATTAACAGGTATGCTCTGTTACGGAGACAAATCCTAAGTTGCTGGGTATGCTCACTCTAGAATTTTTTAATTAGTGGAAGGGATTAAAGTGTCCCTGAAGTAGAAAATGTGAAATATGGAGTGTCATTATCTGCGATTTATGCAAAACAGAATCCTTTTTTAAAGGCTAGTGGAAGTTAAGTGAAAATGTTGAAGTTGTCTATCTGCAGATTATTTAAAGCTAATTCTAGCAGTACTACTAAATCTTGAAAAAGTATATTTTCTCCCTCCTCCCCCTCTTCCATATTTCTATACAAGTAGAAGTGTATTTTCTAAGAAAGAAACTGTCTTTTGCTACTTTTTGTAATGCTTTTAGAGAAAGCAGACTTTGAATCCTCTGCTGTGTGACTTAACTGTAGCTGTTTACTGCCTAAACCCTCCTATAATTTGCTTTTTTTTTTTTTTTTCAGTAGTGTGCTTTTAACTTAAGTCATGCAGAACAATTCCCTCTGCTTAAATGGAATGAAGAATTGTGCACGGACTGTTACTGATTGGTTTGCTATTACTCCATTTGCATTCCCCCTCAATAGAATGGTCTATCAGAAAAGTTTAGTGAGCAGGTATTTAAGAATAAAAAAGCCGAGTGCTTGTTTGGGGATGTGTTAATGCAAGATTAAGTTTTAGTTTCTGAACTGTTATGCAAACAGTGCTTCATGCAGGATACTAGCTGTTTGTTCCATTAATCGCAGAAAGACGCTATAATGAATTGCAAGTTTTTAATTGAGAACTAAATAGGAGAACGTTTTGCAGAGACTGTCAGGACTTGTTGGCTTTGCAAACCCTTGAGGCCAGCGTTCTAACATGCAGCTACATATGCCTGTGTCTCCAAATCCTTAGATTTCATAATGGACAGAGTGTTGGGCTACAGGTACGTGCGATTCGTTACCCTGCTGAGTGCCTGGGAGAGAATGCCTTTGGATGAGAAGGAACTGATATGGGCGTTGCAGGTATTGAAGCAAACTCCTTAATTGCACAGAACTCTAAGAGTGCAAAAGAGAAACTGCTGGTGTGGTGTCTTCTGCACCCACGGAATCAATCAGCAACAAGAAAAGAATGAGAAATACTTGTTATGGACTGCTAACCTGCACGTTACTCGAATTTCTGGGGCAAGTTTGACCACATGTTCAGCTGCAATTCAAGTATGAAGTGACTAAGGAGCAGTGGTTTGCTTTGGTTAACTCGAGAATGTGAGTACTTTCACTGTTAGTGGTTATGCCTACATGACATTTTGGCAATTTTTTTTAAATTATACAAGTCTAAATGGACTACTGCTGTTTCAGATAAAATCTGTAAAGGAATGCTTGAATTTGGAACTCATTTTCAGGAAAGGATTAAGCTATTTTGCATTTGTATAGAGGACTTTTTAAAGGATGTTTCTTAGAAGTACTTTTACTGTAAATATTTTCAGTTGAGTATGTACGTGAGATAAGGTACAAAACAGATTATGGCTTTCATGAAAGAATCAAACATAAATTTGACTGCCTCTTGCATATTTCAGTAAAGACATGGACTTTAAATATGGCTAGCAAATAACAGAGGCTGTGATATAGATTTCAGCGCTGTTTGTCAACAGTTTTGTTTACTGCTGAATTACTAACTTAAAGTTTAATCACTCTTTTTCTGGTTTCACTACACGAATGTGGGCTGTATTTCTGTGGGCTGCAAGCATACAATCTCTGCATTTTGGAAACTGATTTAGAACTTAGTTCTGGAAACTTAGTTCTGATGTTTGAAGTAAGCTCTATCAGTGTTCTGCTGTATGCTTGGAAAATTGCTTAGATCCCTCTAACGCTGTTGGCAGGTGAGTTGGCGTTTGCAGAAAAAGCTTTATTTTAACAGTTAAGTGCTGAGTAGTCACAAGTGTTTTCTGCTATCTTTCTGCCTCAGTGGCATGTGAGCTGACTGCTCAGTGCAGGGCTAAGCAACGCAGTAAGTCCAGAATCTGTCACGCTCTTGTCTAGGGAGCTACAGCAAGTTCTGAGATACACTCTGTGTCTGTGCAGGGCTACTGGGGGATATACTTTTTTTTTTTTTTTTTTTTTTTAAAGGGTTTGTTTTCTAAAATAGCATTAATGTCTTTGTTAATTGCTAGTTGAAACTTCCAGTAATTGTTAGCTTTTGTGCTTGCTAGGACTGATGCTTAAATCATCTTATCTAATGAGATTTTGCAAACGTTTGTGTAAATTATATCTCTAGAAGGGTTCTCAGGTCAGCTCTGAAAAGCACAGTATGTACCTGTCTGAAGTTTAAAATCCAGCCTGAACTATTTCTAGTTACTTTCACTAATATCTGATTTGCTGAAACTTTGTTTTCAGAACATTTTCTGAAAGGCACAGAACGGTGTGAAACTCCACTGCAATTCCATTTGTTCTGCTGTAGAAAACAAGGAAGTGGCAAAAGAAACATAGGAAACTGATTTACAAAGATAAAAGTTTAAAAACCATATTTGTTTCTAACCGTAATAAAAACAACTGTTTTATTTGACTTCCCTAAGCCCCTCATGCTCTGTCTCGAGAGCTTGCAGAGTTGTTAGTCACCTCTTTAACGATGACACAGAAAAGCTTTTTGGCAGAAGAAAAGCTTTTTTAGCGTTCCTCAGCAGGATGGGCTGCAGGGGTCACTATAACAAGGCTGTTGCACGAACATTCTTACTTTGCTGTAAAGTAGATGCATATCGCTTTCTGGACATCTGGTGCCTGAGATTTTCCTAATCTTTTCTCCCTTTTCTCTCAGCTTTCCTCCTCACCTTTTTTAAAGATTTGTTTTCACGCCTTCCCATCTCACTTTCAGCAAGAGAATGCTTCTTGCACAGATTCACTTGGACTGTATTTTTAACTTACATGCTTTACCTCCTTCAGACTCCTACACAGTTCCCTAAGCCAGCGGCATCACAGCAGTTCACCATCGCTGTCACTGTTCCCTTTGCACTGGTAGAGCAAGCTATTCCCTTTTTCCTTCTCTGCAGCAGCCAGCATTCAGGCGTTGGGTGCCTGTGGATGGGAGCTGCAGGGTGGTAGCCCAGGCTGCCGGGACCTGTCACCTCCACCAGATCTGGACTGTGGATCTTTGAGGCATTTAGTGGTGTATATATAAAGTGGAAGCATTGGTCGCTGTGTTGCAGCCTGGTGTCCTTCTGATTTTTTTTTAATACGTGGATGGTTACTCTGCAGAGCACACATCTGCTTAGAGTGAATATTTTTATCATTCTCTGCACTGATTTGTAAGAATTCATAACATTTGTAGACACCCTTTCAGTTACGGGCTTATTTGAGTTTCTCTTTCATGATTTGATTTTCCTAATGCAAATAATTTTTGGCAATGTGTATGGAGTTTTGCATGGTTCCCAGCCTAATGATCTGAGGTGCAGCTGAAGAAGAAAGAGCTGTGCCCTGGAACATTGCCACCACTACCAATTTTAGCTGAATATCCACTATTTTTCATTGACCCTCAGTCAATTAAAAAATTAATGGGAACACATACATGCTGAAGGTGTGCTTCTGCAGCTGGTAAGATACTTGTCAGTAAGGGACCATTAAACTGCCACATAGCCTAGTACTTTCTGGATGGGCAGATGAAAAGCAGCGCTGTCAGTGATGTCCTGTTCCTGCCTCGCCCAGGAGTGATTTGGTGAGTCACTCTGGCCATGCCCAGTATTTAAAAGCAAGCAAGGGAGGGACCCTGAAATACTGAGGGTGAAGGGTGAAAGAGCCTACAGTGATTTCACATCAGCTTTATCATAAAGAGTACCAAACTTCATTATGCTATTGTATGCCAGATCCGCCTTCAGGACAGATGGCTGGAGATGCAGCTCATGATCTCACAGCCATTGCCAACTTTCTAATTGGGCTAATAATTGTTTATTATGCAATTACTAGTTGATACCTGTAATGCAAGTTTGCAGCTGCTGCCACAATAGAACAGTTGAAAACACAATTACTTGTATTTGTCCAACTGAGAGGCTTTTGACAGACTTAGACGAGCAGGGGTCATCACACACCTTCTTTTCCACGGAACTTGTTGCCTTTGGGACTGATCTTGGACTCTGCTGGAAGGGAAATGGGCAGGAGAAAGTCTGAAAGGGTGCCATGAGGAGCTGAGGACATAAAGGTCTGGATGAAGAACCTCCAGGTAGGCCAGTCCTTGGAAACATTTGGGTGTATTGGGAAGCAGATGTCCAAAGCACAAAGCCAAGTCAGATACTGATGCTTTGAAGAAAGACAAAGTGCCACAAGAAAAAGAGCAAATTGGTTAGGGCTGTCTCATGTTATTTGCTGTAACTTCCTGGAGGCTTCTGGCATGTCATTTAGAACGCTGTTTTAATACCTGTCTGATGCAGGCTCGCTCATGGATGCAGGCACATTCTTCCTTGTCTAAGCTGCTGAGATGTTCCTGCATGGGCTGTACCTACGCTTCCTCATGTGGCCTCTTTCTGCTACCAATACAAGCCCTTCACACTCCCAGAGACAGAAAAGGGTGCTGATATTTTATTTTATAGCCAATGATGCTCTAGGAACATAAAGAGACCCACTTTGCTGTTTATGGCACCCTGTAATTTCACTGAATTGGTGGTGATTAACAGTTGTCACTTGCTCTATGTCCCCGCTGGAGTGGGGAGGTTGAATTGGATGACCTGCAGAGGTCCCTTCCAGCCTCAGCCATTCTGCAATAAAAGCCCTTACATTTCTGTAGAAGTCAGTACTGATGGCTGTGTGGTGAATGCTTTGGATACAGAGGAGCAGCCTGTGAGGCTTAGGTGAGGGGCAGGCACCAGTATTAGTGCAGGCATGTGTCACAAGAAAAGCTTTCCTACCTATGAGAAATTCTCTCTGCTGCTTATTCCTTCCTTTCATACACAACTCGGCAAACCCTCCTGTGGTCATTCAACCTAAAAGAAGACATTTTTGTGTTCTGCAGTATTCCTCCCTACTATCCCAGATTCTGCTGTAGAAAGCACCTTGGGAACAATTTGTATGAAACTGAGTGCCTGGTGTCCCTGTGTGAAGGGAGGTGATTCTATAGTCTTTAAAAGTACATAGACCTCCAGGGAAATTGTTGGGATGGAATAACTTGATTATAGCTGGTTGTCTTCTCTCTGTGAATGCTGAATGCCTGTGCAAGGGTGACCCAGTAGCAGACACTCCTTGCTGAGTAGGCATTATCTCACCATTCTGGATTACAATCTCAGATGTATGGTCTGATTTTTGGGTGGTCCTGTGTGAAGCCAGGAGTTGGACTCAATGATCCTTTTGTGGATCCCTTCCAACGTGGGATAATTTGTGACTCTGTGTGCCTTGCTGGGCTAATGCTGGAGCAGGAGTCCTTGGGAAGCTGTCTGCAGCAGCCTTACTCCTCCTTTCTGTGCCATTTGTAAGGCTTTAGACTAGAGATGACAGAAAGGCAGTGCTTCCCGTATCATATTTTCACAGCAGTTTTAGGAGCTGAGAGGCTGCCCACGCTGGCACAGATGCACTATCTCCACTTCCTTCCTCTGGAAACATGACTCCCCTTGGTGGCAGAGCATGGGTTCCTGCCAGGGTGTCCCCAGGTGACCAGCTCTGAGCTGCCACACTGAAGCTTGCTTCTGACCATCCTCCCTTTTATTTCTTCCATTCTTTCTAATTTCATCTAGAAATCACACTTGCCACGTTGATTGAATCTGATGGTTGAGTTTCCCATTCTGATGCATTTTGCAGTTTGCACTGGATGGGGTACAGCAGGTCAGCCATGTACAAAAATGGCTTTCCTCCTCCCATGTTGCTTTCTTTTCTAAGATTCTTATAACGTACTAAGTTACCTTCTTGAGGTGTTTTCTTTTTTTTGGTTTTTTTTTTTTTTTTTATCTGACTCTTCACACAGACTTTAACAAAACTAAGAATGCAGGTGTGTGGAGGTGGCTGGGTGTGAGATTCCGTCAGTCTATCCCTGTGCAATTGCATCCTTTCCTACTTTCTGCAGAGATTGTAATGTGTCCCTTGCCCCTTCCCCAGCCCTTCTGTTTTCTTGCTTGATTTCTCCTCCCTATTTATCTCCCATTGTTATATGTTATATGTAATTGTCTTCTGCTTTTTAGTTTATATGTTTCTAGATGTTTTTTCTACATGAAAATATTTTGCTTTCCTTCAGCATTACAAGTCCTGCCTGTGATATTCCTGTGTTGTCCTTCAGTACTTGTTTGAAAGTAGGAGTGGGGAGGGAGGGTGTGGAAACAGCTTCTAATAGCTTGGTTTGAAGGTTTGGTCAGATTAGAGTGAGGATCAAATTAACTGATAATTGGGAACAGATTGTTCTCCTTATGCAAACCAGACACTGATGGTCTGGAGTAGTTATTTATTGCTGAGGGGCATGTTTGCTGATGTACTCCTAGTCCCCTTCCTACCTTCTTTTCAAAAAAACAATCCTACTGCTTGAAGCACCACTGTATGGATTGCAGAAGATCTAGTAATAAAAATGAGGTGCACTTGTGCAACTTGCCCGCTGTTACTGGAGTTTCAGATCTAATCCTAGCAAAGAGGTCAAGTTTTAGTCTCTTGCTTATGCTACCTGACAAATTTAAACTGTGAATTTTTATTTTTTTATTTTTTATTGTAAAAGAAGAAATAGAGTACAAGTAAATATAATAAAATGCATGGTTGTAGTTAGAAAAGTAGACTGGTGTTGTATGTAATAAAAACACAAAGACGAGATCATGTTTTAAGGGATTATGAGGATCAACCGTGTTTTTTAACTTCAAGCAGTCCTTGGCTAAGCCTTTTCTTCCTTTCTCCCTCCAGAACTGTGATTTTTAAATTTAGCTAGGTTTGTTTTTCTATACCTGAAGTTTAAGATTGGAAAAAAGCACAATTTAGCATTATTCTCTCCTGTATCTCTTTGTTTTTCTTCATGGACACAAATGTCACTTTATAAGCTTTCCATTACATTAATGTGCTTATGAATCTATGCATTCACTGTGTTGCCCTTTACACTTTCACTGTTGTCTTGCTGTTGTCAGCTACAGTTCTTTTCAATTCCTCTGCTCTCAGACAGGTGCCATTTTCCTTTTTGCTCCCTGACCTCCATCAGCTTCACAGGTATGGTCTGCCTTTAATATTCAGCCTCCACTCTCAACCTGGCTTGACTGCTGTGCATGGTTGACAGTTCTTGAAGAAAGTTGCTGTCACTTTGCAAAGGAGTTATAAGGATGCCATGATTCTGGCAGCTATGTGGATGGCTTGGCCACAGCAACCTCAGTCCATACCCTTGTAGCAAAAAACACCAGGTATGATGGAGATCTCAGTGCTAGCTCCCAGAAGTATGGGAGATTGTATCATTTACATGATACATTAATAAGGGACATGTAAGTCTTGCCCATGGGTCCTGATTCATGGGGTAGCACGTGCCTTTTCCCTGGGTTCTGTGGCTGTTTTCCTTGCCTGAACCTTTTGCATAATCGTAACATTTTTGAGGGTAGAAGTGTAGTGTGTCTGGATTAGCAGTTACTATAAATCCATGATGTTTGACTGCAGAGTATTGCTCCAAGAGGAAAGCGAAGAGATGTTTTAAAACAAAGCCTGGATAGTTTCCCTGGCAAGGCTGTCAGTTCCTTTCTCCACCTTCTGCCTTTGCTAGCTGAGGAAGTGAGGGTGACCCTGAAGGATCTAGTCACCTCCCACACTGTCAGGATTGGCCACCTGATCCCAAATGACAGTCTGCTGGTTTCACAGTGCACCTGGAGACAGCAGCTAGACATCTGAGTTCTCAACAGACAGTAGTTCAGTTTACATATTTGTGTGTCCAAGGCCCAAGAAGTCTGTACGCACATGCATATTTGAAAATGTACTTATTTCTTTACATGCATTTTCTCTTGTGTTCATGTTCATTGTGTCTTCCACCTTCATTTCTGCAAAATAAGAAAGTTAATCTGATGTGTGGAAAGCCCAGGTAGGAGCTGCATGATGAGTTGCTAGCTTGCTTAGTCCCAGTACCTGAATAAGATCAACTATATCTGATTACATCTGTGCAAAAAAGAAAAAAAGTATTTAAAGTGGTCCAAAGACCTGAATGGCTTACTCGTTGCTACAACAGGATTACTTTATTGTAAGCTTTTCCAGTCGTATTAGGACATGAGTAGAGGTCACTGGATGTGATGTAGGACCTGTGAAAAATCAAATTGCTGACACTGTGTGAAATTAAACCAGCTGGACAGTTAATAATTATATAAGGCAAACTTTCCAGTTGCATCCTCTCTCTGAGTAGATGTTAACTTGTAGCGAGGGATCTACCTGTAGCTTGAAAAGTCTTAGAAGTTTTGAGTAATAAGTAGCAATTGGGTCAGATTAACCTACAGCTTTATCTCCATCCATGTGACCAGTAGGTCTCCTTACAGTACTAGTGCATCAGCTGCAGACTAACATTGTTGGTGTAGTTACCGAATACCTCCCAGCTATCCTGAAAAAGCACATTTGACACTGACCCATCCTGTATAGCCAGCACTCCCCCTGGCCAACTCAGGAAATCTCCAAGTTGCAGATTTCTGGAAACAGACAAAAAATGTTGCTATATGTCTGCTATATTCTTATGCCTTTCCAATGATACCTGCTAGGTAGGTAGGACAGATCAGTCTTGGGTCTGAACTCTGCCTATAGCCAATTGATTTTGAGCTGTTCAGTGGAAACCAGCTGCTGAAAAAAGAAAACTAAACACACACACACACAGCAAAAATAGCCCTAAGACATATGTATTTTTGGGGTATGAACATAAACCTGGCAATATGGGGCCAGGCTAAGCTCTGCATACACTCCCCTGCCTCACATTCATCACTGTGTTGGGTCAGATTACTTCCTTCCTTCTACACAGCTACTTCAGTGCTGAAGAAATGGTCTCTTGGTGGCAAGTGTGTAAAGGACTCTGTCCCTTCCAAGGCCTTAATCTCTCTCAGATCCATTCTGCCCTCCCTGCCTTCCCCTCCCCCCCTAAAGAGGTATTAAATAACTTTGTTTTTAGATAAGAACTTCTACTGTCTGAATGCCTGCCTGTGCACCAGATCTTACATTTGTTCTGTTACAGACCATGTCAGGTCTTTCTGGTCACTGGGGAGCTGCACTCTGACCTCAGTTTTGTTTCCACTGTAAACAGTAGCTGAGTGAGTTTATTTGGCACCATAATGGTCTTAAAGGCCAGGAAAATAAATACATTTGCCTTTAGGCTTTACCAGGGCTGACCCCAGATGTGTGCTTCCATTTTGACTTGCTGGACAAGGGTTGAAGTGCAGATATAAAGTTTGGGTTATTGCTTGCATTTTGATAGGTGTTTCTCAGCCTGAGCTTTGAGGAGAGTGCTCTGGCTGTGCATGACTTGATACAGGGCTCATGCAGATGTCAAGATGTCAGGATGTCACAGAGTAACAAGAAGTGGATGAGCACATGGAGGCAGGTGCTAAAATTTGTTCTTCCCTAAGCAGGATTTCTGTTTTGTTTTTAGAAAAAATGAAATCATAACACGTTAGAGCGTCTTTTTGCCTTCTGCCTCGTTTGAGCAAAACCCCTGATTCTTGAAAAAAGGACACACTGGCTATGCCTTCTATTCTGTTCTTTTTATCCTGGGCGTCACGTATCTTTCACAGTAGAAAATACTAGATTGGTATTGTCATGTTCTCCTCCTCCCATTGTGAAGATGCTTGCTCATCAGACCTGCATGAGGTCTGCTCTGCATGGCTTCTCCTCAGCATAAGAGGAGGCTTCTCCTGCAGCATAAGAACATGCAGCTGTTGGAGCAAGGTCCAGAGAGTGCCATGGAGGTGATCAGACGGCAGCAGCACCTTTCTTGTGAAGGCAGGCTGAGAGAGCTGGGCTTGTTCAGTCTGAAGAGAAAGCTCCAGGAAGACCCCAGTGTGGCCTTCAAAGTGCTAAGAGAAGGTGGAGAAGGACTCTTTCAGAGAGTGTAATGATAGGACCAGGGGGAATAGTTTTAAACGAAAAGAGGGGAGATTTAAATTAGATATTAGGAGGAAGTCATTTACTCTGAACGTGATGAGGAACTGGAACATGTTGCCCAGAAAGCTGTGGTGCCCCATCCCTGGAGGTGCTCAAGGTGGGCTTGGATAAGCCCTGGGCAGCCTGGGCTGGTGGGAGACAGCCCTGCCCATGGCTGGGGATTGGAACTGGAATGTTGCAGTCGCTTCCAATCTAAGCAGAGGCTAATGCCTTGCAGTATTAAATATTATTTTGCTTCCCGTTAAATGCCACGGAAGCTACAAGACATGTTGGGAAACATTTTATTGGAGGTCTGTGCCATTTTAGCTGAAGGCGCTGTTGGAAGACTTGGATCTCTCCTGTCACTTCAGTGCAAGATCCCACTTCTGTCTTCAACAAAGCTCTTTCAGCATGCAGTGATATTGGAAATTATTTCAACAATCTATGATATTATTTTATTTCTTTTATTTAATTATTTAACAATTATTTAATTGTTCTTGGGAATCTGAATGTAGTAATTATTTTCCTTTAGTCCTATGAAGTCTTAGGACTGTTACTGTTGTCAAATTTACCTCTCCCAATGCTCATTTGCTTTTGGAATCCTTGTTGTACAACAGTAACCATTACTGTAAAAAGAGGTGAAGAGAGTTTCAGCCTTCAAGAGTCACTTTATGATGCTGATGCTGAGAAGCGTTTTGGTTTGGTTTGGTTCTTTTTCTTTTTTTTCTTTTTTTTCTTTTTTTTTTTTCCTTTTTTTTCTTTCTTTTTTTTTTTGCATGTGGAATTCCAGTCATCTTTCCTTAAGTTATTCATTTTGTTCTGTGGAAGCAAGAACATTACATACAGAAAATTCAAATGCATCATTTTGTACATGCTTGTACTAGTATTTTGAATGTTTCAGAGAAGAAAAAATGTAACTTTACATTATTGACTTTTTATCCCTCAAATTGTAAGTTGCGTTTGAGAAGAGTAAACAAGAAGGGATTGAATGTGACACAGACAGATTTGCAGGCAGCACTAGTTACAACAGAGTAACTAGTTGAGTTCTACCCAAATTACATCAATGCAGCTTTCTGTGCTCCCTGTGCTCATGTGGGTGTGAGAGACAAGGAGGGCTAGGGGCAAAGGCCTTGGGGAGGAAGAGTGGTTAGGAGAAAAGTCACCTGAACTTATAATTTCCCCTTGGGGATTAAATGTCTTCGATCAGAGAACAGTATTTTATTTTAGTATACAGTTTGGTACGGCCCTATTTGTGCATCTGTCCATTTCATGCATTTAACCCTTTGGGAGCAGCCTGAGGCACCAAACGCCATCTGAAATGACGTGAAGGAAAACTGGTGCTAAGTTGCACTGGCAGGCGGGCTAGGGTTTTGTCAGGAAATTCCAAATGAGTATAAATAAATTCTCTGTAGCAACCTCTGGGCTCCTTGCCTGCTGATGTGTCAGGAGTATGCATTCCCTTTAAGGCAAAGGAAAGTGTGTTTCAGACTTAATTTCCTGAAAAACTAAACACTGCAGCATTCAACAACTGCTTCTCAGCGGATCAGTAAAGGAGACCCTAGCATGGAGACTTTAGCATAGAGCAGGAGAGGTGAGATGCGAGAGCCGGACTGCTGGCACTGTGTAAATCTGTGAAAAGGGTGGGAGAGTGCATATTTGGGTAACACAGCTGAAAATATGCCCTGGTTACTGTTTTCCTATGTTGAGTAATGGATGTTTTCCATGTTGGATGCTTATTCTTTTCTAAAAGTGCTTGTTTTCTCGGTTCTCTCCCAGATGGATGCTTCTAGGCTGTCACCTGAAGGGACTGTGCATCTACACTTTGCTGCACCTCTGGCAACCCTTTGTTTTTGTTAATATGTACCGAGGAGTTTCTTTTCCTCAACAAATGCCAATTTTCTAGTTGGGGATATGCATTCTGTACATCTAAGCGAATGGAGTCTTATGTCTGCTTACACAAAGCCACCTTTCTGGTAGAAGAATGGTCACTGTTACCCTTCAAGTTGCTCAATTTCACTGTTGTTCATAGGCTCTCAACTGTAAGCCACTGCTTTTAGCTATTTAAAATGCACATAAGAATTAATTCTAAACTGACATTTTCCTTATTTTCTCTTGTTACTGCTTTTTTAACTTTTTGAACAAAGCTAGTTTATCAGTCTGGACTATTTCAAGTGCAGAGAAGAAACTCTTAGTGTCTCTGGAAAACACAGATCAGACAGACTTTTGAAGTTTGGAAGGCAACACATGTCGTATTTCACACAGTTAATCAGTATGAGATTAATATCAAAGGGGATATGAGGGAACAAGTCCTGGTATTTGAAATATACTGATTATGCAGCATAAAGCATTTTCCTTATGGAAAATAAGCATGTGACAAAATAAAGTCCTTCCAGGACTCATAAATACGAATGTTTATAAAATTATTGCAGAAGACAGTGCTTCCATTTTTTCCCCCTACCTTTTGCACTACAAGACCAAACTGAAACAGTAAATCAGTTTTAATATGCTGTGGGAGGTTTATACCTGAGGAATATATTCTTTAAGGATGGTTACTCCTGTTACAAGAACTACGCATCTCTTCTCTGCTTCTCATCTCTTCAGAAATTTACAGACATAGAAAGGTAATTGTATTATAAATCTAAATTGGCAAGTGAGTTCTCACAGGCCAAAAACCACATGCAACCTTCTTTACTTGAACCTGAGGCTGAGACACTGTTATGCTGAGACATTTTCAGGGACAAGCTTGGCTTGCATCCATGACTCCTGTGGGGGCCGTGGAGGTGGTTTGGATGAGAGGAGAAGTAAGAGAAGAACCTGAAGATTCGCTCTCTTTTGCTTTGCAAATGCTCCATGATAATTTTGTGAAGCACACATACAGTGTGTATGAATGCCTTGGTCTCTGTCATCCTTTTTTTCCACAGTGATTTTACTAGTGACAGTGACGTGAAAAGATGTGCCACAGTATCAGAGGACATAAGGGTCTCTCTTCTGCAACAGAGGGCAGTAAGCTGCCATACCTCGTGTTTAGCAGCATCACCAGCTCAGCCAGTTGGCCCGGATCTGTTGGAATGTGCTATCAGCAAGGAGAGCTATGCTGGGCTGACACCTGGTGTCACCCACTGTGGTGGGCAGAGCACATTGCGAAGCTATCTCCTAGGCTATTGTTTGGTATTTACTGCTTGCCATCACTTATGTAATTTTGCTAAGTTAATCTGATTTGGGAAGCATCTTTAAATTGAACACTTCTCATTCAGAAACCTGTGATTCCGTGATTTGTCACAGATGTGTAGCTGTGTGCATAGAGAATAAAAGAAATGCTTCAGGGAATGAAGTAATTCTTAAATAGACAAATAGTGTAAGTTGCAGAAATAAGCGTACATAAAGCCAGGTGCTTGGCAGGCATAAATTCATCTGCTTTGAACTTTCCTTATTAATAGCTGGTTTTCAAAACCCAGTAAAAGAGGGGACTGAGATATGCCCCCAGTTTGAAGCCAAGAAGGAAAGCACAGCTGTTGGCTCACATCTTCACTCTTACTGCAGCCACAGAGTGATCTGTGCGCTTTACCTTCTGTTTTTATGGCAGCCCTCCTGAGCAGCCTCCAAAATGGTTTCTGCTCAAGCTTTTCCTTACCACTGGTGAGGCAGGCTGGAATAAGCTAGCAGCTTTATCCCTTGCCAGCCTTAGTATGATTTCCCCTGGGATCTATGAGTCAGAAACTGGGATGGGAGCAAAACAGACCAGACTGTTAGTTTTGAGTTTTCATGGTGAGCAGCCCTGAGGTGGTAAATGCACAAGCTGTCCCACCACAGAGCGTCCAGAACCAGAACTATTCCCAGAAAGTGGCAGCTGTTGAAAAGGAGTCTTTATATTTTAGACCTCAAGTAAGGGAGTTGTCAAGCAAATAAAGATTTTGTGAATTCTGATAAGGGGGCATCTTACAGTCATTCCGTAATTTTTTTTCAGAAACTGGTTTCCCACAAACAAGGTCAACCTTTTATTCATGGTTAATTAATATATAATGTGTTTTTATTTTAATTGAGCTGTTTGAGATGCAGATTTCCAGTTCAAAAATTCTTGAAGTAAAATGTTTGGACATTAAAAATACTGGAGAGTGTGGGGAGGAATGTTTTTTGAAAGGTCTTTTCTATTGAGGATTTGCAGAAATAATTGTTGGTTGTGGTTATGCACTGTTTCCCTTCAAACTCAGTAGATAACTTTTTTATTATGGGAAAGAAAACCTATAACCATATATTAAGGAAAAAAAAAAAAGTGACCTTGAAAGGCTGTCCTACGACCAAGAGGCCTTTGCAGAGCAAGCTGGTGAGCACTGAGTGCTTTTTAATGTTATGCCAGAACGCTCTGTTTTTCATAGCCATGAACAGTCTGTGAGTAGTTAGCAATAGGAGAAAAGTAAGAAAATCTGTGAGACTGTGGTTTAGGAGATGAACCTTGAGGAGCCTGTGGCAGTGGTACAGTCAGGCTACTGCATCCATCTGATTTCCTGTGCAAAGGTGAAGTCTGGCTCATTGCTATCATGCTAAGCAATCAAAAATTTTATCATGTTTTTATTATAATGATAACCTTACTGTAACTCTAAGCAACTAGGATTTTTCATCTTCAGAGTAATTTAACTGCCTGAGAGAGACTTTATACAAAGTTTATCCAAAGCCCAGGCAAGTCAATGGAAAGACATGAATGCTTTTGCATTGTGGCTATGATTTGAGCTTATTCCTTTGTTATTATAATGGTCCCTGTTCTTTCAGAAAAACTATTAAGACAGCAGATTTCTCAGTTGCCTTCTGCTCTCACTGACCTGTGGTGACTGTGACTTTGTAGCCCAGAAGTCTTTGCATTCACAGTGCAAACATGGCAGTGATCTGAGCCATTCTTCTTAAACACTGCTGCTGTTTATGTTCACGTGTTAGTGACCCACAAACCAAAAACAGTCTAAAAACCTGATATTTTAGAATCCTTCTGCTCCTCATTTTACTTTGAAATCCTTTGAGAAGCTACAAATCTGCGCATTTCTAGCTAAAAGAAACCTGATTTATTGAAAAGAACGCTGGCTAATTCTTGATTTTTCTTTTTAAACAAATACTGAGCTTCACATGTGTTGGTTATTTTCAGAAGACTGAGACTCCATTTGCTGAAGATCAGAGGAAAAAAAAAAGAACAAAGTAGTATGAGGGGAGAGAGGAGAAGGGCAAAACAGTTTATTTTCTGTTGCAGTAAAGAATCAAAAAGGTCAGAACTTCTATTCATCTCCTCTTCTTCTTCAAAATATTTTCAGTACTGAAGCTCAGCAACAGAAAGACATGGAATCTATTTCATTTACACCAGCTATTGCTTCTGCCTTTCCTCTCTGCAGCATTCTTTATTAATTGTCTTATGCCATAACTCTGAGAGGAGACTCTGTTACTCATAATGCTTTTTCAGTGGAGGAGACTTCTTTAATAGAAATCAGATCCAAGATAAAAATGCCTTAGAGCAGATATCGTAACCAGATGGGGAGAAAAAGCCTCAGATGAGAAGTCTGTATTAGCCTTAGCCTCAGCCTTTTTGCTTCATACTTTTTCATTTGCTTCTCTTTGCCCTTTCCGGACCCTCCAACATTGCTTTACAATACAGCTTTCCTGTCTTATAGAACCAAAGCTCCGCTCTGCTCCTATTTTCTCTGCTCTTTTCTCTGCCTAAAAATCTTTAAAGCACATAACTGAATGTCCTGTTCTTTTCCAGTTCTCCTGGTCTGGGAGCAGGCATGATTAGCGTGGACTTGGGTAGAGCTGACTCAATATTTGAATATACTGATGTTCTTGTGTAGTGCACTGGATAGGATGTAATTTTATGGAAGATGGCAAGACTGGAATGTTTGGACAGAGCCAGTCCTAGCAGTGCAGGAGATGAGAACAGAAGTGCATTTTTTAAATGTTGCTTGTGTCTTGTCCATGATTATTGTGGAAGTTTTGCATACTTTAGAAGAAATGCATTAATAATGACAGTAACACAGCAAGGGTTCTGTGGTGCACACAGTATCTTTCACAGTACTCACCTGAAAGCATAATGTCTCTGTGTCTTACTGCATTTGAAAACACGTCAGAAGAAAATGTATACAACATTTTCACAGTGTGTGTGTGTGTCTTCACATCCTTTTACAGCCAAACACAATAATGTGATTAAAATTAGCCTGATATACTGTAGAGACTGGGGAAGTCATTTCATTAGTGCCTGTGATCAGCTGGCCAAGGATGAGACAGGAAGCCTGAGAAGAGAATTTGTCCTGTTGTGGCATCGCTGCCATACTTATGTGTGTTGGAGTGAATAAAGTAGGAACCTTGCTCACTTGAACTCTCTCTGCATGAAAATTTGCCATTCATTCACACATAGATACAGCTTACACTGAGACTCCTCTGAGGTACTGCTTGTGCAGCACTTGGTACTCATCTTTCAAGGCTACAGAATGAAGGCATCCATGGTTCATCCAGTGGCTGAAAGGAACAAGGTCTGTACTCTTATCAGGTGTTCAACCATTTCCTTTTTGTGAGAACATTTTTCCTTTGGAACCAACAAAACCATTTTTTATTGCCTGAAAACAGCCATCTATTTTGCTTTGTTATAGGCTTAGCAGGCACACCCATTCTGGCCCTTTCTCTGAGACAGCAAAATGCACAAAGGCTTGGCGCAGCTCCTGTGTGCCACATCACAGTGCGTTGTTGTTTTTAGATTGCATTCTTGATCCTCATTTGTCTTAACATATCAATAAATGTCTCCAAAGATCCACTTATAATGCTGGGATTGTGTTCATGGAGTGTTCATTGTGTTGTTTTAAGGAGAAGTCACATGCAAAGTCAGCTCCACATGCAGCCTTGAGCTCATTGGAGTGGCAGCGATGTACAGTTCACACTGACAGGCTAAGCTGAGGACCATGTGAATTTGGTTCTCCTGGATGGGACATGAGCCAGCAATGTGCCCATGCAGCCAAGAAAGCCAACTGTACCGCAGGCTGCATCAGAAGAAGTGTGGCCATCAGGACGAGGGAGGTGATCCTGCCCCTCTCCTCTGCACTGATGAGGCCTCACCTGGAGTACTGCATCCAGATGTGGAGTCCGCAGTACAGGAGGGACATGGACCTGTTGGACCACGTCCAAATGAGGGCCGCAAAAATGATCCAAGAGATTGAACACCTCTCCTACAAGAATAAGGGCTGTTCATCCTGGAGAACAGAAGGCTCCAGAGAAACTTGGTAGCGGCCTTTCATTATCTAAAGGGGAGCTGTAAGAAGGAAATGGATGGATTCTTTAGTGCGGTCTCTTGTGATAAGACAAGGGGAAATGATTTCAAATTGAAAAAGGAGATTTAAGTTGGATGTAAGGAGGAAGTTTTTTACAAGAAGAGTAGTGAGGCAGAGAGGTGGTGAATGCCCCATCCCTGGAGACGCTCAAGGTCGGGCTAGACGGGGCTCTGAGGAACCTGGTCTAGCTGTGGGTGTCCCTGTTCATTGCAGGGGAGCTGGACTAGATGCCCTTTAAAGGGCCCTTCCAACTCAAACAATTCTGTGATTTATTTCACTGTGAAGCTACTTACCTGCTGTAGGTGTTGTGGAGATGTTTAATGATGTGTTCTTTTAGTTATTTGTTATTGATGTTTTTCTGCTGAGTGATCTCAGTACTGTTTCATGAAGGAGAAAAAATTATTTGTGATTCCAGTTTGGTGCTTATGACTTAACTTGCAATTTGCATGTCTTTCTAGAGAGTTTTTTTTTTGTTTGTTTGTTTGTTTGTTTGTTTTTCTGTAGATGCATTAATTTTTAAGTCCTGGCACTTTCTAACAAACCTGTTTCTTCTTTCCTTATCCTACACTTATGCTTTGAGCCCAAGGACAACTTTGGGTCAGGGGTTGCTTGACTTCAGCGGTGCAGTGATGGGAGAACCAGGGATGTCACTGCATAGGAAGGCAAGCAACCACACAAGCAGAGGAAAGGGTCTGGGAAGAAAGGGAGAACAGGAAAGTTGGTACAATGGAGTTTGAATTTGCAGGGACTGGGTGAAGGGACTTATAGTCATCCAAGGCCAGGATGAGGGATGAAGGTATAAATGTATTTGGGGTTAGAATTTATGGAACAGGCAAGTGGATGCAAGTTGAGAAAATGGATGAGAAATTCCCAGTGTGGGAAGAAAATAGAGAAAGACTGGGAAACTACAGGCTGCAGAAGCTGGTGTGAGAGTGGATGCAAACCTTAGGGCTGGAGGGAGAAGGGTGACTAGCCTAGGGCAGGGAGCCATGGAAAGGTGACATTGCAAAGGACAGAGCCAGGAGGAGAATCTGGGGACAGAATACTGAATTTAGGAAGGAAAAGTGGTAACATGGGGAGCTGCTCTGTCTCATTCCCTCCTGCTGGTGTTCAGTGGAGATCCTTCCTCTGCTTACCCTTGCGGCAGACCTGCTGGAAGGGGCTGTGTGCTTCTGTGCTTGGAGTATGTGTATATACGTGTATTTTTGCTTCCAGTCTGGCATTCAGTTGGCTATTTTCGGTGCATCTATAACTAAATACCACTCGGCATACCGAGACTCTGGTCTTCCAGCAGGAACATGTGGTCTGGACAGGGAGGGTTGTTTGTGTCCTTCAAGCAGTGGCTACACAGGCAGTGCTTACGGGAACGCGACAGCAGTGTGCTCTCTGCCTGCCCTGGTTGGCGTCCCACGCTCACCTGGTGCCGGGGAAGGCAGCGTCCCCACACAGCATCCTGCTTCGGGGCGTCCTGCAGCAGCCAGAAGCGTTAGAGATTGTCATGAAAGCAGTTATGCTGTCTGCAGACGGAGCAGCCTTCCTTAAGCATGCCAAGGAAACTGGAAAAACAGGAGCCTTTTTTTTCCCCCTCCTGAACCCTTTCAGTGCAACATTAAGTCACTTCCTGTAGTTGCAGCAAGCAGGTTCCCCCCCCTCCTCCCCCGAGGCTTATATTCCTTTAAGAGGACGTTGCGCTCCGAACGCAGCCTCGTTAGGAACAAACCCATCGGCGGAGGCTGCTGGCGGGGCAGGAGCGGGGTCTGGGGCGCGGGGCGGAGCGGCGGCGCAGCGCCTTGCAGCCCTCTTCTGTTCCCCGGCCGCGGACGCACGGCGGTAAGGAGTGCGTGGGGAAGAGCTGCTTTCCAGCGGTGAGAGCACAGCCTATGAAATCGCCTTGCCCTGCCAGGCCAGGTTTGCGCCGGAGTGGGAGCTTTTTTTCTGCATGGGGTGAGAAAGGAGCGAGTGGGAGGCTCTGGGGAGCTGGTTTGTGGCACACGCAGCTGGGACAGCACGGAGCTGTACTGGAGGCCTAGCGATACGTGGCTGGAAACTTACAGCGTGGGGGCAGAGGCATGTGGCTAATTCAGGTAACCGGAAAGCTGGCTTAAGTTATTCCTCCGCTGCCTCTCATAACTTGCAGCAGTTGTTTTTCTCAAGTGGGACAGGAGTGGCAGGCTCTTTAGCAGCACTGCGCATAAATACTCAGCCTGCAGAAGCACAGCAGACCTGGTACAGCTGCGTTCAGAGGGCTGTGGGGACAGAGCAAGTCCTGTATTTGGGCTGCAGGTACTTCTGGCTGTGGGACCACTGCTTTCTCTCATGGCTGAGGGACTGGGGGTCCCTGCATGGGTACTCGGTGCTGACTGAGAGCACTGGTAGAGTTAGCCAGCAAGAATGAACTGACGTTGCTGCTCCTGCAGCTGTGATTCTCCAGACAGTAGAACAACTGCAGATCTGTCTGACATCTAATGGCACCAGAGAGGGTTAGAGTTCTTGTTCCCGCAGCCTGTGAATTTACCCTCTGGACAAGTTGGTCTCCAGATGAGTCGTGCAATGCAGCGTGCTCCTCGGATCTTCATCTGATGGCATATTGTGTGTGAAGGTGGTATTCCACAGGAAGGCTGGAGGGACTCGGGAAGGGATTGCTTTCATTTGCTTGCTGTGCCACTTCTGTACAGCTCCAGTAGCAGAAGTTATCAGTGTGTACATACGCATGTATATATACTTTTGTGCACTTTGCAGCATTTGAAGAACTATTCATTACCTTTTAGGAAGTTAAATGAGATGTAGTGCTGACATTAAATCAGCAAGATGCTGTTTTGCTCTGAGCTGTGGCTGTGTTTCTGCCTCCAGTGCTGTGTGCACCCATCCTGGTATGTTTGTGTCACTGCCTAGTTTACTGAGGCATAGTTTCTTACTCATGTGCTCATTTTGTTTCTTTTTTTCCAGAAAAAGAGGAAGTTATTATAAATGGAAAAGATGAAAATGAACGGAAATACCCCTATTTTGTGGAAACACCTTATGGCTACCAGCTAGACTTGGATTTTCTGAAGTACGTGGACGATATACAGAAGGGGAATACCATTAAGAAATTAAACATCCAAAAGAAGAGGAAAGCAGTACCAGCCTCCACAAGTACCAAGAACTCTGGTGGCCACTGTGGCGACTGGACTTCCACAGAGTCTCTGTCTTCTTCAAACAGTGATGAGAACAAGCAGTCTTTCTTGGCAACAAGAAGTCAAGTAACCTCATCTGTGGCTGTGAGACCATTGGCTTCCCTTGAGGCATCTCCCTCCTATTTAACCATTCCCGAGAGTAAGCAACTCCCTCCTCCTTCCCCACAGCTTCCTCGGCACAACCTCCATGTGACAAAAACCCTCATGGAAACACGCAGACGACTTGAACAGGAGAGAATGATGCAGGTAATGCCAGGAGACATCCGCAGGCCCCGACTTTCCAGCTTTGGGGGCATGGGCTCAACGAGCTCCCTGCCTTCTTTCGTCGGGTCCAGTGGGTACGGTCACTTGCCTCAGCAGCTCCACAATGGCTACCAGGGGAATGGAGACTTCGGAGCCTGCTTTGGCTCCTCCTTGGGCAGTTCCATCCGGCACAGCCCAATGAGTTCAGGAATATCCACACCTGTCACCAATGTGAGCCCGGTGCATCTGCAGCAGATCAGGGAACAAATGGCAATTGCCCTTAAGCGCCTCAAGGAGCTTGAGGAGCAAGTAAAGACCATTCCTGTGCTGCAGGTCAAAATCTCGGTGTTACAGGAGGAAAAGAGGCACATGATGGCAGAACTCAAAAGCCAAAGGAAATCCAGTCAGAATGACATGTATGGCTTCAGAAAAAGATCGTACAGTGCAGGAAACGTGGAGCAGTGGGAGCACCTGTCTCAGGTGCAAAGAGGAGGAGAACTTTATATCGACTGTGAGGATGAGATGGAGAGTGCGGAGCAGAGCTCTCGGAGGGTAGAGGAGTTCAGGCAGTTGACTGCTGAAATGCAGGCTCTGGAGAAAAAAATCCAGGACAGCAACTATGAGGTTCCATCGAACCTTAGAGAAAGCCTGACGAAAGAAAGCCGATCTGTTGCTGTTGGTGCTGATGAAAACATGAATGATGTGGTTATCTACAACAGATCTTCAAGGCAACATAGAGAAGTAGCGGTGGGGACAGAGAAAGAAATGAGAGAGTCGGGGGTTGGGGTGACGGAGGCCATGCTTGGCTTATCGACAGAAGTTGAGAAAGAAATAGAGCTTCAGCAGCAGACCATTGAAGCCCTTAAGGAAAAGATTTACAGGCTGGAGGTTCAGTTAAAGGAGACAACCCACGACAGGGAAATGACCAAATTAAAACAGGAGCTGCAGGCGGCTGGATCTAGAAAAAAAGTAGATAAAGCCGTGATGGTTCAGCCCTTCGTCGTCAGCAGAATGGTGGAGGCTGTGGTACAAATGAGAGACCAAATGGTGGGAGACCATGTGCATGTTGCTGATTCGTCTGTAGGCAGCCATTTGCAAATGAGCAGCGTGGGCACGTCCTGCAGGCCAGCGGTACGGAGCACAGCAGCGGGCCCTGAGCTGCTCATGAGCCGCTGGCTTGTGAGGGAGAGGGCAGAGATGCGAGACCAATGCACGGGGAGGTGCGTGGAGCTGCTTGACAAGAAGGTGGGTGTGGAGACCAGCGTCTGCGAGACTGGTGTCAACACGGAGGAGTCTGTGGGTGACCTGAGTCTCTGTAGGACAGTGCGGGAGATCCGGGAGACGAGGTCGATTGGCTGCGGGGATTGCTCAGTGGATGTGATTGTTTGTGCCCCAAAGGAGTGCGTCTCCCGCCAGACAGCCACAGAGTCTGTGTGCAGTGCAGAAGCCACAGTCATGGCTGTGCCTTCCACAGCTACCCAGCAGACCAGCACGGCTGTGAAAACGGTGAGCCGGTGCACCAGTACGGAGGCACTGGTGGCAGTGGACTGTGGCACCAATACTGTTGCAAGCAGCCGTGACCAGCAAACCAGCACAGTGAATGTGGAGATGCGAACCGTGGCAGTTGGGGACGGCCGGGTGAAGGACATACATGCATCTGCTAAAACGCGTTCAGTTGGAGTAGGGACCTTGCTTTCCAGTCATCCTGGCTTTGAAAAACTCTCTGTGATAAAAACCAAAGACTGCGGTGTTGGGCAGATAAACATTAATGAGAACTATCTAGTTGGTCTTAAAATGAGAAGCATTGCCTGTGGTCCCCCTCCCCTGGTGGTTGTACCGACCAGTACCAGGAGCATTGGTGTTGGGGGTGAGCCAGTGTGTGAGTCTGTGAGCAGCATCCTGGAAAGCCCACTGCCTCCAGCTGAGCTGAGGACGGGCTTGGATCACTATATTGAGCGTGTGCAGAAACTGCTACAGGAGCAGCAGATGCTGCTTGCTGAAAATTACAGTGAATTGGCAGAAGCCTTTGGTGAGCCACACTCCCAGATTGGATCGCTCAATTCGCAGCTGATCAGTACCCTCACATCCATCAATTCTGTCATGAAATATGCCAGCACGGAGGAACTGCGGAGCCTGGACCTTCAGAAACAGTGCATGGAGAAAAGTACTGCAGGTAAGCCAAGTGTTTGGCATATGACTGTGCTGCTCCTTGCTGGCACAGTGGGTCTGTCAACTGTAAAAGCTTGCCATGTAGTGTTGAAGCGAGTGTGTAGTCCTCTCATATAAAATGCAGAAGGTGGATTTGGTGTGGGGTGGACCTTTTCGTTGTTCTTTCCAACCCAGTGCTGGGGGGTGGATCTCAAGAGCAGGAGGCAGTTACCCATCTCACAGAAACAAGGCTCTGAAGAGCAGATGACTGGGTGATTTGAGTGCAGGACATACAAGAGAAATATCTGTAGGTACACCACCCAAAGCATGGACTCCATTTCATAACTGAATGTGCCAGAGTTATGGTCTGTCTGAAATGTTGTCTTTCCCTTAAATTTGGAATGCTGTTTTAAAAAGACATGTAAGTCACGTTCAGCATTTGTGTCAAGCTAACTTGTTTCCAGAGTCTGCAGCGTATCTCCCATTTCCTCCATTCCTTATTCTTCACAGCCAGGGAGCTGTGGGGTGCTTTCCCCTTTCCAACAATGTCAATTGCTTTATAATGGGCAACTCCAGAGTGGCTTCACAGAAACCACATCTTGCATTTTCTCTGTTCCAGTAAGTGTTTGTCCTAATCCCTAATTAGGGCCTAATGTTTGAAAGGCATAAGCTGTAATTACTTTTGGAGGTTTTGGTGACAATCAGGAAAAGCCAGAATTGAGGTTTAAGTATTCCTTCCATTTTATGTATTAACTGTAAAATCCAAACAATTAATTTGAGGGATTTCTTTCTTTCCTGGGGTCATGTTGCATTCTGTTTGGTTTTTGCTTGGTTGTCTGGATTGCTTTGGTTTGGTTTTGTTGGTGTTTTTGGGGGGGGCGTGGGGGAGGAGAAATGGTCTGATGGTAAATTATAAAAGAATGCTGTGCTGGTGAATCCAGCCACATAACTATTACGTGTGTGAGTGTTAGTTTATTGGACACAAGGCTACCAATGATTAGCAATGACTTGGTCTTCTTGGTCACATTACAGTGAGAAGTTAAGGAAATAGAAAAAATGTGAGCAAATGCAAATGTAAGATGGGTGCTGAATTGGAAAAAAAAATTGAGTAGCTACTGTATAATGTCAGCGTAATAATACTGGCTGGTACACTGCTATGTAAAGTTCTTCCAGCTTATTTACTGTCTTAAAAGTTACCTGTTCTTGTTAAAAGGCAGCTTGGTACATCTGTTTATTTTCACTGTTCATGTGCTAAATTGAATCATCCATTAATTCTGTGAAGTAAAATGTTTACCATCCCATGGGAAAGCAATAAGCAACATTTATGTAGCAGTAAAGAAAATGGATGATACCTGTCTATTCACATTTAATATGATAACTGTATTTGCAATATTGCTATCCTGCTGGTATTCATGTTGTATTTTGGGCTTCTTATAAATAATGAGTATCTACCAAGTACCAAGAATGTCCTTAAAAACAGTGAACCAGATTTCTAATAGCTGTAAATCCTCAGTTCCTGCCCCTACTTTTACTGCACAGTATCAAATGTATAGTCTGGAGACCCCAAAGTATTTAGACACAAGTGGAGTAATGGCTCATGTTTTACTAAAGATATTCTTGCTTGGATTCAGATGTCACATTCTTGACAATGTTACTTTGGAATAATTTTATTTTAACATGTAATGCTATTATCTTTAGTGGCATATGCTGAGTGTAAAATCTTTTATTTTTAGTCCCTCGTGAGAAGTAATGCATAAATCGCGCTTTGGGCTATAACAGTTTAGACCCATGAAGAATTAGAATAAGAAGAGGTCATAAGCCTGAAATGTTTCGCCTTGTGTTCCTATTAATTTTCAAAATACTCTTTATTACAGTTATCTCCTTCGTGCTTTATTTCTGCGGCTTTACAGGACTTTTTTTTTTCTTTTTTGTAAAAGGCTTTTTGCTGAATGTTTACTTCTGCAAGCAGCAGTGGAACTAATAAAGTTTGTGCTCACAGATTGATACTGTACATAACTATCTGAGCTCTTACAGTGTCTTTCCACTTGATTAATGTTTGGGATAGGGCTTTTTCGACAGCTTGTGTATGAACTCAATCAGCACCCCTTTTTCCAGGCTAGGTATCACAGCCTGATGTATCTGAAGTTTGTATAAATACAAAAAATTAAGTTTGAATTGTTGAAAGAGACATGGCCTCACAAACTTTGGCTTCTTAGAAAAACAGGCTGAACACAGAGGCAGAAGCTGCTGTTTTCAAGTTAGCAGCAGGAGTGCAGTAATTGATGTATTCAAGGAGGTTCCTTAGGAAGAGCCTGGAGGCAGGTATACGTTGGGCAAAAGTACTGAAGCTATCTCTGAGGCGTATAGTTTTGATGCAGCAGCATCTGGACTGTTTGCTGTGTTGAAATTAAGAAGTTACGGCTACAGATACAACTTTGCACGTCAGTCGAATTCTGGTATTTGTATGGATTTTTCTCATCCCTGTGGAGAAAGGGCAGAGGTGCCTCTGATTCCACAGTTCATAAAGGTTTGTGAGCAGTGCTGGCAGTGCAGATGTTAGAGAGCTGGACCTGGTGAAGTGGGACATGGGCTGCATCTGTCTCTTCCCTTCCTGGAAGCATGGGATTATCTCGGAAGTGGGTCTGTTAGCAATCTGTGCATTTCTTGCTGCAAAATAAACATCTTCACTTCCGTAATTAAGCAACTCCTATTTACATAGGCGCTGTCTTTCAGAAGCCGTAGTGGCGTCAGGGAAATTAAACCTGCTGCCCAGACAAACCAATTTCCACTCCGCACGGTGATTTTAGCCAGCATTGGCACCAGGTCTGTCCAGCTGGATCATACAGATGTGGGTTACAAACCTCTATGATTACTGATCTTTGTTCTTTGTGCAGCCAGACTACAGGTCTAGAAGAGAAGAAAGTCTGCTTTGTTTCTCCATTTATTGTTAAAGAGTTGTTTACAAGTTTCTGAAAGTTACATTTGACTGCATGTGATGCATTTTGTAAAACATTAGCTGGAAGCTTAATGTGACTTGTTTTTTTGATTACATGAACTTTTCAGGAAGAAGTCTTGTAGGTGAATGTCTTTCACAGGCAAATAATTGGCAAGGTTGTTTGTTTAAAACAACCACTCTATTCTTGCAGTGAAAGATTTCCTGAGCATATTTGGTCTGAAAATGACTGACTCTTGTGCTCAGAAATTTTACATTCACTTTTTGAAACAGTCACAGGTATTTGCAAGAAAGGAGGCAACTTCTTGAAATAAAGATTTGAGGGAGAGAATGAAGTGGGTATCAAGTGGTTTTGAAGAGGCTCACAGGGCTTACGTAAACGTGACATGCCATGTGGTGAAAAGATCTTCCTGGGTTTTCTACTCCAACTTTCACTGTGAGCTGAGAAGGCAAGCAGAGCAGTAATGGAAGGGTGATGGTATGAGATGCCTTTCGTTGTCCAAAGCTGGTGTGTACCATCACTGGTACACAGGTGTTGAAGCCATGATTCTCTCACTCTTGGCATCACTCATCATACAAAAACAGGAGTAAATTGGAGAAGGGTGTTTTTACTTCTCTACCCTTCTGCATGACGAATTTGTAGCCTTTTGTCTTAAGAGACTGTCCCTTGGTGATCATTAGCCCTGATCCTGGCAGCGTAGGTCACAGTAGTGCAGCTGAGGACTTAAGGCTTGCCTAATTCACAGAGGCATGGGTCTGTATAAGGTGCTGGCATATCACTGTAGATCACAGTAATTGCCTATTTCTAGGCAACTAAATGAAACCCTCAGCTTCAGCTCTTAACACAGATGCGTATCTTAATCAGGTTTAGGTTTCTGTACAGATGTCCTTCCTTACCTCCGCTCCCTCGGCTCGGAAGAAAGGGAATGATGAACATGTTTTTAATATTTCATGAAAGGCGAGGCATAGTGCAAAGCAGTCACACAGATGTCCCATCTGTATTCCGGATGAGCTGTATTTCTTCACGTGTCTGTCTGGCATCTCCAGGAATATGGTGCCACTTGTACATTTTTCTGCATCTACTGACATGCTGCTAGCGGCAATATGCAAAGCTTGGATTCCCATCTCGTTTGAAAATGGTGGTGACCTCTGTATCAGGAGTTGAGGGGTTTAGCTGGGTTTTGTTCTGTTTTAAATACCCATCCATTTGTATCAGAAGAGAAGCAGAGATCTGGTCAGTAGTTGTCCTGTAAAGATATTATTCAAGTTAATCTCCATAAACCTCTTTAAAGAGGTTTGACATGCCATCCTTGGTCATGTGTTAGCACAAGCTTATTGCTGCTATCATTATTATCATCAGAACATTTGCTGTTTTCATTCAGTAGCAGCATGAAAAGTTTAACTGTTTCCTCATTTCTACGACAGCTAATAAAGAGTAGAAATTGTAAGTGGTAGTTTTGTTTTTGTTTGCTTGTGTCTTTGTTTCTGAATTGCTGCCTTAAAGAGAATACCAGTTTCTCTGCTGGAGTGTCTTTGGTAAAATCCCTGTTTCCTCCCTACACTGTGGCACAGGAACATGATGTTCTGATGTTGAGCTTTGTTCAGAGTTCAACTCCCATGGTAACGGGCACAGCTGTGCATATTTAATGTGAGAAGATTGCCGTATTTCCAGCAAAGTGCTGTCATATTCAAGATACAATAAAGCTGAGAAGATAAACTGAGAAGGTAAAGCTGAGGAAGGGAAAAAAAAAAAAAGAAAAATCACGCTGATTATTGCTGTGCTCAGCATCATGAGATGGTTTGATCCACCGCTTATTGGAGAAAATAGGGTCGTTTTCACTTTGCTTCCCTTATTCTGTCCAAATAAGTTTCACTTTTTTAGTTAATTAGTCTTGTTGAATTAAAGGAATTGGTTTCCAGTTTCAGCATGTCAGCTTCACAACTAAGTGTGGGATGAAAAGCTGCTTCTCAGCATGAAGAAGATGGCTGATGTGAGAGTGACAGTGAAACTGAAATTCTTACAGTTGGACAGGCTAGAGCCTTTCTATGAGGCCTGCTCCAAGAATACTGCCTCCTACTTGGTTGGTCCATGATGTCAGAAGTGGATGTTGGTGGCACGGCAGCAGAGGCTGAACCTTCCCACCAGTATCCCATTGCTTTTGGCTGCTGTGTAACAAGTGGCAGCAGAGGGGCACTATGACAGAATGGCATGAGACGTGGAAGTACAAATGAAGCAAAGGTGTGTCATTGTATTCCTCCATGTGGAAAAAGTGGCACCCACTGACATTCATTGATGTTTGCTGATTGTTTCTTGAGACCAACTGATGGAGATGAGCACAGAGAGGGGGTGAGTGGTGTGTTACAGCTGCGGTGACAGTGGCTTGAAAGCCATGTTCCTGATAGCCATGCACAGCTGTCACAACACAGAATGAAAAGCATTTCAATTGGCTCATCTGCATGAATTGGTGGATTATGGCCAGAGAACTGTGGATGGAGATGAACATTGGCTTCAGTGCATTGCAGACGGTGGTGGAAATGTTGGAATGTTGAAATGTTTGCACCAGGTAGGTCCCACGAGTGCTCACACAGGAACTTCATATGCAAATTTATCAGGGCCTGTTGAGCTAATACAAGGCTGAAGGTGACAGTTTCTTGGATCACATTATTACCAGTGACATGATGTGCTGTCACCACTATGAGTAAGAGTCAAGACAGTCCTTGGAGTGGAGATGTGTGAATTCCCCAACAAAGAAAAAGTTCAGGATGCAGTCCTCAGTGGGTGAAGTGATGTTCACTGCCTTTGGGACAGGAAAGGGATGGTGCTTCCAGACTGGAACCTGGACAAACCACCAGCTCTGAACGCTGCATCACAGCACTGACTAAGCTGAAGGCTTGAACTTTTGGAGTCCAGCTAGAGAAGTCATCTTTCTCTTGCAGCATGATAATGCCAGGCCCCACACCAGTTTGAAGACCAAGGAGTATGTTGCCAGTCTTGGCTGGACTGTTCTACCACACCTGCTGTATAGTTTGGTTTGGTGCTCCTAACTTCCATCGTTTGGGTTGATGAAAGAAGGATCCTGTGGGCAACATTTTTCTAGCAGTGATGCTGTTGTAGCGGCTGTGTAACCTCTGCTGGTACAGATGATACCAGATCATCTGAGATACTAGACCATCATCACCATGTGATGGAGGTATTACTTTCAGAGAGACCTATTAAAAGGAACGGTGTCCCTGGGAGCAGCTGGTAGTTACAACATCTGTCCATGACATGGCTTGAAGCAACTGTGTCTTCTTTCAGCTTATCACATAAGAAGGCCGTATGTAGCAATTTCTCAATGCAGTTATTCTTTTGAAGATAACACATTTGTGAGACTGATGGGTTAATGTCAGTTGTTGTGAATGTTTGAACAGGGCATGTTTGCTCATCACTGCCTCTTTGTTTACCTTAGTAGAATGTTGTTGGTTTTCTTTATTTCCATCAGTAGTTCTGATGCATAGACTAAATGGAAACTGAGCTGAAGTGTATGTGAAAAAACAGCTTCTTAAGGAGAAAGCAGCATAGTAAATTTTATGACTGCTGTAGAGCATTTCTTGACTGCAGTAATTTTGTAGTGTTCTGAGTGCTGTAATGAAAAATTCATGCAGAATGTTAGAAAAATTTTGTTGCTATATATACTGCAGACAGCACTCATACAGTGTATTTAACAGAGTTTCAGAAGTTGGTATAGACCAGGCTGCCATGAATTGAACGTAAATCCAGGGAAAAAAAAGTACTTTTTGTTCCAGCCAGTTCTCTCAGTCAGCCTACCACTGGTCGGCTGGTTCATGGCTACTTATGTTGTGATAGATGGGAGGTGAGGTCTGCAGTCAGGAAAGGAAGTAGCATGTTAGTAACAAAAGCAGTTCTTAGGTGCCAGAGATGGCACGTGTTAATCTGATGTTGATGTATAGCAGTTTTGCTGTCCCTCTGGCTTAAACTGATGGGATGTACCAAAAGAACACAAGTGATTCAGGAAAGAAAGTTCCTTCTGAAAAATTAAAAACAGGTGTTCTTGTTCCTTCAAACCACTGGGACTGGACTGATGAAGAAACTTCAGCCACTTGTCTCCCTCAGAAATTGATGAGAGTAGCTTTCTGCATGTGGGTTTATGAATGATTGAAGTCTGCAAGTTTCTTGTTTTATCCTGCTTCTAAATGACCTCTGAACTTTTCCAAGATCCTTTATTATATTGCAGAGTACAGTTACAAATTCCTGGAAGTTACCAGCTGTGGTTAACTGCGCTCTACCAATACTTAGAACCTTATGTAAAATCTGCCTTGTTTGTCCACAACAGTAAACAAATAGAAATCAGCATGGTGAGTGTACCTGAATGGCAGCCGGGCAGCTGCAATGGCTGTAATCGATCTGTTGGCAGCTGGGAAGGATTCTCTGTGAGGTCTAGACTTATTTCTCTCACAGCTTCCTCAGGTATTTCTTGGTGAAGAGGAAGGGCAGTGTTCCTTGCAGGCAGAGCGAGATCAAGTGGGCATGCCTGAGATCTGTGTGAGTTGAGATGGAGAGTCTATTTTAAGGCCTGTGTGGACTCATGGTAATCTTCAGTCAGGGCTTCATTTCCGCCATGGGGAACTTGTGGCGCATCCAGCCTTGTCCCCTGCCCATGGCCTGGCCAAGGAAGGGGGGACTTGGCTGATGACACTTTCTTATCCTTGAGTGGTTGGCTGTGGTTCTGAGGAGCACAGCAGCTTCCTTAATCCTCTTTTCAGCTGCTGCTGTCAAAGCATCTTTTTCAAGATGCAGGCTGTTTTGCAAAGGGGAGCAACTGAAAGCTGGTGTTAAATGCCAGCTCATAGCTTACAACATTAATGCTGCGTTGGGTTCCAAGCTCTCTTTCCTTGAGCCTTGGGTACTGTAGGCACAGTGAGTGCTTGTGTCTTGCAGGTTGGGTTGGGAGAGTGGATGTACTGGCCAGTTTCCTAATGTTATTTTTGTGTGCTTCTCCTCACACCTTTGTGTTAAACCCTTTTGTCAGGTAGTTGTGCAGACAGCCGAGCAGGGCCCTTTTCTTCTTCATTACAATTCACAGGTAAGATGCCCCAGATAACACCTTGAATGTGTGTTCAGATTTTGTTCCATCACTGATAGGTTTAGCCAGGAGAGAGGCTGTGACACAGAGGAAAGAGGTCTGCTTGCTGCCATTTTGCTTTTGAGTCCTACCCAAAGCTCTGAAGGGAAGCTGCTGAGAAGAACCCAAATGGGCCTGAAGCAGTATTGCCGCTGGGCTTGACATGGTGTATGGATATAGCAGGTTGCACCCAGGTGCCATCTATTCACCCTGCCAGAGCCCTACTGCTTGCCCTGGTGCCTGGCAGAGGCTTCAGCTGACAAACTAAAGTGACTTCTGAGGCACTGCATCTGCATTGATCCTGCTTTAAAGCAGCCTCACTGTATTCCTCCATGTCCTCCTCACAGTGGTTAGTGTGTAAAAGCTGAAGCACGTGGAACTGCTTGGATATATTTTTCCTCTTATCCAAAACTGCTGCTCTACTTTGCAAGTCCAGCGGGACCTGCCTTCTGCACCATCTGCCAGAGGAGCTGGGGTGAGGTTGCATTGGAGGAGAAGGGACAGCCTAGCCTGTGCCAGCCTCACTGGCATCCCTGCCATGCATCCTCCTGCTAGGTACAGTGCATCTTGGTGCAGAGGGGCTGGCTGTGCCCAGCTGCCAGGGCAGGGCTGTTGGCTTAGCACCAGCATTGTATTTATAACCTACCGGACAAGGCTGGCCAAGGCAGCCACCAACAGTGACAGTGGGAAGTGGTTACTTTGTTTTGCAGTCTTTAATTACAGCTGTCTCTGCTCTAAGCAAGTGGGCAGAAAGGAGATGGTTTCTTTGTTTTTCAGTTTGAAAATCTGTTGGTTTTGGCTCAGTGTTCCACACATTAATGCCTCCCTCTTGCATGGCTCTGTGGCTGGTTGATGAGGGGTGATGGTCACCCCTGAGAAGAGACCTAATCTCGGTCACTGCTGTGAAGTGAGGATGGGTGGGGAAGCAAGGCTGGATGTGGCCACATGGTGTGCCTTTGAGTTTTGGGAACTGCTGCTCCAGCCTAGGCATGCGGGAGCATTGCTGCAGGGGTTAGTGCTTCTAGCCTTCACCCAGCATTTCAGTGAGAGGGCAGAAGGTTTCAGCCCACCTTGTGCCTGATATAAGCATTAGCTCATCACTAGAAGGCTTGAGGCTTGCAGAGACCTCCTGCCCTTGGCGAAAGGAAACTCAACCTTGCTTTCTGCAGGGCAAAAGCTTTTTGTTGTCTGAGCAGTGATCCAGCCTGTAGTGAGGTGTTTGCTGATACCACACCACGTATATCAGCAGACAGCCTGCCTGTCTCTGGTAGTGTTTAGATGGCAGCAGGATGAAAGCTGAGTGGCACTGTACCAGTGCTCGTTGTTGCTGGGCACTGGCAATGGTAGAAATGTGATCAAGGGTCGGTTCCATTGTGCTGCAGCTTTAAGCAGTGGTGGAATTGGCAATAGTTTCAGCGATAGGAAGAGACACCTTAGAAGTGCATGTTGGCTGAGAATGCAGGGGCTGGGGGATGTGGATGGGAATAGGCCAGAGGAAAAAACTGTAGTGAAGTTACAGGATTTGCAAAGATGAGCTATGCTGTGTCCTTTTACAGAGGAAAGAAAGTGGAATGAAACCAGAGGAGGGAAAGGCTGTCTAGCAAGAGCAATGAAGATGTCCGATATGTTTTGTTATAAAAGAGAATACTTGAAATTTGCACTGATGCATCATGATTGTGTCCTCTTCAGTGTCACTATTCTATCTGAATGAGGAAGCTGTAGCTTAATTCTTGATAAATACAAAGATGTCATTTCTACCTCCCCTGAAAGTTTGAACAAGCTTTGAAAGAGAGCAGTAACATTTCAAAGTAAGTTAAATCCCAGGGCTTTTTTTCCACTCAAAACACTGGGAAGATTACTTAAGGAGTAATGTATGCATTTAAAAAAAAAAGTATGTTTTGCAAACAGAAGTATTTGTGCAGCTTTGCAGAGCAGTCATAATAGCACAGCTGGAGGAGCTCCAGGGGAATCTATAAAAAGGTCTGTGCGTAATTAGTGCTGCCTTTTAAACACACAGAGGGAAAAAATGAGAGGATGCCAGCAAATTAGAAAAAAGTGTACAACCCAAATGTTTGGGATTTGATTTAAATGTGACTACTAGCTCAGTGCAATCCTGTTCTAAATATATATATATATAATGGGTGGGAATTTGTTGCACTTATCTCCAAATTTAGTAGAGTATGTAACAGTCAGCACTGCTGGTATGCTAGCAAACAGGAAAGCTTCCCGAAAAGTTTCTGCTTCTGTAGAAAAAGCAATTTCTTTCTGAAAGAAAAAGTAAAGAAGCATGCAGCTCTTCCACGAGGAATCCTGCTTGTCAGGCAGGTCAGCAGGGAGCAGCTCAGTGAGTCCTTAGTGAGTCTTTCCTAAGTCAGGTGGCAAGAGCCACGCTCCATGCAAGGACTGAGAGAGAGGGAAAAGGTGGAACGTTCCTGCCGTCTCTTTTGAAAATAGTATCTGTGTAGTTTTTCCTTGCATTGTGTATTTCCTTGGAAAGAAGAACTTGGAGCTGTTTTTTCAGTTTCTGAAAGCTATCGCCATTTTCCTGCTGAGTCCTTGTAACAAGGTATTATAAAGCACAAATGTTGCTCCCCTTTTTTTTTTCTTCCCAGTTTATTACTTTTTTTTTTCTTTTTTTTTTTTTTTTAAATAGTGATGCTGATGATAGTGTTGCCCTAAAGGATTTGGTCTGACTTCTCCATGACCCATGCTGTCTTTCCCAACAGGTGCCACCGTGGAATACATCCCTCACGGCCAACTTGCAGACACCCACTTAACTTCAAATTTGCGAGCGCTGAAATTGGAGCAGAATGTAGAACCTGCTCAGGAGGAGAAGAAGACTCCTCTGGTAGAAGCTGTTCGGGGAAGGAAGTCCTTTTCTTCTCAGGACAAAACTCTAGCTGCAATTAACCTGACAGATGACCAACTTGCCTCTGGCCTTTATGGTAATAACTGGCTTGCATTCCCCTTTCATCATGCTGCTGAGTTTGAATATGAAACACAGTTAAAGCAGGCCTTCAGGATTCCCAAAACAAGCAAAAAAATTTGAAGTTATAGGGAAAATGGTGCCTTTTGTGTCCAGACACTGGTTAAATTTTTAATGAAAGAATTCAGTCTGTCAGTGAAATACTATTTAACACTTTCACAAGGAGAACAGCAAGAAAAGGGGTTAATAAAATAACTTCAAAACAGAACTTGAACTTGTATGGAAGTTTTTCCTCTTTTATGTCTACAGATTGGTGTAAAAATTATTTCACTTAATGCTAAAAATCTAAAAAACCAACCTTAACTAAAACTCCCCAGGCATAGGTTATTGTTACTCATGCTGTTCATACTAATGAGTTGCTTCTGGTAATGGGCTGCTGTCTTTTGACACCAAGAATTAAGATCTTGACAGAGCAGAATAATCCATTTCAGTACTAAAAATCTCCCTCAGGCAGCAAATAAAATAAAAAAAAAAAAAAATTTTCTAGAAACATCTTACAGATTGTCAGCGTGTTGGAGGGTAAGAAAACTAGACTCTAAGTCTTTTGGTTACAGGGTTGGTTTTGAAATGTTCTCTATTTCCAGTGTGCATATGATGTCGTGACAGTATATATAAAAGGATCTCAAAGACCTGCTCAGCTGATAAATTAAACAGCAAGCTGTTTGTTTTGAGAAACTGAAAGCTGCAGCCATCAAAGCTGACTGCAGATTTGTACTGAAATATATGCTCTGCTCATCTTTCAACAGTATGCAGTAACAGTGAAAACACACTCAAGTCTATCATGAAGAAAAGGGATGGAAAAAAGGATTTGAGCAACACCAAGAAGAACCTGCAGTTCGTTGGCATTAATGGCGGGTAAGGGGCCTGTCTTAAAACATTGAGTAATTACAGTGCTGTCACATTAGGAAGGAAAAGTCAGTGAGTTTATGCGTGGGTTTTGCCTGTCCTTACATCTGAGGTACGTCCATTGAGTTTAAGGGTTGGAGGACAGAATTGAACACTTCAGCTCATCTTAATCCCCCTGAACCCTCTGTGTGTTTGTGTGTGTTATCTAAAGTGGAAGCTGCAAGTCATACATGGGGTCAGTCTGGAGTACTTGCACTTTAGGTCACTGCCAGATTTAGTGGGAAAACAGAGCAAACTCCAAGAGCCACGGGAATGCCTCTCAGTAAGTCAGACTTACATCTTTGGCAGCTGACAAGTGCAGCATTGTGCTGTTAAACAATGCAGGAAAGAATGGCTTTGCCTAAGAATTAACTTTTCTGGTCTGGGGCTAGATAAATACAGAATCTTGATGAAACAAATAAAGAAACATTACTTCAGCTTTGCAGGATGTTGTAAAGATCTTCAAAGTGGTCTCACCAAGTTGTTTTTATGTAGCTTTGTAAGCTCTTTCCTCAAGTTTTCCTTATTAAAGTTCTTGGTGCTATATATGGCCTAAATATTGCAATTCCTTCATTTTATTCATATTGGCTAAAAATATTATTACTTCTAGCAGAGGAATGTTGTGGCTCATTTATCACTGTTGTGCATTAGAAAAATAGCCATAGTACATCAATTCATCAGGTGTTACAGTTGGTGAGTTAAAGCGGTTCTTTACAGTCAGCATTGTAATTATCCAAATCATTTATTTTTTCACCAGAAGCATCAGCATGTTTTTCATCTTCACAGAAAAAAAAAAAAAGTTAAGATTGTGGCTGTTGTTTTTAGAAGGCTCCTCTCCTACTTGCTTATCAAGGCAACAATATAATTTGCTCTTGTTAAACAAGAGCGATTCCATCTGTGAGCTAATGCAAGGGTGACAAGGTGTAAAGACTTTGATTTTAAAAAACTTTTCCTTCTTTTATTACATGTCATGCCCCTAGTAATCACAATGACAGAATGAAAGGATCTGTGAAGAGATCTCAGTTGTCAGTAACAATTTATAAGTAATCTCTCAGATTGGAAAAAAAAAAAAAAAAAAAAGAATAATTTGGTATTGCTGTTTTCATGTAAGAAAAAGCATGGTGACAAGAATGGCTTTCCCCTGCTTTCTCAGTATTCCCATTGCTAGCAGCAAAGGATGTCACGCTGTGTTTTTCACTGTCCCACTGTGGTGGTGTTTTAAAAAGGAGCTTTCAAATTGGGCAGCTTATGTTGATTGTACTTCATGTGCATTCGTACCTTCTGTACCTTCTTAAGTGCTTTCTGCAGTGAGTGTCTGGTAGGATAAGCTTTGGGAAAGTTGTTTGACTACCTGCTGTTTCTCAAAACATGAGACAAACAAACAAAAGCCTCTCAAAGCTGCCTTGGTGTTCAATAAGGGATTAAGTGCCTTTGTTTTTCTGAAAAGAAGACTGAGGGTACCAAACATTACTGAATGCAACTGAACCTGCATTTTGTCCTACCCCAGGTACGAAACTACATCCAGTGATGACTCCAGCTCTGAGGAGAGCTCCTCCTCGGACTCAGAGGAAGAGTGTGATGGCCACGTGTACCCCCATGGCTGTGGTAGGGATGGGGAGCACCCCGTGCTTGGCCCCCCAGAGACAAGTGCTGCAGGGACTGCAAAGGACGGGCCTCCCCTGGAGTGTGAGGCTGAGGAGGTGGAGATCAGGGAGAGGTAGGGTGCGCCCTGCAAAGGTGTGATGGCAAAGAGGGGCACTGGGATGGTTTAGGTGGCCTCATGTATGTGAGAAGCCCATTCATTTTGAGCTGGCTGCTTGGTGGAGCTCTGTGAGAGCTGGCAGCCTGTGGAGCCACAAGGGACTGAGCATGGTCCATGCAAGCTGGTAAGTGGAGCATCGCCCAGCCCTGGAAGGGGGGCTGCCAGAAAAGCTCCTGCCTTGCAGCCAGCCTAGAAATTCACATTTCCCCATAATCAGAAAGGTGAATACTTTGATGCTGAAATGCTGAGAGGAGAGTTCAGATATGCCATGTGTTATGCTGTGTGTCTCTCTCAGATACGAACTAAGTGAGAAGATGCTTTCTGCTTGTCACCTGCTGAAAAACAACATTGATGACCCCAAGGCATTGACCAACAAAGATGTGGTAAGCAATACAGAGCAAAATTCTTGCTGTGATACGCAGGGAAATTAAAGGGAGGTTTAGCTTCTTGTTTTATATGGCTGGAACCACTGTGGCTAGACAGAAAAGAATATCTTCTTTCCTGGAGGAATCACTGAGTGCTTCTTCTATCAGGAGACATTTGTCTAGAGAATGCTTGTGCTTGATGTCCTGCAGTGTCGTTGTCCTAAAGCACACGTGTAAAAATAGTAATGTGAAAGTGCAGTTCAACACATCCGTGCATTCCTGTGTTATTTCTGTAGTGTTGCTGTAACCCTGCTGCAGATGGTACTCAGTCCCCAGACTGGGAGGCGCACAGGATGAGGGGGCTGTTTCTGCCAATGACAGAAGCCCAGGGTCTGTTCTGAACGTAAACAAGCTGCCTCTTCTTAAAGACAGATATGCATACTTCCTTGTCTTGCTTGCTACGCTGGTAGCTTTTGTGTAGTGTGCAGTAGGGACAATAGAGGATTTGTTGCTTATACTGTCTGAAGAAACAGAGTTGTGTTTGCTGCATAAGGAGTTGCCTGTGCTATTTTCTGAGGATGATCTCAAAGCAAAAAAACATTGGTCACCACTTAGTGATATAAAACTATATTTGCCATCTGCTGCAGTGGTGCTGTGATGTAAAATGCAGGATCCAGTGCCAGTCTCCTTTATTGTGGAGCTTCTGCAGCTTCCCAGAGAACCTAATACTGTGTGTGTATAGTTTGGACACTTATGTGTCAGGAACATTTTGAAAGGTGGTTTAATATAGGTGTGAGGGGTAATTTCATCTGTGTCAGTCCTTCAGGAATAGTTTAGGCATTCAGAGAACAAAGGCTTTTGGGCCCAGTTGGAGTTGAAAGTGTCAAAATTGCATAATCAGGTGATAATCTCTGCCTTCAAAGTGTGATACGAATTTACACATTACTTTTTTCTGCTTAAAGTATTTGCCAACACAAGTGGTGCTTTGTAGCTGGAAATGGCAGACTAATCAGCTCTTGTTCTCTGTCTGGCTGTTGATAAAGAAGTCTTGTCCAAAAAGGGCAAACTTTATTACAGTTAGGAATCTGTCTAAACTTCCCCAGCCTTTTCCAACACTCTCAACACTTGCAGCAGCTGTTTGCATTATAAGAGCTGAAGCCTGCTCCTATTGGGATGTCATAGATTACTGGAATAAAAAATTGTCCCGTTCAGTTATGCTTGTGATATTGTGACTGCAAAGAATAAATTCCAAGTGATATTTTGCACTAGATCATTTATGAAATTTAAAAAATTTCAACCAAGAGAACCCAAAAGTCATACTGTGTCACTTTCTGACATATTTCATATTTCAACTCATGATATATGTGTTCTTAATTCAAATGAGTTGGACCTTACAAGCTTTTAAGAAGGAATACTGATGTAGATGAAAGTAAAATGTTGTTCCTTCGCCAGACATGAGCCTCCTCTAGGGCTGTTGGTACAGATGCTCTCTCTTGTCTCCAGAAGCTAGAGAAGCACACTGTGTATCTTCTCTGCAGAATTGTTCTTAAACTCATTGGTCACTTTGCAAGTAAGAGTTTATGAGGAGAGAGAATGGACATGGTGATCCTCACATGAATTCCAGCTGCTGAGAAACTGGTTTGGAAAATAAGAGCTGGCTCATGGCGGGGACTGCTGTAGCTAGATGGTTCCCAGCAGACAGCTGTCTGGCCTCCTGCTCCTTCATAACAGTGGGAAAGTTTATCCTCAGTGTCTAACCTGCATCTCTTGTTGCAGCTTAAGTCCATTACTACTTCACTTGCCCATCCTGGAGGTGAAAAACCGGTTCTTCTTTTCTTATTGCAACAGCTTTTTTCACTTTGAAAATGTTACTGTGTTCCTTTCCCTGGTTGTTCTTTCAGCAAAGCATCTCCAGTCCTGCCATCTCTTCCATACGCCGGAATTCCTTGACTAATAATCATTTTTGTTGCTTACCCTTGGAACCATTTTGAGCAAATATTTCTTGGTGTTTGGTCATCAGGCAGGATAAGGTCGCCCAACAGTTGCATTTGCAGTGTAAGGCAGAGAAAAGAGACTCCATTGCATGCTCTGCAAAATATTAACCCGTTTATTCATCACAAAACAGTGTTTGCCTGTTTCATGGCAGGTTCAATCTATGGTCACCTGCAGTGCTCAGTTCTTGTCTTGCAGAGGTTCTGTTCAGCCAGTTCATCTAGACTTTGTGCATTTGATATAATAGATGGGACTGCACCTTATTGGCTTTGTGTGCTGCTGTTTTAATACCTGCAAAATGTCTGTTCCCTTGCTCTTGCTCCTGGTATTGTTCTAGGGGTAACCCCATCCTAAAATACAGTGGCTTTAGAGGTGTATCATGTCTGAAAATGCAGTAAGTGAGAGGAGGTGAATTGGTTTATCTTGAAGAGAAGTTTGGTCAGAGGAGAAGCTGCAGTTTTACACGTATTGTTTGTGAGCTGAATACTTTCTTCCCACGTTTGACTAAAAAAGGCCTAGACTCCCACATCGCTGACCTGTGGTATGGCAAGTCCTTTAAATGGAATGCCCATATGTAAATTTTTCTGTCTTCCTTTTTGGCAGAGGTTTTGTTTAAATACCATCCAGCACGAGTGGTTTCGTGTCTCAAGTCAGAAGTCGGCTGTTCCTGAAATGGTTGGAGACTACATAACTGCTTTTGAAGAGATTTCTCCTGCTGTCCTCAGACATATCATCAATGTGGCAGATGGAAATGGGAACACAGCTCTGCATTACAGCGTCTCGCATTCTAACTTTGAAATTGTAAAGCTTCTTTTGGATGCAAGTAGGTTCACTGTTGGTGTAGTTTTTTATTACAGTTCTCACAGGTGGAAGTCTTGATGAGCAAGAGATAAAGTTCAGGCTTCCTCCAGCAGCAAAATATTTTACTATTAATAGTTACATGGTGTCTTGCTTGGATATTACAGAATCCTTGTTTCTGCTGCTGGCTTTGGAAGTGATGGCTCTCACAGGGTTAATGGAGCACCTAAGTAAACACCACTGGCTCTCAGACTGTAGTCAGATTTAGCAGCATCAGCCTCCAGCATTTTTCTTTGGAAGCAGTGCAGCTGCTGCTCAGCCAAAAGTAGAGTGCTGGTGGGGAAAGATGCATTCAGATATAAACATCCGTGTTAAATACTCAAATCAGTTTTGGCCTTATCTCACTAGAGCAGCACAGAGCTGTTTGTGGCCAACACTGTGGCATGTCATTACTGCTCTCCTGAGAAATGTTGTGGCAGTTTGCCATACAGGAGTATTTCCCTGTTAGATGAACAACATGATGATGCCTCATTCTGTTGTTTTTCACTGTTGCTTTTCTCTCAGTCACCATGCAACACACATAGTACCACGTGTGCTAAACCAGAAGGCAGTGAACAAGAGGTGTCACATACTGGAGCAGATTCCAAGCAGGATGTGATCTGTTTAGGCCTAATTTTGCTCCCTGACTGAAGTTTCTTTCTGAAAGCTAGTTATAAAACTTGTTATGGTTTTCATCTCAACTAGGCCCTGCGGCATGGCTGGATTGAAATGCACTGCTTGTAAGCTGGAAACGTTTACAAATCCAAAAGTGCAGCATTGGATGAACAAGGACCTTAATCATACAGATGTTAGCTTTAGGAAGCTTTAAGAGTCCATCTTGTCTGTCACAGAGGCAAAGGCTTCCTCAGCTGTAAAGCAAACACCACTTTGAAATCCCTGGATCTGTGTGAAGGCGGCCACTTAGAAAGAGTGACTCATGGCAGGGGAATGCAGGGAATGTCAGGGGGACGCTGAAGAGCAGCAGCAGGGCTACAGGGGAGGAAGAGACTGCTCATCTGCTTCAGGAGTCTGTAGGGCAGCTTGAGCATGGTTCTATTTTGCTGAAAGCCAGGACTACTGTGTTTTGTAGCAGTTGTGTATCCCTATGCAAACAGAAGTTCTTAACAGCAAAATACAACCGTGGCTGGTGTCATGTGCATACTGCAGACATCATCACTTGGAAAACGATTTAAGATGTCTTTCTTTCAGGTTTCAGTCTTCACCTATGTGATGTTTGGTGACCACACTCAGCTTTGCAGTCTGCGTGTAGCACAGGCAGCTTCTTAGCCCAGGAACGTCCATGCACTTGGTGAGAGGAGCAGTTGAGACAGGAGGTTCCTGCGTCACCAGGCAGCACTATCCAGAAAGTAAATTAGGAAAATACCCTTTCTCCTTTCATTAGCCACATAGAATAGGAGCTGAAATGTGACCTCAGGAAATACATCTCTGCTGAAGTAGTTTAGTCAGGGAAGGAGAATATAAATTTCAACAATTATTAATTACTCATGAAGTAATATGTGTAGGAGAGTGTTATGTTCTGTGGTTTGAATGGCTTCCCAAGAGAGACTTCTGAAAGGAAGGTTGTGTTACATGTTGCAAGGTAGGACAGGTGATGGTTGTAGAATATGGAAAAATTTTCTTTTCTTAGATCTGTTTTCTTAGACCTGCACTTGAGTGCTTCTGCAATGTTCTTTTCTCTCTCTCTCTCTTTTTTTTTTTTTTTTTTCAAATACTCTTGGCAATAAATCTGAAGAATTTCCTGAAACAGGTTTTCTTGTTGAGGTACCTGTGGTGCTATTTAGTCCTAGATCTAGATATATTGTTTATGTGAATCTGCATCCTTGCTTTCCAATATACTAAAAGCCCTGTTGGATTTCTGCAGACTGCTAGGAGCAGAGATTTGGAGGTTAGAAGTGGCTGAAAAGAAGAACTCTTCTCAGCATCTAGTACTAGTCAGACGACTTGCTTGTATTTGTTCCCAGAGCACCTTTTTTTTCAGAGTCAAATACTTGGCGGAGCTGGAAACAGCCTTTAACCATAAGGTCTTTTCTACAGTTCCAGAAAGTGTCAGAGTATACTTACAAGTCTTCAAAACAGTACCAGTTATAGGAAAAATGTTTGCACTGAGGAGAAGTGGCTTTTCCACTGACCATGTCACTTGGCAGTGGGCTTGCCCTTAGAAGAGGAGCTTAAAGACTCTACTGATTGTGTTCCTAGGATTTGGACCCAGGACCCTGAAGGCTCTGTCAAATTTCAGACTGCTTGTTTTTATAAAAAAAAACTTTAAATGATGACATATAAAATATCTTTGTGTACTCCTTTGTGTCACACACGTAGTATAAAAGGATCCTTTTCTTTCTCAGGCCCAAGAGCACCCCTGTTGTTTTATTTTTCCCTCTCCACTTTTCCTTGAATCACTTCCATTATGAGAGCAATTGATGCCCTTTTTTTTTCTGCAGTAGGCTGCTCTACTAACAGTTTATTCAGTTCATTAGCACAATTGCTGCTTTTTGGGTTCCTGCTTTCCAAAGAAATTATCTCATCCCTCTGCAGATGTCTGTAACGTAAACCATCAGAACAAGGCCGGCTATACCCCCATCATGCTCGCCGCTCTCGCAGCTGTGGAAGCTGAGAAGGACATGAGGATAGTGGAGGAACTGTTCAGTTGTGGGGATGTGAATGCAAAAGCCAGTCAGGTCAGCCAAATGGTTCACGAGACAGTGTTCCCACTCCTGTGATTTTGTTCTTTTTTTCCTTTCCTTCCACATCCCATTGCTTTCTCTATTGGGATGGTTTGTGCACTCACTCACTCTCACCCTTCAGATATTCAAATATTTGCTTCTTTTTATATTTGTTGATTTTTTTTTTTACTCTTTTTTGTAATCGCTTTGTACAAAATGGAGCCATGGAATGACACCTGAGCATCAATGTCTTCTGTAAATATATAAAGAATTATGTGAAAGAGCCATTACAGACTTTTGGGAGGCATTTCTGAATTCTGCAGCATTTCGTTCCTTCCGGGGAGCTCCACAAGTCTGGAAATGAATGCGATGTTTTCATTAATTTATTAAATAGCTATGCAAATGTTGGGTATGTATAAGATGTTCAAATAATGGCAAGCAGAGACCTAATAGTCCTGTACAAAGAAATGCTTCCTGCACTCCCTCCCCCCAGAGAAAGCACAGTGCCAGCAACAACAGCAAAAGATGTGCATGTTTTGTCACTGATTATCTTTGTGGTGATTTGTTTTCTTGTCATTTTTTACAGGCTGGTCAGACTGCTCTGATGCTTGCTGTGAGTCATGGGCGAATAGATATGGTTAAAGCTTTGCTGGCTTGTGGTGCAGATGTCAATATCCAGGATGATGAGGGTTCTACAGCTCTGATGTGTGCTAGCGAACACGGACATGTTGAAATAGTCAAACTTTTGCTGGCTCAGCCTGGGTGTAATGGCACCCTGGAGGATAATGTGAGTTGCCTTTCCAGATGCAGCTTCATCAGATAGGTTCTCCACTCCAGAATGCTTTTCAGATTTAGTTTTTGGGCTCAGTGCTGAAGTCTACCGACAGGAATCTCTTGACTCACAGCACCAAAGTACCAAATGTGTGAATTCTGTTTTGTGATAAAAGCTGCTTTGATCGTTTGTCTGGTTGTTACCTTTGCTTTTCTAACTGACCTTCTCACTAGCTGTTTTTGTAGGTGCACAGTGACCAGAAGAGAAACCATTTGCTAGGTTATGGTAAAATATCCCTCTCGCTTCCCTTTCTTGTTTCTCAGGAGTCTTCCAATTTTCAAACAGGATTTTATCTGGTGACTTAGTGGCCATGTTGCTTTGTTCTTCTGTGTCATGGCAGGTAGTTCTCACAGGATATTCACTCTGTAGGCACACCACAACTACTGAGAGTACAGTTTGGGACTGCCACTCATAGATACGGGATATGGCCTCAGTGCCAAGTGGCATGTTTCTTGTTTGCCGATGCCACTACCGTCAACAGAGAAGTTGGATGTTCTCAAGGATGAAAACGTTGGCTTAGTTGGTTTCTGTGTTCTTGTTAACATCGCCATCTTTTGGGTACATTACAGTTCTTCCTGTTGCTCTTATCCCTCAGAACACTGAAGTGGAGCTGGGATTTGTGGGGGTTTGGCTCATTGCTGGCTGAAACTGTTGTAGAGAGGCAGAGATGTGACTTCTGTTGATTTTAACTGCTGCACGAGCCTCTGCAACGTAGTTGCAGTGTGCAATAGCTGCATGAGGGGAAAATGTAGAAAGGGGTGTAATGTCAAACCCTTTTTAGGGCAGTCCAGATTAATGTAGCCTGGATGCTGTTAGTACTATTAATGACTTCTGTTGAACTAAAGCATGTATGGAGACATGGAATTTAAGTATTCCAGTAGGCAGCTTGATGCTGTTGCCTAAACACAGCTTGTCTGTCACTTACTCGCTGCACAATGAGTTTGTGCTGAGATTTTTAGCGTTCCCCTAGCTATTCTGAATGTGACTGACCCTGCTCCAAACAGTGTGGTAGTGAGCTGAGCTTTGTTTTACTAATGTGCATCACTCTTGTAATGGTTTACCACACCACAATAAGTGAGCCTTGTTTTTCCTGGTGTGGGCTGTGGAGTTTTGTCTTCAATTTGTTCTGCTCCCGTCTCCCAGATCTGCACAGGACAGTTAGGTTTCTTCATAGTTGCTCCCTGTAGTCTCAAAAGGAGACTTTCCACTTGGATGCTGTTTATCACATCCAAGGCTGGAAAAATGGTTTATATCGTCCTTAAACTGGTGGTGACCTTTCTGATAACAGCTATAGCAGTGGCTGGAAATGGTGCTGCACTCAGAGAGCCTACATAAGAGGCAGTCTGTATAAGAGCACTCTGCTTTTAGCAGCTTCAAAGTCTGTGGTTTCTGAAAGAAATAGTACTTCCTGAGAAACTGAGGTGACTGTTTGACCAGTAACATTCATTTATTGGTTTTTAGATTGCCATCATTTAAAGCTGTGCATTTGGAACTATGAGTGCCAGTGTTCCAAGTGTTAATGGCAGTTTGAAAACAACAAGGATTATCATAATACAACAGTTACCATGATATTTGATGAGCACTTATCCCTGTCTTCTCTTACACTCCTGATACTGTGGTTTCTCTCACACCGGTCTTTGAAAATAACAATTCTTTCAGAGCACTACACATAACATTGTGATAATGGCATGCTTATTCCTGCTCAGCAATAATCTCTTCTCCTCATTGAGAGAAATTATGAGACCTCTGACAATTGGATTGTCTCATAAAACAGCAGTGCAAAGGTTTGTTGTCACTTAATTATAAGAAGTTGAGCAAGACTTTAACTCAGCTATCTGAGCAGTGGGAATTCTGCTTCTGTGTGAGCTCTGGGGCTTTTAAGAGACCAGTGAGAGGACACAAGAACAAATTATCTTATTTCTTACCTTTATTTCTCCCAGGATGGCAGCACAGCACTTTCAATAGCCCTGGAAGCTGGACATAAAGACATAGCAGTTCTCCTTTATGCACACGTCAATTTTTCCAAAACCCAGTCACCGGTAAGTACACAACACACTGAATTTTTCACGTGCACTTTACACATTAACTTGCTGTCCTGACCGTGTTAGTGAAACGTAAGCAAAAACTCAAACCCACGTAATCTGTACAGCACATGAAATTTCAGGTTTATTCCTGGGAAGATTTAATGCTGGTAAGTGAAGTGTACATTTTTAAATACAGACTAACTCCATTAGCCTGATTCCTGGCCAACTGTACCACCTTCTGCCTTGTTCCTAGCAGTGAAAGCAGCTCACCATTGGGGCTCACAAATCTGGCTAGCATGCAGAAGTGCTTTTGCATCGTTGTAATGCTAATTATTGTCCTGGTCATGAAAACAAAGCTGTTTCTGGAGTTAGAATTGTCATGGATGTTCTGGTGGATGCCCACTTGTTCTTAGAGGCCTGACTCAACCTCCCAGCCAACTATTGCTAAACGTTCCACTGTCTAAACAGCTTTCACTCTTGGTTAGTTGGTTGTATGATAGCTGGTACTGTTCTTCCAAAAATGGGGAGAGAAAGAAAAGATTAATTGTGCAGTTGAAGGGAAGCAATTGAACAGAGAGCTTTGTGAGTGCTGTTTGGCTGGCTACAGTATTTTCCTTGTGATTAATTGTTCTTTCCTTTTTCTTAGGGCACTCCTAGACTTAGCAGAAAGACATCTCCCGGTCCTACCCACAGAGCTACATTTGAGTAGTGCTGCATGAATACTTACAAAAATCACAATGCCATCTTCAAGCTGCTAAATTTTACTCTTTTACTGGGACAGATACTGAATGTAATTGTCTTGTGCCTGAACTCACCAGCAAAGTGAAAGCAGAGACCTAGTGCTAAGGATAAAAAACCTTAAACTTGAAGCAAGCATATAGTTAGGTAATACTCAGCTGAGAGCCTTAGCCAGAACTGTTCTTCTTGCTCACCTGCTCATCTTTCCATACACTGGCATTAATGCTGTTTTTCTTTTAGATTGTCTTTCCCTATGTTATGTACTGCCTAAAGGTCTAAAGCTATCCTTGCAGGGGGGTCCCGGTGGCTTTTTTTAAATTGTTCTAAAACGTTTATGTTTACTGTGCCTAAACCTTATCACAGTAACCTTCTCATAAATTTCATTCCAACACCGTTTTGATGTTTTTAATTATTCTGAAATTGAGAAGTTGCAGTTGCTTATATAGTGAGCTCCGTGAAGCTTGAGCTGGTGGGTGACTGGATTAGATGCTGGGGATAGATCCTCTCGTGAGTTCAGAAGTTCACTAAGTAACTTGTTGCTAATTGGGGATAATGTATAACTTTTATATGAAAGATAATAATGTCTATAAAATTAACTCGCACAGTATTTTCAACATTTTATACTCCTTAGTGATTAAAAACTACATGAAGAATTACATGTCACGATACCATATTTTTTATTAACTGTGTCAGTGTATAAGCTCCATTCATGTTTATTGGAGAGTGAAATTATAGGTACCAGCTGTGTATTCCCCATGAGTGGAAATGAGTGTAGTTCTCGGTGCATATTTATGGAATGCTACTACCTTGTCACATTCACTTTAGTCACGTGTATTTAAATGTTTGAAGTGCCTTAGACTCTTGCCATATTTTCAAAATAAAATTTCATTATGCTGTTTTAATCCTCTCCTGTTCTACATATGATTTGTCATCATCCAGAAATGCTGCAGATTATACATGCAGCAGCAAAACAGGATGGATTGGTAAATCAAGGCAGGGAGGACTGGATAGTTTCAACCCTTGGGGGCTGCTAATGCAGACACCATCAGTGCCCATCTTGGCAGTGTGAAAAGCTTTGCTTAATACACCTGCCTTCACTAGTCTCGTGCCTGCTATGAAGGCTGGATGGAGAGACCTGGCCTCTCTACTGTCCAGATGAGGTGTTGTGGGGAGGCAATAAAAAACAGGTGGTTTAACATAGTTCTTTGTAAAGCATTTACCAACTGAATAAAGCCTTTGGGCTTTATCTTCCAAGATTTCGTGTCTCCACTTAGTAGTCCCAAAGAAGCTCCCCCATTTCAAGACCAGTCAGTTTGTGCTATTGCACATTCTGTACGTTGTACTTCTCATTCCACTTAGCATCCAATTCTGTGTGGATTCTTAGCTATCTTACCTATCTGCTACTTACAGAGATATGTCACTAGTTGGCCAAATTGTTGTGAAATCAAGGTCCTCCCTCTTACACCAGACTGGCAGCAAAGAGCAGCAACAGTTAAATAAGTAAATAAATAAAACAGTAAAAAATGCTCCATGCTTTGCCGGCTGCACTCAATTGGAGATGGTCGGTGCCTGATGTCACGCGTGCCAGAGCTGGGCTGTGCTCCATGTGCACCTGTCACTGGTGGCACAAAGCAGCACCCATTGTCACCATGGCTGGGGCCTCAGACCAGCTGCCTCACATCCATAATGCAATAGTGCCTGAGCATCGGGCACATGGAGTGCATGACACCAGCATGGGCTTCCGTACAAATTTCACGCTCATGTTGACACTGGGAGAGCTTCTGGTTCAACAGAATTAGTGGAAGCTCGATCCCTTCCATAGCGCTCTCTTGTTAGAGCATGATAAAGTGAGTGCTTTATCCCCTTGGACGTGTCCATTTGTCCCCTTGGACATTGCCATTTCCCCTGCCGAATACACCAGGCATCGGGGTGGTGAGGTGAAGGAGAATGAGCAGTGAGAGCAGATGCTGATGTCTCAGAGCAGGTTGGGTCAGCGAGGCCCAAGCTGTTGGTTTTAGAACTGTTGCAGTGCCACTTCTTGCCACTGTCTGGACAACTGGCTGGAGAGCACACCAGAGTCAAGACAGTTTGATCTTGTCCTTAGTATTTTAAGATACATGCTGTGATGCTGTTAAACAAATCAGCCTGATGAAATGAAAAAGAAGGATGACTGCTTCAGTCTGTCTCCAGAACACGTTCTAATTAATGTATTTCTGATTTCACAGAAAACACAGTCTATTTATTTATACACGCTTGCCTGAATCTAATGGATTAAATTCCACTTGGAATCCAAATGGATTAAATGGAGAGACATTATATCAACAGGACAGAATCTGGACCAGGGACAGGTTCCTACTTTCTGTTTTACCAAGAGTGTAACTTTTATTTAGCACTGACCAGAAGCCATTTAGTTGTGCTTCCTTAAGGAAATCAGTAATCATACCCTTAACTTTGGCTTTTATCTCATGACAGCAGCTTTAAAGCCTGTTGATCACTCCAAAATTTGACCTTTGTTTTTTGTTTGTTGAGGCATCTGACATCCTCTCGGGTATTGTCTGTTTTGCTGTTGCAGATACCTTTCACAGCAGCGTGTCCACCAGGTTTTTTGTCACCAAAAGAGTTTTTCAAACATTATTTTTCGTGCTGCACTGCTACCATGTTTGCATACATGCCTATTCCTAGGTAATGTAGCTTGAGGTTGAAGAAAGATTTGAAGCACATGTGAATTTATGTTTCAGAGTAGAGGACTCTGTTAAAATCTGGACCAATGCATGTTCCCATCTCTCCTACCACAAATTAGTGGAAGTCTTGGGCAAGCAGCTATCCTAGAAGGGTTTAAAATAATTGGTTAAGTGATTTTGGTTTCTAATGACAGAGACAGACACACCAAACCTACCTTTATACATTTTCCTTTGGACACCACTCTCAGATACAGGCTCTGAAATTTGGATTGTCTTGTGTGGAGCCAGGACTTGGACTTGATGATGCTTGTGGGTGCTTTCCCACTCAGGATAGTCAGTGAGTCAGTGAATGTTATTTCTGGTCAGTGCATGTTATCGCAGTCTCTGTTATCTCTCATGTGGGCAGATGCAGTATATTGAGAAGCATAAGCAGTTAAAAAGAAGAAAAGAATACTATTAAAAAAAAAAAAAAAACAAAAAAAAACAACACATTATATAATAATTACTTCCTGTACCATTTGTTCTCTTTGATGGCCCTCTTGTCCCCAGGAGGTTGACACCTGAAGTACCTGACACTGTGAATGTCAATGTTTTCCCCAGTAAACAGTGGGGAGGTTCCCAAAAACAGTTGTATCCTCCTGTGCCCTGTGCCAGCCGAGTTGAATTCCACCTTATAGTGCTGGATAGCATTTATCACAGGTGCTGGGATTAGGGGGTTTACCATGCATACCAGCTTTGAATTGAACTCCCCCCACACACCCTCCCAGGCATTTGTTTTCCAGTTGAGATGAGATGATGATTGACTCTCGGTATATCAAAGCATGATATTGTCTTCACCTTTGAACTCCAAGCCTCAGTGAATACATAAAATCCCTGACATTTTTTCAAGGCTGTAAAGCACTTTACTGTCTTTTTCCAGTTACGCTGTTACACATGAAGTGAAGCTCAGTGCTGCATACAATCACCCTAAGAGATAAAAAGTGAGAGTTATTGGTTACCTGTCTTTATTGGTTACCAATCTTTACATGATGGCAATTGATCTAAATGCATTTTTGCAAGGCATGCTTTCAGAGTTATTATTTTTATGGAACTGGGAGAACTGAAGTTATTCTGGAAATAGACTTCTGTCTGCTCCTCCTGGCGTCTCATGCTTTTGGCTGAGAAGCTGCACAGCTCTGAGGCCAGTTCAGCCTGGTGTGAGTAATACAAGCCTTGGCGTCAGTTCCTGAAACAGGCCTGGCTCCGTTTGTTGGGATGGAAGCAGCCCAAAGGCTACAGACATCTTTGTGCCTTTGAAACAGCAGCAGCAGAACTGGCTGTGAGCAGCTCTCTGCTGGGCTCTGTCTGCATGCAGGCTTTATCCTTTCCTCCGTTCCAGACCCACTGACGGAAAGATTAACCACAAACCCTTCCCAGCAAAAAGAAGTGCCCAAACTGGGTCTGCATCCCTGGGATGCAGGTGAAGTGTGCACTTGGTCTGCCCCTGAGCAGGGAGCAGAGGCAGGAGGTCAGGCAGCAGTGCCAGAGAACATGCAAGGAGAATTTGGGGCTAAGCATTCTGGGAGGTGACGATAATGAGATTAGAGGATAGGGACTCCAAGATTTGGATTTCTTTCATACTCCAGTTGGGAACTGCAGAACTGTTTGACCTCACTCCTGAAGGCCTGGTGTAATGCAGAATGAAGTTAATGAAAAGGTCCCTGCTGACTCCTGCTGAGTTTGGCAGTTGTGATTCTGCACGTCTGTGCTGAACCCAAATGCCTGGTCAGAGTTCAGCTGCCAATTGCTGTCCATTTCTGCCAGTTGCTCCACAGTTCACTTGGATAGCATCACCCAGCAGATCAGTACCTATCTGCTTCTCTGTAAGTACTTCTGGGCAGGAACGTGCTCTTACTGCCTGCAGAATGGTGACTGTTTGGAAACCTCTGTAAAAGGTATTTTGCAGGAAACACTACAACTACTTTTTTGCAGAGAAGTCTGTAGCAACTTCTTAGAAGAGTGTGTGGAACAACACATCTGTTTCCTGCCAGGTTTTTAGGCAGTGGAGCAACACACCAGATTCAGTGACGCTGGAAGTAGTACTGCCTTGCAAGCAATGGATGCATATATTGGTCAGTGCATCAGATAGTTCTTTGTTAGGAGTGATTAATGAATTCAGTGCCTCAAGAGCTCTGTCGGAAGCGTTCTGTTTCTGCCATGATATGCACCTCCAGCTTTCCACATTAGAAGAAAAAGATAAGCCTGTTTCCGCACACACGCACTCCATGCAGGTCCCTGGCAGACTCTCATGAATGGGATGTTCATCAGGAAGAACGGGAGCTTCCAGACAGCACCTGTGGGCACCTTTGCAGGGTCAGCGTGGCACAGGGGAGTGTGGTGGGCTTTATGGTGCCATTTCATCCACCCACTCCTTCACCTTGTGCCACTGCCCAGGTGAGTGATATACCTTCCCTTGCCAATTCTCATCAGACACCATTTCCGTGCATGTTCTGTTTGGTTAGCCAACACAGCCAGCAACAGCAAAGACAAACTGCCTTTGAAATAATTCTTGCTGTATAAAACTGCCCTTCAGCGACCTCTGCAGTCGAGATCTGTAAATAAAGGCACTATTATACACTTAAGCAGAGTATTATTAAACACCTTCAGACATGAAGAGCAGAAGTCAATCGCCATGTCTTTCAGACACATCTATAAGCCACCTGCTGCCTGTGGTGAACAAGCTATGATGTGCCTGTGTTGCCGCTGGGCATTTCTAGGCCCAAGGAGCCACATTTTTTCAGTCCCAAGGTGTGTTGGACTTGCAGGGCAGCCACTCACAGGCCTGTGGCACTGCAAAGGTGTCAGCAGGCACTGGATGGACCAGGAAATGGCTTCCTCACACAGCACAGTCATTCCTGCAAGTTTGCTGTATCGCTCGTGGTGGCTTAACCTGCAGGAGGTGGCTTAGCAGCAGGAAGAGCAAGAAGCTGGTTCATGTCTTCTGTGGTGGATGCAGATCTGGGAGGGGTGTGAACAGAGCAGCTGCATGAAGAGGTTGAGAGAGATTAGAAACACAGACTGATAAAAAACATGAGATTTGGAAATAAGAATTAGGAAAATCAGACTGAAACAACTGAGGGAAAATAATGCAAGGTTGTGGGAGTGGGAGAAGACTGGAAACCTGTAATGTGGGGAGAAACCTTATCTAAGAGTGAGGTAAGGAAGATCTGGTAGTGATGAGAGTAGAAACGGCCCGTGCGTGTTTCTGCACCTGGCCCTCAGCAAGATGTTCAAAAGGAGACTGATGTTTTCCTGAGAGGGGATTCCTACCTGCAAGGGATGTAACACACCACCAGAATGTGTCTGCTGAAATAATGTGCAGTACAGGTGGCTTCCAAAGGGGCAGTAAGGCAAGAGGTATAACCAAAGTTGAGGAAATTCTTCAGGTTAGCTCTGTAAAAAGGAGGGCTTATCTATTGAGATGGGTGAATTTTTAAAGAAATATTAGCTTGCCACCATCACTAGCTGTTATAAGATGATTGCACGTTCTGGCCTTCACGTGACAGCTTGTGTTTTGTCAGAAGTGGGTCAAGAACTGCAGACCAAGCAGACACATGTATACATGAGAGGTATGTCTGCATACCTCTAAACACGTGCAGCCAGGAGGAGCACTGCTCTGAGGGGAGGACCTCTGCAGATGGCAGCAGGCCGGGATCCTGGGAGCAGCCACCTCTAGCAGCAGCCACCGGACTGTGGGTGTGTACTTCTTAGTGTTGTGTTATGCTCTCATTTATTTTACTTCTGCCCAGGCATATTCTCCTGAGATCTGGGATTGAGAGCTGTGGCCTGTGTCCCAGCACTGCTTTTGGAAGCAGTGAAGAAGCTGCTAGCAGAAATGTAAGTTCCACAGAGAGAAAGGCATGCATAACACTGTGCTAAGCTGCAAAGCTGCTGCAGCTCTCCCAATAGCTCAGCATGGACAAGCTCGATGTTACCTGCATGGAAATCTAAGGGTGGTGTTTTATGGCTTTTAATGCACTGGCCCACACAAGATTTGGAAGTTTATCTACAAGACAAGTTCTAGGAACTGAAGCTTCCCTCATGTTACATGATGACTTGCTTGAGGACACCAACAAAATCACTTGCCATGCAAGCTGGTGAAACAGACTGTTTTCTGGTGCCTGATGTGTGACACATACACAAACTTGTCCCCCACCATGACGAAGGACCTGTGCAAGGACTCTGACATGGACCTGTACCACATCTTTATCTCTAATCTGAAGAGAGACAGATTGGAAGGATGGACTGCTCAGTGGTTAAAGGATTGTTTGGATGATCACAGCTGGAGTGTTGTAGTTAGTGGCTCAATGTGCAGGTGGGGATGGTCACATGTGATGTCTCTCATGGGTCAGTACTGGTGTTGGTTCTTCTCAACACCTTTATCAAGGACGTAGACAGACTGAATGTACCCTGAGCAAGTTTGCTGATGACACCACGATGAGTGATGCAGCTGACATAATAGAAGGCTGGGATGCCGTCCAGAGGAACCTGGACTTGCTCAAAAAGTAGGCACATAAGAATCTAGTGAGGTTAAACAAGGCCAAGTGAAAGGTGTTGCACTTGGGTCAGAGCAATCCCAGATATGTGTACAGACTTGGAGATGAACTCATTGAGAGCAGTCCTGCTGAGTAGCAGGGTGGATGAAAAGTTCTGGTGGATGAAAAACAAGCCAGCAGCATTTGCCTACAGCTCGAAAGGCCAATGATATCATGGGCCGCATCAGGAGAGGGATGGCCAGTAGGGAGGGAAGGGGATTGTTCCCCTCTGCTCTGCCCTCATGAGGCCCCATCTGTGTCCAGATCTGGGGCCCCCAGCACAGGAAGAATGGGGGGCTGTAGGAGAGGGTCCAGAGAAGGCCACAAAGATGATTAGAGGGCTGGAGCACCTCTCCTATGAGGAAGAGTTGAGAGACTAGGGCTTGCTTAGCTTGAAGAAAAAAAAGGCTCCAGAGACATCTCATTGCAGCCTTCCAGCACTTGAGGAGAGCTTATAAACATCAGGGAGACCAACTTTTTACATGGTTGAATAGTGACAGGACAAGGGTAATAGCTTTAAACTAAATAAGGGGAAATTAGATGTTTGTTAGGTTAGGATTTGACAAATTCTTTACTCAGAGGGCACAGACGCACTGGCACAGGCTGCCCAGAGAAGCTGTGAGTGCCCCATCCTTGGAGGTGTTCAACGCCAAGGTGGATGGGCCTCTGAGCGGCCTGTTCTGGTGACATGTTCCTGCTCATGGCAAGAGAGCTGGAACTGGGTGATTTTTAGGGTCCTTTCCAACCTAAGCCATTTCTGTGATCCCTGACCAGCAGCCAGATCAAAAGAGCCAGTGCCATAATTTATAGCAGCAGATGAATAGGGCTGAAGCCTTCTTCCAACCAAATAAAAGTTTGTCTATAATTGTCTTGAAGAATTCTGAAAGAAAAAGTTATTCAAAGATGGGTACAAAACAGGAAAACAGGCTGCATATCTCGGGACTGCCCAAAGAATTCTGTAATCCACTGCTAGTAAGCACTAGTGAGGGGCACAAGGACCAGCAGCACTGCACATGCTGCTCCAGAACCAAACAAGCTGAGCTCAAGAACTAGATATCCTGAAGAGTTTTACTCAGAATGTAACACAGACTGCAGATTTACAAAGAAAACATGCAACTTGCTCCCATCTCTGGCTCCCGTACTACCTTCCAGCGCTGTCGATTGTGAGCAAACTAATCAATCTCTCACCATGGTGCATCTGTCCTTCCCACTGCTTTCTAGCAACACTGCCAAAAGTGTGAGAGCTGCTCCTCCAGCTCCTGCCAGGAGGAGGCTGTGCCACCCAGCGTTTGGGCTCCTAACTGCAGTGCTGGACCGCACTGTCTGCTCCTATCACCATCCACTTGTGAACTACAACTACCTGCGCAGCCTCCTCTCACTTCTCTGGTACAAGTTATTTCCACTGTCTTTCAGTAGTGTTTATTGAATTGGTAAAGTGGTGCCCCTTCATAGTGACAGTGGCAATCATGTTAGGGACCTTCTTTGAATAGGAAGCAAAGGTAAATACAAGGTATTTTTTGATACATCATTGCCAGACTCTACAACATCTATCCTAACAAATGGGAAAGTCAAGATCTGAGCAGGCAATATTTTAAAAGAAAAAAGGGAGGGTAATTTTCATTTTGTTTCTAATGGCCTGGTTTGTTTACTTTCAATAACAGAAGGAGTCTCTCTGGAGCACAATTCAGTGGAATTGGTTACAGTCTGTATTCTTAACCCAGCAGAGCAGAACATCACAAGGCAGTGGGCTGTTGACTAAGGAACGTCCAGGCAGCTGGGCAATGCACAAATAGAATGCAGGGAGTCCCAAAGACAGCAGGTTATGTTGTTAATGGATGCTTGGGCAATTTTAGATCTGTGGCCTACCCACTGTCAGGCACCTGGAGCTCAGGAAAGAGACCTTTCAGTACCAGAAAGACAATCTCCATGTCTTCATTTCTCAAAAATGGGCACCTTAACGCCCAGTGCAACAAAGGTGCTCTTTGTCCTCAACCTTACTGTGGGCTATGTGAAACAATTTTAAATTCCAATTGTATTTAAATAGGTCTTATTCAGGCAGTGCAAGTACTTGTGTGAACTTGGCCAGCATCACAGAGCTGGGCTTCAAATACTTTTATTCCGGCATCTGCAGGAGGTTTGTTTGCGTAGGGATGACAGAAAGTTATAATGTTTGCCTAATTCGTTTCCACATAGTGTCCCCATCACCTGACAAGGCAGCCCCATGTCTAGACAAAGCCAACCTAATTAAAATTAATAGCCTGGCAGTTGAAATTGTTTGTAACAAATGTGTCAACTTCCTTAGCACCTTCTAGCCAATAGAACTGGAGAAACTCAATTACTCCTAATTAGCCAACATGCATATAAGATGTGCAGAGATCACCAACCCTGATGTTCTGACTGATGTACAGTGGTAGGGTAGGAAGGCATTACCTGAGGAAGCCAACTGAGTGCTGTGGTTATCTTCATCCTGATAGCACCCTGCAAGGCTGTCCATGACAGATGGGCCCACATCTCCAGGATCTCTGCTCCAGGGACCAGGGATGAGGACACCAAGGCTCTGTGTCAGCATTCCTCTGAGCCTCCCTGTGAAAATCAATGCACATAAAGCTGCTGTAACCGTTCATTTGTTTCTATCAAGAACAGAAATTATGGAGAATGCAAACAATTGGGCAGCCAGTAAGCTAAGCACAGCAAAATCTGCACTTTCGGTCACCTAGGAAGAACAGCTAAATGCACCCCTCAGAAACCTGGAACTCCATCAGTTTTGGGTTATTTAAGACAAGGAATGTAAAATCAGACCTTGCACGGTTAAAAAAGAAAGCAGATAATAAAACAAGTGCTCTATAATTTGAAATGATCTATTTGTTCCTTTAAATACCAATGGACTTGCTCAATGAAGTGGGAATTTAACAGTATCCATTAAAAATTGAAGACTATAAATAAAAAAGTAGCAATTAATTGTGTTGGCGATTTTAAGAGGCTGGAGCTTAGTTTGTCACACTCTGGCAGTCTATCAAACTCGGCTCCATTACAGATGTCTTAGAGCTGAATTGATGATGATACTCAAATCTAAGGGCATTCCCTGCACTAGTCCTACCCTGATGAAAGAACTCAAATGCATAGATGGGTTATGTGATTCTATCACTCTTACAGAGCAAATTACAAATGTTAGAAGTGTCAGCTTAATGAGTCATGCAAGAGTCTTCAGTGTTCTAAGTCACTGGATCCAATTAATTTTTAAGTGCACTGAAAATGAGCAATGAAGACTGAGAAGGAGCAGTCCCATGGGGTCCCCACATTCACTTTTTTACCAGTATTTAAAAAGTTGCACCTAATAATGCTTCCAAATAGGCAATTTAACCATTTAATAATTGGCTTTAGCCATTTAATATTTGGCTATTTAGACTGAACAACTGAAATTCCCAAGCAGCTGACAGTGTATCCTATTCAGTCCTTAAGTCAGTCATGAGAAGATCCTGACTTGCATGAAGAAAACTGGAAACAGAGAACACAAGTGTTCAGTGAAAGAAACAGTAATATTTTCTTTATCTGTTACTAGAAAAACTAGTCACAGATGAGACATTATGAGGCATAGCAAGAGTATGTTGATTTTATTTGCTTCATTGTACTTGAAAACTCCCTTGTTTTTGTACAGTACGTGGCATGATGTAATGGAGTGAATTTTATTTCTGGTGGGTTGTGCTTTCTTTCAGTACTATGGGCCCACACTCCTGGCCAGTCTCACGAGAGCGAAGGGGAAGGGCCTTCTGTTGTTACAAACAGGCTTTTCTGGTCTTTACATAAGTAGCTTTTACTAAAACCTCGAGGTTTTGAACACTAAACTCTAGACTTCATCAAATGCATATCTTGCTAGCCAACATGCTTTTGCTCAGACAAGTGCCTTCTGGTGGCTGTAGCTCACCTGAAGTTGCTGACGTAGAGATCTCCTTCCACACCACCGGAACACAGGGCAAGCAGAGTGCTGAGGAAACTCCTACTCTGTGGCCATGTTTCCCACACCAGAGGGCCTGTGCTCTTCTGCAAAGGGTCCCTTGGGCACGTGTCACACCTGGTCTTCCTGAGGGAAGGGAACGTGAGCTGAGTGTTTTGAACTGACCTGAGCTCTGCAAGCAGAGCAGGGAGCAGCAGCCTTCCTGACCGATGGAATGAGATACCCCTAGTCCACATGCCTCTCCTAGGTTGCACAAAGGTTAAAAAGAAAAAGCTGAGTGGCTGCAGTGCCATTAAGTTGCTTCGGGTGTTCAGTCAGTGAGCGAAAGCCAGAGACCAGGACTGCAGAGAGGTGGGATTCTGAAGAGAAGACCAGCAGCACATTGGGGTTACAGGCACGTGAAGGCCCCATACCCTATAAATATAAATGCAACATCTGACTTTCATTAGTCATGGGAAAACCTGTTCACTGGGTGCACAAATGGGCAACTGAGAAGTGATAAAGGTACACTGAAGCACTTTTTTGGAGCATGGAGGAATGAAGCTCTCAAAAGCTTACGTCTGAATAAAAGACTCAGTTTACTTGAATAGACTTTTAGCAAAAATGATTAGTGGACTGTCAGATTCCAGTGACGCTGAGAGACACTGCTGGTGCTAACCCTCATAGTGTAACTGGGAAGTGTCTGAGGTGATAGTGCTAGAGCTGATTTTAAACCCTTTCAAATACGAGGCATTTCAGCGCAAGGTTTGGGTTCAGATCTGCCTGTTCTGAGAAGAAATCCTCACCTCCAGATTGCAGTGCAACCTGTACTACAGTCATAACCTGTATCAAAGCACAAATAAAGAAAGACACAAAAATATATATATACTCCCAGAAAGTAGCAAGAAAATTCTGTGCTTGCAATACAAAACGTTGCTTGCAGGGTTAAAGAGCCAGCAGACAAAACTTCAGGTTTAATATAAGGAATGAATGGAAGAAGTAAAACTGCAAAAAAAAAAAAAAAAAAAAAAAAAACAACCAAGCATGGCTTCTTTATGCCACCTACTGGATTTTTCCTGAACTATCCTTGGGAAACAGTACAGTACGTACAGAACGCTTCGTTTCAGCTGTCACAGTCCTGCTGGGGTCCATCCCTACAGCAGATGCTTACCTTCGCTTGGGGAAAACCCACTGATTTGATCCAGTGCCTGTAAACAAATACATACATATGTCTGATGCTTGCACTGAAAGTAATGCCTCCTATTTATCTGCATGGAAGATATAAAGAGCATAATAACATTATTAGGTATAGCAAATTTTCAGCTACAAAATGCTGTTTTTCAACATAGTCAACTCCATTACCTAATTCACACAGATGAACTGATGGAGACACTCTTCGTTCTGTTGTATGACAGCTGTGTATGGCCAACTAGAACAGTGCTTGTCTTTCACGGCACTGTCAGCAGTGCTGAAATGCAATTATGCACCACCTCACTGTGCTCACATTCACTGCCTGCTCTCCAGAAATGTTCAGAACGCATCAATGTCAGTGGGTGCCATTTTTTCCACATGGAGGAATTCAGTTGCACCCCTTTCCTTTGCTTCATTCACATTTCCACATCGGATGCCATTGTGTGTCAAACTGCCCCCCTGCTGCCATTTGTCTCATGGCAACAAAAAGTAACAGGATATTGGGAAGGTTCAGCTTCTACTGCCATAGCACCAACATCTACCTCTGATGTCATAGTCCAACATCATAAAATAGGAAGCATTACTGTTGGAGCAGCAAAAAGTTAAAGAGGATACATGCAAAACTCATAGAGGATCAGATCCACCAGAGACCCAGGCTGTACATAATCTTGGGATACAGAGGAAAACATGAGGGTTTGAAGTCCCACGAAGAGAGGTCTGTGTGTCTGGAACAGAAGATGATGCTGCACTGCCCCTGCCTGCATCCAGCCCTTCCTCACTGTTGCAGAGAGGTGACCATGGGGGCTGTGGTACCCAAACAAATGTCCACATCACTGTGGCAGAAAGGCTGGGGTCTAACGGAGGAACCAGGAGGAAATGGGAGAACTATACTCCTTTGTGGCCATGGACTGACGCATTCTTTTTTAAATAAGAAATGATTAATTTACTTTGCTCGGTACAAAATCACAGAGTATGAATTACAGAAAATCATTTATTTTTCAGAACAGTGTTATAAAGAAGCACTCTTGGTTTAGCCACAGAACATAAAGGAGCAATACAATCTCCTCCCAATTTCCTACCCATACACAGAAGCCTTTTTGGAATCTTTTTATGGGGGGAAACAAGCCCTGAATGCACTCAACCTGCTGACACTGATAAAACCAGTGATCTCTGTTCTGCAAGCAACACTGTCAGAATTAGGACCTTTTTAATTTGTGTCCTCTCTACTGAGCTGCTCAGGCATGCCAAATGAAATAGTGGAGGCATTGCTGTTCCTGGAGTCATTGGCTCTGTTAGCAAATACAACTTTTTCTAGGTGCAAAGAATCATCAAAAGACTTCAAACAGCAGCAGACAGATCACTGCAAACAGATGACATTTTGTACTTGAGAGACTTGTGCAAAAACATCCAGGGATAGTAAAAAGGCTCTTCTTACATTTTTTCATCATAAACAATTCTTAAAGGTCCTTATTTCCAAAGGTATCAGCAAATAGCAGTGATGCCAAGTCAGTGACGTCACTGCTAGCACCAAATTAGAAGCACCCAGCCGCACTGAACAAGTGAATTTGATTTCCTGAAGGCTTGCAGTGAGACTGCTCAGGTCTGTATTAGAGCTGTTGGTAGTGACAACCATCTCTCCTTCCCACAGGAATCCATGGACAGCCCAGTGATACATTAACATCCCCACCAAACGCTTGTGAAAAAAAAATAGAGACAAGCAACATTACAAGCTAAAACCATCCTCTAAGTGTGGCACGAGCAAACTAAAACAAAGGGATGCATAGTTGGAGGCTTGGCTGTGCCCTTGTGCTCAGCAGGCACCTTAGTATCTCGGTGGCATTCACCCAGAAAACTAAATTAATTTAATTAATACTTAGCTCCTCACCAATAGGTTTCATAACGTCATGGATAATGGGGATCTGTGTCGTTTCCTGAAAAGCAGGACTATGAAATACTTACATGACAGACAGGTGAATTTGTGCTCTTATGGAATCTGTTGCACTACCTGCATCTTATGAGTCATTTTTCAGCCATCTCGCTTAGTTCGTAAGTCAAAAAAACACCTGTGTGCAGTTATTGACTATTACTGCCTGTCTTTGCCCATTCCACATGCCATGTTTCTGTTCTCCTTTTTCACTCCTTCCAGTTTTTCTCTTCCTCCTCCCGTCAATTCTCCTGACCTTTTTCTTCTTCTCCTATCTTTTCACACTTCGAAAAGTAGTTTTGTTTGTTTTGCTTCCTTTTTCCGAAGATTTAGCCTCCTTTCATCTCCTTTTTCATTCAGATTCTCATCTGAGCGGCCGCACAGCAGCTGCCGGGGCTTACCCAGCCACAAAAGAACTTAACCTGGAGATTCCCTTTCAGGGCTGACTGGCAGCCAACAACTTCGGAATGCCCCTACAAGACTGCAAACGGCTTCATTGAGGGACGGATTTCACTTTCAGTCTAGGAAGCTAAGGACGCCCGCCTGCATCTTCACCTGCTTAAACATCAGTGAGATACACCGTTCATTGTGCAGCACAGCAGTCTCACTCCCGTTCTGGACCACCTGCGCTCATTTGCTGCTGCTGCAGGAAAGCGCGCGGTCAGCGCCCGCAGGAGCTGCGGTCGCAGCACCGCGCTGCGGGGTGAGGCTGCGCTCAGCCGGGGCACATCAGTGCGAGGAGGGCAATGCCACGCGCATGCCATCAAATAAATGTTTCAACCTGCTTAACGGACGGTACTGCAAAGCACCCGGCCGCAAGGATCTTCCCGGCGGGGCTGGTGCTGGCGGCCGGCGGTCTGCGGGCTCAGCCCGTGCAGGGCTAGCGGGAGAGGGCTGCTGGAAGGGGAGGGGAGGGAGAAGCTCTCCTTGGCTTCTTCCAGCAGAAATAAATTTCTACCTACTGTAACTTATTACCATCCGATATGCTGAGTCATGAAGCTGGGTTATAGAAATCTTTATGCAATCTTTATAAATCAGCCCCGCGTAATCTCAGGCGCTTTCTGCTTCATCTCTGTCGAGTCACTCCTGTGACAGTTGTCATTCATCTTAGATGGAGATGTAATTTAATAGTTTCATTTCACCATGAAGATAGCGTCATCTAAAGTTGAGCCCGGAAAGATTTAAAGGTGTAACAGAGGAAATATTAATACTGTAAATAATATCTGTAGAGCCGCCTGGGGCCGTAAATCACGTCGCGCCGGGCTGAGCGGGATCCTACGGAAAAGAGAAATGCATCTTCCGCGGCTCCCCGCAGCGCGCGGCTTCGGCCGTCTGGTGCCGGCACCAAGAGGCCGGCTCTCCGCGCTCCCCCAACGGCCCACGGAACCACCCTCGCGCGCCGAACCCCGCGCGGGCAGCGGGGCACGAAGCGGGGCCGCGGAGCGCCGCCGGCGGGGGCTCCCGACCGCTGCGCCGTGGCTCCGCGGCAGGGTCGCCCGGGACGCCCCGACGGCGCGGCCGGGTTGGGCGCGCGGGGCTGGACGCGGAGGGCGGGCAGGGCGGCCCGCTCCGGCGCCCGGCCCGCCGGGGGCGAGGGCTGGTGGCTAGCAGCCCGGGGGCGGGGGGCGGCGGGCGGCGGGAGGCGGGAGGGGCGAGGCCGGGCTGCGGCCTCCCGCCAAAACGCGGGGGGTGGCGGGACGGTACGCGACGGGACGGGGCGAGGCCGGGCAGAGCCGCGCCGAAGCCTCGCCGGGCCGCCATGCCCGGTGACTCCCCGGCTGTCAGCAAGCCCCCGGACGGCGCCGGGCCGGGGGACAAGGCGGGCGGCCTCGGCAAGGCGGCGGCCCAAATGGCGGCCGCCCCGGCGGCGAGCAAGAAGCTGCCGCGTCTGCCCAAGTGCGCCCGCTGCCGCAACCACGGCTACTCCTCGCCGCTGAAGGGGCACAAGCGGTTCTGCATGTGGCGGGACTGCCAGTGCAAGAAGTGCAGTCTGATCGCCGAGCGGCAGCGGGTGATGGCCGCGCAGGTGAGACGCGGGGCGGCGGAGCGGTGCCCGCAGCGTCCGCAGCTCCGCGCCGCGCGGCGGGGCCGGGGGGAGCGGGGCAGGGGCCGGCCGGTGAGCGCGCTGCCCGCAGAGCCGGGGCCGGCCGGGTGGAGCCAGCCGCTGCCCTTCCCGACGGAAGCAGGCGCTCGGGCGCCGTTCGATGTCTGTTTGCACGCGGTGTCCTCGACGCTGAAGTCGGGCTGCTTCACCTCTGCGCTCCGAGTGGCAGCCGAACGCACCCGGCAGTGCTTGTAAAACATCTGACTGTGCTTCTGCTTTAAAAGCGGCTGAAACTGAAGTGCACTTGTGCCCTTCCAATAAGTGGATCTGTGCTAGAAGTTGTAGTTAACATCAAATTGGGCTTTCTCTCCTCTTTGACAACTTGCTTTTAGCCAGACAGTCAACCAGACATTAGTAGCTCTCTTCCACTTGCAGCTTTTGTGTTTGCTACATCTGAGCGTGTGTGTCTTTAGTTGAGCTCATTTCTAAAAAGGCAGATTTTTTAAACAGTGTTTTCAAAACTTTCTGTGTGTTGTGTGAAGAGGCTTGGTGTGTAGCCAGGTACACCTAAACCTAAGTGACAAACCTGTGGTGTTTGGCAGCAAAGCAGGCTGCGTCCTGTCCTGCGCAGGCCTGTTCATCAGATGATCACAGGGCTGTCAGACCACGCAGGTGACATCTGGGTTGCTGCTCCCTACCTAGCTGGGAGGTGGCACTGAGGCACTCCCTCCCACACTGAGTCGTGTTGGAGTGGGAGCCGCACTGCCTGTACTCCTTCAGATGTATCCCTGCAGCAGTCCTTCTGCACCAGAGGAATGCTGCAGGTCAAGGCTGTTGACTTGTGGGGTCAGAACAAGGAGAGGGGCTGAGTTCCGCAGTGTGCGCACACCTACATGCTCTGCTCTGAAAGTGTTTCACCAGCTGTCGCTGATTTCGCTTTGGTGGTATACTACATGTCTGTGTTAGAATGGCATTGCTGCTGAGAATGGCCAGGGGCCAGAGGGAAATGCTGGGGAATCATCCAGGAGAACTTACAGAAGTGGTTGCAGCCTGCAGCTTGGGGCAGATCACTTGGGATTCGGATGCAGGTGGAGGCCAGCAGCTGTGTGGCAAGGTAAACGGAGGTGGCTGTAGGCAAGCTGTCTGTCTGTGTGCTGGGGCTCGGCATGGGCAGAGCCATGCTGGACTGCCTTGCTGCCCAGAGGTCTGCTGGGGAGCCCTCATTGTCTATTGAGTACAGCACATACAGAGCAGCAGAGGCAGGAAGGAGGCAGAGAGCCGTCTTGCAGTGTCCCAGTGAGGACCGATGCACAGCACACAGTAGCAGCAGTTCCTGCTTTTTCCCCAGCACTGCTGTTGCTCCAAAGCCTGTTTTGCCCCAAGCAAGGTCTGGGTACATGGTTTCCAACAGGGAGCTGCAAGGCAGCCCAGCCTTGGGGCAGATCATTTTGGAAGAGCAACAGATTGCATGGATAAGCCCTCATGAAGAACTGCCTTAACAGTAAAGCAGACCCATTTCTTGTCCCCGAGAGCTGTTTGTCAGCAGAGTGGGGTGCTTCTAACAGTATACTCTAACTAAGAGCAGCTATACAGTCAGCTTTACTGTATGAGTAGCCCCAGCATTTCATGGGTTCATTCAGAGGTATTTGCATGGAAAAGGGGTTTTAAATGGCTTTGTAAGTTCTCTTTTATCTTCCCATACCCACTGGCTGGATCATGATGTCAGCACTGTAAAGTATAGAGAAGAAAAGCCTTGGGTTTGAGCCTTGCTTTGCTGCCATTATTGCTTGTGCTCTACATCTGCTTTCTCCTCCCCAGGTTGCACTGAGGAGGCAGCAAGCCCAGGAAGAGGAGCTGGGGATCAGCCACCCCGTGCCCTTGCCCAGCGCCCCAGAGCCAGCTGTCAAGAAGAGCAGCAGCAGCAGCTCCTGTCTCCTGCAGGACAGCAGCAGCCCTGTGCACTCCACAAGCACGGCAGCAGCAGCAGCAGCAAGCGCACCACCAGGTCAGTACCGGTGAGGGGCCCACTGCTCCTTGCTGCCCAGGCAGCACTGCTGCTCTGTATGCTGCCTGGTGCAGCTAGCAAGAAGGAGGAAGCCAGTGTTTGTCCATCGTGTTTCATTATTTCCACTTGAAAAATAAATTTAGCTCAGAATGGACCAGCTCAGAATAGCTCAGAATTTCATGGTGTGTGGACCTGCAAGTAGTGATTCACAAGGAGTTTTTCTCTTTTCTCCCCAAACACATTTCCTTCTCTGTTTCTGCCAGTCCTGGCAACCACTTACTCCCTGGCTGCTTGTCTGCAGAGATGCAAAGTTCCTTGTAGTGCAGGAGCTGTGTAAGGGTGCTGCCATCAGGTGTGGGTCCCCCAGTGCCATGCAGCCAGGTGCGATGAGCCACGATGGGCTGGTGGCAATCCTTCCACCCTACTGCACAATCTTTGTATTGCATTTGACCTTTGCAAAAACAAGCAAAAAACAAACTGTATTTGTTCACAGGTGTAGTAAAACTATGCCTGAGCACAACGAGGACTAAAAGGCGCTGACTCCAGGCAAGTCTTTTTTTTCTGCAGAGCTTCTGCCTGATAGGTAGAGCAGTGGAATATACAAGAGAACAATATTGACATCATTGACTTCTGTTGTATAGACAGTTGGTATTTCTTTTTGAAAAGAGTGGTGAAGCATTAGAATGGGCTGCCCAGGGAGGTGGTGGTGTTACCACCTCTGGAAGTATTCAAGAACCGTGGAGATGTGGCACTGAGGGCACTGAGGGACATGGTTAGTGGGCACGGTGAGGAGAGGCTGGTGCTGGACTAGGTGATCCTAGAGGCCTTTTCCTGCTTAATGATTTTGTGATAGGCAGAAAAAGGAAAAGAAAAAAAAGACATAAAAAAAAAGAAATGCAGTTCATTTTTAATCATCTGTGCGGATGTTAATAACACAGGTGAATATTCTTTTGAGCTAAAGAGATGTTTCTGAAGGGGTCAGTGCCTTGCATTAAGTGATAACAGCACAGCACCTGGATGTGTGTCCTGCTCCACAGGCCATTTCCAGTAGTATTGACTATTGGATTTAGATGATCTGAGAAGTCTTTTCCATGATTCTGTTATTCTATTATTCTTTCATTGCTGTTCTGTCATTTTACTGGTACTGTATACGTAGGCAAAGCAAGAGACCCAGTCTTTAGCAGAGAATGGAGGAAGGACAGTGGGAGTTATCTGCATATATTGAATTAAATTGACACAGCACCAAAGAAACGAGAGGTGGCTTGGTAGGCTAAGGTGTGCATTTTGTAAGAGCTGACAGTAGTTAACGCAGGCAGACTCCAACTTTTCTTGGCAGTGGGAGCCAGCAGCTCCCTGCCAGCCCTGGAGAGGTCTGGGGCTCCTGGGAGAGCTGCAGTCCCTGTATGACATGTGTTAGAGATCATTTTGACAGAAGTAATTCTCTTCCTTGGGTAAGTTTTCGGCTTCACAAGAGTCGTTTGTCTTTTGAAGTCCACCACGCAGAGCACTGTTTGCCACTGGAGGAGTAATGTATGAAGGAGTCACACAAATCAGACATAGTGCCAGGCAGAGAGTCTTTCCTCACTGTATCCATTTTATCAGCAAATCAGAAATATTGCAGCACCTGCAGAGGCCGGAGACTGTTTTTCAGATGCCTTTGTGACATGCTGTTTTTGAAGGGAGGAAAAATGAATTATTACAGTTGTTAACATAGGGGTTTGCCATTTTCCTTCTGAGGCTCAGCAGCCGTGCTTGCTCTGGAGGGGCAGACTCCTCCTGTTATTCCTCCTGTTTTTTTCCGGAGAAACAGCAGCCATCTGGACATCTGTAGGGTGTTGGGAAGGGGTGGCTGAACCTCCTGAAAATATATTTTGCAGTTTCTGTGTGTTTTCTCTAAAAGAGTTACAGGCTGTTTGAAAACAACGGCTATTTAATTATACAGGGCAACAAGTTGTGACTGCAGGGCATCTAAAGCAATTGTCTTTCTTCCTGTGGGGCAACTGTATTTGGTTAGGCTAGCAAATATGTGAAACCTCAGGAAAAGGTGGTAGAAAAGTACTTAAAATGTGCCCTCGAGACATCTCAGCGCAATGTTTTTAAGCCTGGATCCTTCTTAGTTCCATGTCCGTTTGGTTTTCCATCTCTGCAATTTCAATATTTAGAAGTCACTGAAGGACAAAAGCGTGGTCATTCATGGGGGAAATTCAGGCGAGAGCTGTGCACACTAAATGGAGGAGACATGCAGCTTTGTACCTTTCCTCCCTTTTGGTCACATGTGGAGAGTCATGTTTGGCCTCTGTGAGATGGGATAGCTGCAGGAGAGGTAATGGAGAGTTCTGGAAAATAGATCTTTCTTTTTTCTTTCTTTTTTTTTTCCTTTGCTTTCATTTGGCTAATTTAGAAGCACCCAGAATAGATAGAATTACTGTATGCTCCTACATACCTGCTTCTTCTTCTGTGTTCTGCAGGGGTCTGTTTGCTGTTGGCTTCGCTTACATTGTTTACGTGCCTTTGTACTATCATTGGCTGACCAGGTAAAGGTACTGTCAGCAACTACAAGTAATAACCCTGCACTTGTTATTTCCCTTTGTTACATTTACTATGCGTGATGGAAACAAAACAGTGTTGTTCTTACCTTGCTGTATGTAGTTTCTCCCTTCATATTGAAACTCTTTGAGGAATGGATGAGATTTTATCTTGATAATTTTGTCTTCTTTTCTCTTCCTTTGCTTTTCTGTTACCTTTTCAGCATGATTGTACCTAACTGGATATTCTGTTTTTCGTTGACCTCTTGTATGATTCTTGTGATTTCAAACACTGCTGCTACAGGCTTTTAGTCATTGTTGTCCTGTATTGAGTAATGGGATGAAAAAGTGAGCTACTATAGTTAAAAGATATAATGGTCTGATTAAAAAAAAAAAAGCAAAAAATTTTATTTTTGAAAGAAAATCCCTTCAAGTCTTTATAGTATAGCATTACATGCAGTCAGAATTTCAGTTTTGTCAAGTAAGACTCATTTTGATCAACTGATGAGCAAGATCAGGAAGGTGCCATAAACATTTCACCATGAAGAGTGCTGAAGTATGGGAACAGGTTGCTCAGGAAGGTTGTGGAATCTCCACCCTGGAGTAATGGAGACTGAAGTGGATGATGCCTAAGCAACATAATCCAACTGTGAAGGAAGCTCCAGAGGGCCCTTCCAAGCTAAATTATTCTATGAATTCTTCAAAATGCCTACTTTTTTTCTTGTTAAGTCAGAGTATTGGAGTCTGAAAGATGTTAGCTGCTTTGCCTATCGTGGAGGCTGCAGGTCTTGGTGAGCCTGCAGTAGTTACCACCCTGTGCCCTTTGTCATTGCTTCCTCACTGCGTTCCAGTTATCATTTTCTCCTCTTGTACATGCTGCCAGTACTTTACCAGTTTCATTTGCTGTCTGCCCTCTGGTTCTGCTGACTGTCCTTCAATACTGAGAGTCACGAAGACCCGTCCATTGTTTCTGGTGTTTTAACCTAGCTTCTCCCATAGCCAACAAACCTCTCTGTTCAAATGAAAGAGCAGGATTAACAGGTTATTTTCATTTCTGACTGATGTCATTTTGTAATGATCTCAGCAGAGCACTGACCACAGCTGTGATATGTTCTATTTCTACAGAAATCACAGGCATTCTGCTCAGAGTTCTTCAAAAAGGCATTGCTTGTTAAGCAAGGGGTTGTGTCTGCCTCTCTCCGGTGATGGCTTAGCCGTACTTGGGAGCACCACAGAAGAGTTTTGAGCATCTCATTATAAAAGGACATAGATAAATCTGAAAGGATAGAGGGAAGGGTGACAGAAATGATGTATGGCTCGTAGAAAAGGAGACTAAGGGTGGATATAACAGTCTATAAATATTTGAGAGGTAATAATATGGAGGAGGGGGAGGGATTATTTACAGTGCTTGAGACAGCATAACAAGAAGCAACGGCTTGAAACTAAAAAAGACAAAATTAAATTAGACAGTAGACACTTTTTCTCCTAACTAGAAGTGCAATTAGCAATGGAGTGACCTGCATAAGGACAAGGAGTTAAGTGAAGCATAATCATGAGAGGTGTTTAAGAGAGTGTTAGCCTGTGTTCTGAAGTGATTAATATGAAGGTAAATTCTGATCAACATGCAGGTTGAACTAGATGACGGAAATCGCCTGCAGCTTTGTCATTTCCTGCTTGATGCATTGCCTGTGGACATTGTTAGACTGTGTTAAATCATAGTGTTGCAGGGTTCTGCATCCCTGATTAGATGTTTCCAGTTAATTCTCCAGTTAATTCTTGCTAAGCTTGCAGCTCTCATTTGAAGTTATATTCTTCACTGTCTTTGCAGCTTCCCTTGTGTGTAGGTGCCTGTGTTTCTCTAACTTCTGAAGTGTCACACGTGCTTATTAATCAAAGCACAGACTGCTTATACGCTGCATTTCTTCTGTATCAGTGAAAGAGATGAAGCTAGCGGTGATTTTCAGAGATGAGTCGCTAAAAGGGCACGAATTATTTTTCCCTTCAGGCTTTTATTGCATCTGAAGTTTCTGTGGATGTAGCAGCGTGGAAAGATTTTGAGAACTCCAGAAACAGTTGTGTTTGTTCGCTTGTGCAGGAGGTATCAAAGGTCTCATCTGAGGCTTTCTGTACCAGAGTCAGGGTCTGGGAGTCTTCTACAGGAGGGAGCAGAGGAGGCTGGGGCCCAGTCTTTGCCCCACAGACCTGCTTGCTATGGAGCAGAGCTTCTGTGGCAGGCCTTTGGCTGGTAGAGTAGAAGTAGAATCCCACAGGCAGCTTGGAATCCTTCCACATTTCAGAAGAGCGCTTTTCCCCGGAGAATTGGAAATAGAAAGTTTTGATTTTTGTCTTCTCACGTGAGGCTGAGGTTTCTGGGTATATGTCAACCAGCTACAGGTGGACCCTGTGCTTTTGGCAGTTGTCTGTGTGGAATTGATGTTAGTAGCAGCTATGTGAATTGCCCAAGGAACTAGATTCTCCAGTCTTCTCGTCCTGCAGAAGGCAAGGGAGTTGTTTGGAAGCCCTTGTTCTTTGTACCTTGGACGTTCCTCCATCATAATACTGACATTTGCATACATGCATTCACAGTTAGAGAATTATCTGTGTTGGCTTGTGGTTTCCTTTAGTCATTACACACACCAGGATAAAGACTGGAGCAGGAGTGGATGTACTGAGAGTTTTCTATCCATGGGCACATAATTATGCTATCTGCAACTAACCTCTTGTTCCTTTCTTTGTCCTTGAAACAGTTATTATGGCTTATCTGAATGTGTGGGGCTTTCTTGTTTTGAGAAGAGATAGAAGTGGGGAGTGAAGACATACTGCACGCTTCCTTAACTGAGAATTGGTGTGATTCCTTTCTTTTTTCTCATGCTTTCTAGTACCTTAAAGACTGCATTTTTCTGCTTTATTTATAAACGTGCTTTTATGTTTACATTAGTGCCTCATGTTCCATTTTCAGTAGATTTATTGTTTTATGACCTGGCGACTGAAAATGCAGTTTTGAAGACTTCCGAAATTTTTAACCTGTTAACTTTGCTGTACTTTTTCCTGTATTTTAGAATCTGCTGGCCTTAGTCGCTGTTATGAATAGTTCCATTATATAAGTAAAAACGTTGTTGCACCTCTTTGCTTTGTTTTCTTGAAGAGCTTATGAAGGGTCACTTCAGTACTGAGCTTCTTTTCTTGTGAAATGAGGGTAGAAGCAGAAGGGTTTTTTTGTTTTTGTTTTTTAATCCTGACTCTAGTTTCTGTTCATACCACTTGTGTTGCTTACAGCTTGGCCTACCATTTGCTGTTGGAGCTCCTGTAGTTACGGCTTACGTACCAAGCTGTACCGTACTGCAGTGCTACTGATGTCCCAGAACTCTGGCTGATGTAAGCTTTTGTAGTTAAGTTGCTGTGCTTTTCAGTTTGTCAGCTGTGCAGAAACAAAATTAATTAGTGCTCAGTTTGCATCTTCATGAAGGCAGGTTTTTTTGGGTCCAAATGGTGTTATTTCCATGCAGTGATCCTGTGTAAGAGTGATGTGCATGCATAAGGTTTTTGTTCACGAGGCTAGGTTTGATGGGTGTCTCTAGCAATTCTTCTCCTGGAGGTTGGTTTTTCTACCATATCAAAGTTTATAGCCCTCCTGATTTTTTTTTTTTTTTTCATTTCTATTTGGTCTTATTTAGTAGAAACCTGGGTTTCTGTCATCATACGGCTTATAATCAAGTGTGGACTCTAGCTAACTCCAGCCATCATCCTACTCCCTTTAGCTTTTTAGTGTGAGCCATAATGATTTTATCCCAGTCGTATTTCTTCCAAGGTCTCCTATCTCAGATATTTGTAAAGCCTTGCCTCCCTTCCAATGTCTCTTTGATCTCCTGTTAATGACTTAGATCCCTTTACATTTAATCCGCACTGAGTTTCTTTCTCCTCCTCTCAGTTTTGCTTCTTTGGACCTGCAGGTGTCTGGGCTATTTGTTTTTCTTTTTTTTTTCAATGACTATCTACAATTCTAATTTTCTTCCCAGATTTCCTTTCTCTTTTAATTCCTTCCTCTCTTTTCTAAAGTTGAATGTAAGTTTTGCTTCTGTTATGCACATAAGTAGCATGTTGCATGCCTGTTAAATAGCAAGTTAAATGTTTGTACAAGAAGAGGAATATATATATAGATATATATTTACACACGTATTCTGCCAGTGGTTACACTGAACATTAAGAGGAGAGCTTGCTTTTTGTGCTGCTAGTTTTCTGAAGTGCTAACTTTATTTGTGCTGATCCTCTTAGCTGTCATTCATGGTAATAATTTTTAGATTTGTAAATTGATTTGCTGTCTCAGTTCAACAAGCATACCCTGTAGAATTCAAATAGTGTGTTTCATTTTCATGGATTCAGAATAATGTTCAAAGATTTTGAATGCTTTTTCTTTACTTTTTTTTTTTTTTAACTTTCTTTTTTTTACAAACAAATATTTGAGTATAGTTGCAGTGACTGTCCTAGAAAGACTGAAAGCGCACATAACAAAGGAGCAAGCATTGTCCCACAGCATTCTTAGAAACATCTGCTGCATGTCTCTGGTTGGCTGCAGAAGATTTTGGAAGTGAAATTTGCTGCCACAGACATCTTATTGAAGGCCTGAAGCCTGCTGTAAGTGTGGAAATAAAAATTACTTTCTGTAGATTTTATTTCTTCAGTCATAATAGGAGGATTTTTAAGTTGCTTGCTAAATGCTTGCAGCAGATCATTTTTATGAAGTGTGCACTAAATGTGAACAAAATGTGCCTTCTCAGTTCTGCAGGAGTTGATGGTGGTATTTTAGTTCCTCTTTAGCTGGAGTTAGATTGGGGTTTTGTGTGTAACTGGGAAATTTATTATGCCAAGCTGAAGTCTCCTAGCTGGGATTCTTCCTCCTCCTATTTTTTTTTTCCCTCTCAAATTACATTTTCCTTTGAAAGAATTGTTTTGTGTATAGTAAGAATCTTAAAATTGTGAGGTTTTAAAATTGTGTCAGGAATGCACGCACTCAGAGTTTATGGCGACTTGGTCCATTATGGGATAATAATTCTATATGTGGAAGACACGGTTAATAGAGATGCTGACATTCTGCTTTCATCCTCAGCAGTAACTAAGGTCAGCAGGACTGGATAACTTGCATGCATTTTTTTCTTAAAAAGTAGAGAATTTGGGTGAGGATCTCTCTGATCCATTAACAATGATTTCCTGTAGACTTTTAACACTGAGGAAATTCCTAAGGCCAGGAAGAAAGCTGGTGTCATGGAAGTGTTTAAGATAGCAATTGGGGATGGATGCATGTGTGGCTACAAACCTTAAGTCTGGTGTTAATTTTTGTGAAGGCAGTGGAATTGACCCCAATGGGCTGAGATTTGTGGTAAGGGGAGAAATACAGCCATTAAGAGATGTTTTCAGAATGTGTATTACCAGAAACGTGTATCAAAGATTCTATTAAGTTAGTAACCTTTTATCATTATAAAATTGCTTGACAGAGGGAAATACTTTGATGCGAATTCTGTAAAGCATTTTGTTTTGTATCTCCTGATATCTTAATTAAGAAACTGAATTGACAGAAGATAAAAATTGTGTGAGTAAAATGGTTTTGAGGATTATTCTGCTGGTCTGAAAGTTCTGAATGGGCAGTGGGGAGTCTAACACAGTGATGTTTATAAATAAGTCTCACAGGAATCCAGTCTGAGCTTTGAACTCTGCAACACTTTTACTGACGTTCTGTAAACAAACGTAGAATCACTGCAGTGGTGTTTCTAGGTGATAGAAAGGCACATGGGCTGGTGGGCGGGCAGTGCAGAGCACAGAGTTCCAATGCAGAAAAGCTTGTTAGATGTTCAGTCACATGCAAAGAGCCATTTTAACGTTCACCAGAAGTGAAAAATGGAGAATTCTGTCCTTTCTCAGCATTGCTGCTGCAGAAGAGCAGGTTGTATAATGGTGGTTCCTACTGGAAGTGTATGGCCAATGACTGACGTGTGATGGGAAGGAGAATTTCTCTTGTGCCTGAAGTTGGTGAGGTGGCTGTAGGACTTTTGATATTCCTTGCTGGCCAGTCCACTCCATTATCAGGAACATCACTGAGCTAAATAAGCTGGAGGCTGAGAGAGGGTGAGGGTGGTGTCCTTTTTGCTTGCCCTCTGGGTTTCTCTTATAGTTATGGGCAAATACATAGCTGTGGTCTAAACCAGCACACTTGTGCTGAAGCTTGGAAGGCTTCGTGGTGGACACACAGGAAGATGCAACAATTTACTTTGCCCTTCAGTGACCCTCTCCCTTAAGATTTAATGAATTTCCACTATGACTGTTCTGAACTGGTTGTGCCTTTGAAAGTTCAAGTTAGAGCTTTCTTTTCTTTTCACTAGACGGGTTTTGACTTTATCAACAAAATGGTACCTTGTAAAAACATGGTGTGTTAGGGCACAAGCAAGACAATGAAGAAAACTTGTAAGTCTGGAAACTCCTGAATTGTCTTGAAATGTGCTGTCTCTACAGCATCAGTTTTATTCTGCAGTGCTTCTTCCTGGCTAATGCTGTTTTGGGGAGATGCACCATCCCCATGAACCCTGTGGAGGTGGAACTGGAAAAGCTGAACCCCAGGCAGTGCTTGCTTGTATCATGACTCCAGAGTCATCCTTAGGAGCAGAAAACAAGTAATATTTGTTCTTCAGAAGTGAAAATGGGTATTGTTCTGGCAGTGGAATAAACCTTGAGAAGCAGGAGAGCCCAGCCATTGACGTTAGTGCGGATAAGGCCAGGGCTGCAGACAGAGCTCCATTATGCCTTGCTGCTGATAAGGCCTGCAGAGCAGTTACACAGAGCTGTGCAGGCAATGGGCAGGCCATGGCCCACTGCTGAATCTGGGGTGGTGGGAGGGGGCTGGAAGGGTAGGTGCCCTGATAAGGAGAGAGAGGAGGCACTGGGGTCTGTCTCTGTGTGGGAAAGGGCAAGGAGCCTGGGATGGGTGCAGGGTTGTTGCACTGCCAGTCTTTAATTTACTTTTAATATGCATTTGATCTTTAAGGAGAATAATGTATCTGTCCTGGTTGGGCCATGTTCTTGGGTATGGGCTGAGATGTTTTGGCTGTGGTTAGTCTTGCTAGCCAGGAGACACAGCTGCCTTTAGTACATTTGTCTGATACAACTGATAACAGATTTTTTTTCTCTCTCCCTCTGGTAGAAGTTGTTCAGAGTGTACCTGAGCATCCATGCTTCTTTGGGTGAGTGATACCCAGGAGGAAGGAACAAGAAAGGCTAATTTGACTTCTGAGGTCAAAACAAGGCTGCAGTTGTTGGCAGTTAGGGAAGTGAGGGAAAAAGCACACTTTTTTGAGTGATTTGTGACTGCAAACATGGAAGAACTGCAAGTTTTGTTTTCTCTAAGTGAATAAATGGGGTACAGCCCCGTATGACTCCAGAGCTTGTCTCTGTGGCAGTGGGTCCAGAGCAATCCTCCAGGCTGCTGTGTGACCTGCTCTGTGCATGCAGAACACCATGTCTTCCTTGTGCCACTGCTCCGGTCTGCAGGGCCCCATTGTTGGAGAGCTATGCCTGGAAGCTGCAGGGAAATGTTATCTCTTCACAGCAGAGGATCAGCAAGCCATCTCTTAGGGCATGCATTCAGGAATGTTTTTGGAAACCCCCATGCCTCCTTTTCTGCTGTACTTTTAGGGAGAAGTCTTAATCAGAAAGCTGCACCTTCTACTGAAATAATTTATACCATGCAGCTTTAGGCTAAAGTGCATATGCAGCCCTTGAAGTTTACTGATTGTTACCACAGTGGCATAAAAGATTATCCTGTATTTGAGAAATTTATTCTGTCATACAATTCAAAAGCTTTCAAATAATTTTCACTGGAATTACCTAAGGGATAATTTCTTGAATATCCCTTTCAGATAGGCATGTGTCTTGAGAACATTCAGTCACCTAAAAGAGATGATGAGGGATAAAGGCAGTCAGTTTGTCTTTTCTTGTTTCTCTCCAAGGGTCAGATCTCACCTTCCTAACAGAGCAGAGTGACATGGTGTGTTGATTAACTGAGACTTATCAGCAGAAGCAAATAATGCTGCCATGCGAGACAGCATCTGGTCCTTAGCTGGGAACTTTGAGGAAACGGGAGAAAAATACCTGGATCTTTCTGTACCCACCTCTAGATCTGATATTACTCCAAATCTGTCTGTAACACCCAGGACTTCATGCTGCATTGACAGAAGCTGTGTGTTGGGAAGAGAACATGTTTAAAGCCTCCCTCTCTGTTTGCTGAACTGTCAGCAGTTGGGCTTCTGTGTGAAGGAACAGTGGAGGAGAAGCTTTGATGGTAGCATAGGAAAGGATATGAGACCACAACAGGGAAGCCAAGACTTTCTCTGGAGGCCAGTGTTCAGAGTTAGCCGTTTGTTGCTGTTACTTCCTCAAATTCACACAGAGAGAATCTGGCCTTTTGCTTTTCCTTTCCTTCTCTTCCTAGAGAGGTTTCCTTTTCCCCCTCCTCTTTTCCTTTTAGTTGCAAGGTGGGGAGGGGGAGAGAGTAGAGAAGGTATCTTTGTAATATTTTGTATGGTATCAGTGTGCAGGGTATATACAATAAATCATGCATTACATGCTGAGACAATTTACAGCCAGCTTTCATAGGTGCTGTGACAAGTGCTCAAAAGGTCAAAAAAGCTTCCTTAACAAATTTGATAAGATAATGCAGTCAGCTGTAACAGCATAAAGTCCTGGGGGCCATAGACCAGAATAGAAGAAATAATTATGCATGGTAATGGGTAATTACAGATAATGGCCTTTTTTGGGGGTGGCAGAAAATACACAGCCCCTCAGCCTTGCCTGGAATGAACATTGTGTAGCACATTAACTTTATAGCAAGCTAAAAGTTCAGCACTGGAACCAGAGATTATCTGCAACTTCTAATGGAAAATAAAGAGAAATACTCCTCTCAACCATCTTGTGAATTTGTTTCCTGGAGGATGTCTCTGCAGAAACTAGGTAGCGATGCCAACTTTCTTTCACATCTGAAAGAGCTCTGTCATGATTGTCTGGTGGGAGAAACACACTGTTCCAGTGTTTCTGATTATTAAGTTAGGGAGTGATTTCACAGCAGCCTTATTCAAGGCTACTGTCCGAAATCAAAGCCAGCTCTGAATTGAATTAAGGCATTGCAAGACTTAATATTGCCACACCAGCTAGTAGAGTGTAAGGGTGCTTTGTGTGCTGAGCAAGGGGAAATAGTTGGGTGCAAATCCGAAATTTGTTGAGGTATGAAGGCAAATGTTTCCTGGCTGAACAATGGATTTTTGGAATTTTAACAGCATAGCTGTCTTTGGTAGCAGAGGCTGACTGTGCAGATAGATTGCAGACACTGCTGTGATGAATACAGTCACTCTGAATTGAAAACTACAGCAAATGTAAAGTACCAAAAGCTGGAACCCTCCTCACTGGAAACTCATTGTGCTTTCCTATTCCTCAAATAAATGTGCTACTTGAATAGTTGCATTTCTTTTGCATTTTCAGCAACATACCTTTGTAAGCGTAGTTTCTTTGCAAGTGGATAAATAAGAACTACTATCTCATATATGTATCAAAGAACTCATGTCAATTGATGCAGGCAGTGAAATTCTCTTGTCATACTGTATGCAGAATCTCCCTAATGAAATACATGACCAAAGGTAGACTAATCAGCAATTGCAGCCACATCAGTGAGTTAAACTGTGCTACTGCATGCTCCCAGGCATTGAAACTGTACTGTATGTGCTATCCTGATTTTTAAAATAGTTACCATCTTGCTTCTGTCTGTGCCTTGTACTATGCTACGAATTCCTAAATGTGGTCCAGTAGCCATACCCTATATGCAATGCAATGCTGCCAGCCTTCTCTAGAGGCTAAGAAAGTTAAATAGTACAGACCTGCTGTGCATTTGATCTCAGCATCAATAACTCACCCAAGCATATGTAAATTACCTGTTTCAGGGTATTGCACAATGTATAACTGGTCCATATGAGGATGAGCGTGAATTCAGTGTTTGCATTTCTTGGTTTGTAGGTTTAAAAACATGTTTGTGTATTTGAGATAGAGATATTAAAATTTCCTGAAAACTTCCTATCATCTCTTCTCTGTCATCTCAAGAAGTAAAAAGGGAAAGAATTATCATTTACAGGCTTCTGTGCTGATTTTGTCATGCATATTTGCAGTTTGTGTAAATTGCCATATTTTTTTGAAGTAGATGGTCTGAGACTGGCTTGCATTACCTGAGGACTGGACCACTGTTTTTCACCATGCTCTGCTAAGTGAAGGTGGTAGCCTGTCTCAGGTTATTGAACATATAAGATCCTTATCTGTGACTGACCCTGAGAACTCACCTTCCTTAAAAGACAATCCTAGCCATCCTGAAATGAATTACTGGTTAACTACTACTAATATGCCATAGAACTGGAGAGTCGCCTACAACACTGCAAGATCAATAGCAGTATTTACCATGCATCATATTGATCTTCTATGAAGGAGTGGGTCGTATTTCATACTGCGTACATAGTGCAAAAAAAGTAGCATCGGTTCTCTACATGAATTAAGATGTAGAGAAGAGGAAAAGAGCTTGGAAATGTAAAGGCACAACTGCATGAAGGGATACCATTATCTCATTGCCGCAGTACTTCTTATACAAGGAGGGCTTCAGACATCCCTGTGCTGTAGGCTTAGTGTCCCAAAGGCAAAGTGAGAATTCTAACAACTTTGGCTTTGTTTTACTTGCCAGTTTCTGCTCCTCCTTACATGAGCTCAGCCCCATAATTTTAGCCATGCCCTAGCTGCAGCTTGCAAAGTGGTAAAATTTGGGTCTGATGGCAGGTTTTTTTCTCCAGGTTGCTTCAGAGACCTGGAAGCCCTTCCTGGAGTTTTCTAAAGGAAGATGAAGGCCACCAAGACCAGTGTAAAGGCCTTGTTCTAAAAGAGCAACTAGAGGGGCAGAGTGGGAGTCTCTTGGCACAGCAGCAGTTCCCTTGTTGAGAGCTTAATTCCTGTCAAAAATTGCTCCCTTCAGAGCAATGAACCTCAGGGCTGCCCCTCACGTGCAGGTATTGTAATGCGGCAGGCTCTGAAGCAGGGGAGGACCTTCTCCTTGCAAGCGGAGCTATTCATCTGTGTTGAATTACATTTTAAAAAAAAAAGAGCTGAGAGCTGCCTTCTTGACCTTGGTATCCTCTCCTTGCAGGCAGAAAACGCAGGCAAAGCCTAGCAGCCTCCTTTCAGTAGGACAGATTGCTTGAGCCTTGCGCAGTCAGAGGTGAGGCCACTGAGGAGGTTCTCCCAGGAGGTGGATGTCATGTCCAGAGCTGCCCACAAGCTAAAGACCAACCAAAGAGCCCCGTGCTGCACAAATTTAGTTACAGCCAGTGTTAGAAGGAGATCTGCTCTGATCTACAGATTGTGTCCATGTTGTGGATGTTGTAGCCCAGAGCAGTGCATTTTCCCCACCTGCTAGTTTGCAGACTGCAGCTGTGAGGAAGCAGCGTGGTGCAGCAAAAACTCTATTGGATGTACAATAAAATTAAATCTTCTGGAGCAGGTCTCTAAATGTCTTTTTTATTGAAAGCATGGTTTGGTGATGCTCTTCAGCTGTTAATTCTGCTCCTGCTGGCTCTTAGCACTTCTTTGATGTACTGGCTGTTCCAATCTATGCTTCTTTCTGAGCTTGTATGGCTCAGAGAAATTCTTCAGGACTTGCAGAGCTTGATCCATTAGTAACAGAATTCTTCTGCTTAGCATGCTTACAGTTCTATATGTTCTATACACATTGTATATATAAAATATATTCATTAGTAGTAGGAAATAGGGATTATTCAGCCAGCCTGAAGGTGTAAAAGCATGGTGCTTTATTGCAGCAAGGCTCTCAACTGTGTGCTGGTAGTCATTGAAGAACTGCAAATACTGGCATGTTCAAAACTATGTTCAAGACTGTGAATGCTTAGAGTACCCCTGGAGTGCTCTGAACTTGCCTGACATGTCTGTGTGGATGGCATAAATATCATGTCTTGTATGAAATGTCTCTCTTCTTCCAGGTGAAGCATTGAATCTTTTCCTGATGCTGCCAAACAAAAGCAGAGACTTGTCATATGACATCAAAGAAAAACTCATCTCTTAAGTTCAGAAAGAAAATGTGAATTGTGGCGTGTGGCAGCTTTCTCTTGCTCCTTGGTGGATGTTGCCAGTCCATCTTCAGGATCGTAATGTGGCTTGGGATTTAGGAAGAATAAATTCTGGTCATCTTCGCAGCTCCATCACAGAAGTACTGAGATGGTGCTGTCTATCTCTTCAGTTGAACTTTTTCTTTTTCCATAGCTTTTGCTTTCTCTTCTTGTTTGTTGGGAGCTCATGTCAGTGGTGTGGCTATAGCTCAGACTGGATGTGTGTCAGAAATGTTGTACAAGGACTGTGGATTCCATTGTTTCTGAGCTCTGAACCACTGGGGGCTGCTCCACAGCTAGGTAAAAGAAAAATGAGTGACAGCAACTGAGCACGTACACACATCTGTAATTGTGGCCCCAACTACAGATAGAAGATAGAAAGAGATAAAAGGCAAAAGGCATATTTTTCTCATACTTATCGCAGCAAAGGACTGCCACCCCTGCTTTTTTCTACAGGAAGCAACCGTAGAGCTACCATCCAGCTGAAGATCACAGAGACATCAAGGATGCTTTTATGATTTTTAGGATGATTAGAAGCAGATCTCTCGTCTATGAAATATTTTCAAAGGGCTTTCTTAAACATAGCAAACTCTTCTACATTCTCATTTTCTTCTGCATCTCAGGATAGTTCTCCTTGGTTGAGTTTAGGGAGCTCCTGTCTTCCTTTTATCTCTCATATTTGTAGTATTCCTAAGGAAAAGTGTTATTCCTTCCAATGACGTATAGCAGGTGGAAAGGCTTAGCAGAGATTTTTAGAAGAGATTGCATATATGTGAAGCATGACATACAGACTTCAGGTGTCTCCATCTCATGTGAAGTCGGTATCCCAGCAGGAAAAATTTTACTTCTGTCTTCTAGTTTACAGCATGAAAAGCAGTAGAGTTGTACTGCAGCATTATTCAGGAGCTAACCCTGGGGAAAGGAGTCAGGCTGGTGCTCTGATTTATCAGGAAGAATTGCTGGCTTGCAGGTAACAGTGGTCTAAGTTCTGATTTTGTCAAAGATGCAGACAAAGTGGCCTTGAAGCAGAATGTCATCCATGTTAAAATTTCATTAAAATATGAAAGCACAAAAACAGTAAGAAGTCTTTAGTGGCGCTGCAGGCTCTTCTGTGTGCAAATGTGAGAGATACTCTGAAAGTAGCCAGCTTGCTGGGTTCTTGCTCAGTTAGGGGCAGGTGGTGGAAAGACCAAATGCGGGATACTCTTTGCTAATAAACATGTATAGTTCATTGATTTCAGCAAAAAATCAGCAAGAGCTGAACATGGGATGGTATTACTCATGACTGCAGAGATTTTGCTACAGCTGAAGAAATGAAAAAAGTTGGATCATAAAACAACAGTAATTGATAAAACTATTCATTGGATCTAGTGTACAGCTTAATACACAGTACCATGGAAACTGTTATTCCAACTGTGAGAGGCTGGTAAATGCGCAATACTGTTTTTACAGGTAAGTAACTAAGGTACACAGATAAAAAGAGAAAGGAACAATATGAAACAAACAAGACCTGCCTGACATCTGTCTCTCAGGCATTTTATTTGGTTGCTGGCTGTTCTCCATGCTGCTGCATCTTCATACTGACAACCCTTGATATCTCATTGCCTTTCTTTAATCCACATCCTTTTTCTCTTCATCATAGAGTTGGACAAGGAAAAGCACGTACATAGGTTGCTCGATAAGTAATGCCTCCTATTTATTTGCGTGGAAACTACAAAAGATACAAAGAGCATAATAATACTATTTGATAGAGCAAATTCCCAGCTACAAAGCACTATTTTTTGACATTGCCACCACCATTAGCTATTCATTTTTGCCAGTACAAACAAGAACAAGAGTCTGCATGCTGTGTTCCTCAAAACCTGCACCAGTAGAATTGACCCACTGTCACTTTCACCACTGCTGAAATGCCACCCACCACCTCACTGTGCTCACATCCACTGATTGGTCTCCACAAAAGTTCAGCAAGTGTCAGCGAGTGTCCTTAGGTGCCATTTTTTCCACATGGAGGAATTCAGTGGCATACCTTTTCTTCATACGCACTTCCATGTCAGACACCATTCTGTCAGACAGCCCCTCCGCTGCCATCTGTCACACAGCAACAACATGTAATGGAATATTGGTGGGAAAGTTCACCTTCTACTGCTGTACCACCAACATCTGCTTCTGTTGTAGTGAGCCAGCATCGTAACATAGGAGGCATTGCTTTCAGGGGAGCTCTCATAAATGTGCGTTTGCTATATGGTTAGAGATTCTAAGCTTGTAGCTGCTGTCTGTTCTATCTGGCTTGGATGGGCAGCTGATGGAGTGTGTCAGAACTGGGCTGCAAAGCAATACCATGAGAACTTTTTCATCCTTGAAAGTATCATAGGGCAGCAGTTGATATAGAAATGAAGAAAATGTGACTTGAGGCAGCCCCAAGGAGCTCCCCTTCCTTAGAGGATGCAGTGGAAATAGACCTTTGCTGAACAGGCTGCAGGAGTGTAGCTGGATGGCCTTCAGTCTAGAGGCACTGAAGAATGCAGGTAGCAAGTCGTGAGTAATTCCTCCTCTTCTTTTGCCAGTGGTGTGGGAGCTTGTTATGCTCTGTGAATTTGTAGTTAAACATTAGCTAAATTTGGGTATGGGGGCTGGCAAGGACTAAGGGCCTTGCTGCTCAGGGTTAGCATATGGGCTGCTGGGGCACCTTGGCTGATAGTGCTGTGCATTCCCTGCTGCAGTTTTGCTTAGCTTTATGGCTGTTTGCCAGTTCTAAGGACATGCTGATAAAATGTCTTCTTGCCTGCAGCATGCCAGGCAGAGAGGGATTAGTAAAGAAAGCATTTTGCATTAACAAGGGACTGACTTCCAAGGAATTCAGAGATGTGGCATGCAGTTATAATTCAAAAAGAATAGCAGGTTACATCATTAGCTACTGTATATTGTCATCGGTCCAGCTTATGCTGCGTAAGGACCCAGCATACTGTCTTAACCCTCAGTTGATTTTGCTTTGCAGCTTGTGCAATGTGTAGAAGTGTTGTTCTCAAGCTCTGAGTGAACATCAGCCCACTTGAGCCTTCACCAAATATGCAGCAGTGTTTCTCTTTCAGCTTCCATCTCTTCCTACGTGTTACCCTCTGTCCAGCCCTCGGGAGGAGCAGTGGTGTACAGTGGTGTATAGTCCACCAGAGGGTGGACTATATTGCTCTTCATGGAGCCTCCTGTTTCATAATTTTTTTAATTTTTTTTTTTCCAGAGGGACGGATGCTCATTCAGGACATCCCTTCCATCCCCAGCAGAGGGCACTTGGAGAGCACGTCTGATTTGGTTGTGGACTCCACCTACTACAGCAGTTTTTACCAGCCATCCCTGTATCCTTACTATAACAACCTGTACAACTACTCCCAGTACCAAATGGCAGTGGCAAGTGAGCCTTCCTCAAGTGAGACAGGGGGTACGTTTGTAGGGTCAGCCATGAAAAACAGCCTTCGAAGCCTCCCAGCAACATACATGTCAAGCCAGTCAGGAAAACAATGGCAGGTACGATGCTATGGAGGTGTTGTGTGGAGGAGTGAAGTGGATGATGATCTGATACTGACTTTGTGTGTTTAGTTTAATGGCAGTGCAAAACAGAAACAAGATTATGGGATGGGATTGGGACCCTCTGTAAGAAAGTTAGCCAAAATAGATGGGTTTGATGAAGTACAATGTAAGGCTTAGACAGAACACTGCAGACACAGGTTAAAGGCACCCTGTTGATTTTGTCTTATATACACCATAGTAGATGATGGGCTGCTTTCAAAAAACAAAAAAAACAATTCCAGAATTACCCATCATTGCATCCCAGGAGCTTCAACTGTCATTTCTGAGAGGCTTTGCTCTTCAGCAACCTCTTTTTTAATCTTTCAGGTTTCACATCCAGAACACTGAAGTAATTCATCCCATCAAGTTCAAGAGATCATGATATTCTGTAGCACTGGTGGCTGTCATTTGGATCTGGCATGAACTGTTGTTAATGGTGTATGCTGTCAGTGTCCTCTCTAAGGCTTGGGATTTCAGCTTTGATAGATCAAGTCACAGGCTGTATCTGATAGATTAGCACCAGAGCTTTTTATATCAGTTCAGAGTTCTTAGTGTATATAAGTTCAAGTAAGGTCTCTCTCTCTCTAGAATTTGATAATTATAGCATCCCACTCAGTACTTGTATAAGACTGAGATAAAGATGAAATTACCAAAGCATGGGATTCTTGTTAGAGTAGTTGAAGTCATTCCTGTGACCATGAGTGCTTTGTTTGGCCTTGGGCTGCAATTAGGCATTTTCTGTCTCAAATTCAACTCGGGAAGCTTCATCCTCTGTGTATGTCCATGTCCCTTAACTGAGAGCAGGAAAAGGGAGACATCTGCAGAAAGCAGGCATTGAAGAGGTACAGCTGGCATTCTGCGAGGGCTCTACTGTAAAACCTCTCTACAAAGTAGAATGAAACATCTTGTTTCTGAAGGGAATAGTTGGTATTCCCTTTTGGTGACCAGAGTTGCTCTAGCAATTCAAAGGACATTTTAGCTTCCAATATTGAGAAGCTGGAGCTGAGACTAGGGTTTAATTACAATTACCAGGTCACATTACCCTAAGTCAGGCTTTCTCAGCATTGGACACCTTTAATTTCCTGAAAAGGAGGAATCTCCTGGGGCAGCAGCTGATAGGACCATGAATTTTGAGATCTTGACTTTACAGCAGACTGCATTTAATGTTATTTCATGTTCCTTTCCATTTAGTATTATTTCATGTCCTCTTCTCAACATGAATCCAGTTGTGTGGGGAGAAGACATATCTCCATTCCTTCAGCTGTGTTAGCCCACACTGTAAGAGCTTTCTTTTTTCAGCGCATTGATTGTCTTCACCACAGTGACCTTCACATCTTTTCAGTAAGATTAATCAGTAGCAGCCTCTGTAGTTGCTGAATTTGGTCACCAGACCAAGGGGAAAATGAGTCAAAGCAATAGGATTCTGTGGGTGGTGATGAGGCACGCTGGCAGTCCTTCTTTAGGTTTAATTCTGATTATGGTGTTCTGGCATTGACCCCGCACACTGGAACACAGTAATTCAGATAAGAAAGTTATTTCTCTGGAGCTTTTACATGATGTTATGGTAGGAAGAGCCTGGTGCTGCTGCTTGAAGACACTGTTGCTACACAAATGAGGGGCTGTTTTGGCGTATTTCTGTGTGGTGAAAGTAAAGCTGTTGCAGGCTTAGTGCCTTGCTTCACAAGTCTTCCAAGCAATAGAAGAGTGTGTGCTTTTGCTTGATTAGCAAAAACAAAAGTAAATGCTATGTACTGACATGCTATACAGTGATCAGAACCCGTGAGGATGTGTTCTTATATGTTAAGTGTAGGATTGAAAGTGGTGTCCTGTCAATTCTGTTGACTTAATCTGAAGATAAAGCATTTGTGTAAGTCTTGGCCTAGAGTCCTTCAACTTACTGTGAGCCTGCCTGTTTCTTGACACCCACCTAACGTTTGACACCTACCATTAGCTTTTAATGTGACTGTGATGCACTGTAGCAGGTTGCCTAGAAGGGTGGTTGGTGTCCCGTCCCTGGAGACTTTCAAGGTGAAGCTGGATCAGGCCCTGGGTAACCTCATCTGGCTGTGGTTGTCCCTGTTCATTGCAGGGGAGTTGGACTAGATGACCAAAGAGGTCCCTTTCAATGCTACGGATTCTATCATTCTGTGATTCTGTGAACCTGTGAATCAAAAATAACCTGTTTTCTGATTCTATAATTTTGTGACTGAGTATCATAGACATTTTATGCGAATAGCTGCATTTGTTCTTGAGGATACCCACTAAAGAAATAAATGCAATTGCCTACTTTCTGTGCATTTTACTCTCACCTTGCAAAATCTGTAGCTAACTTGCACTTGGGTCCCATTCCAGTTAGAGGCATGTGAAGGAAATGATACGGGAAAAATGTGATTGTTGTTGGAGACAACTGATTTTCTTCCACCAGCAGGCTCAAATCCTCACATGCTTATTTCCAGCTTTCCAGCTTGCAGGAGAAATCATGTTTTACATGATTTATATAAATTTACTGTAATATCATCCTTGATTTGAATTTGTTCTAGGGCAGTGTTATGGGATTCCTTACACTGTTGTGATAACAAGTCTGTGCAGAGGGTCTAGAGGTAAGACTTAATGCCTGCAGCAGTAACATCTCCCCAGCTTCTAAATGGCCTGAAACCAGAACCCACGTCTGCTGCTCAGTAGCACTAGATCTAGTTCAGGGTCAGGGTTCTGCCTCTTACGTGATATTTCCCAGAGACTGATCTGCAAGAAAGATTGTCATTGCTGGGAGAGTTACGAATCACAGGATTTGCATAGCGTTATGCTAGCATAGCACTGCACAAATAATTATTAAAAGTTTTGCAGTGAGTGCTAGACTACTAATAGTTGATGACAGCGGGTGTGGCAGTGCTGAAATTGGAAACTCTGTGGGGTCCTAAATACATTTTGTTGTAAGAATGAGATCTCAGCTGCTAAATATGGTTAAACTAGCAAAGGAAGATCAGTGAGGGGTTTCAGGGAGTTTTAAAGCACAGTCTGTGAGAAGAAAGGAACTTGTTTACACTTTGAAGGGGCTTGCTGGCAGACTTATGCATGCTGCTTCTCTGTAGAGAAAACGCATAGCTGTCTATATGAGCATTTTTCCTGGACTGCTTGTACTGATTGGTTTGTTTTGGGATAGAAAAGTTTTCTTAACCTGTTCCAGTTATGGGTCTGCTCGTGTGGTTGGTGGTGCTGACTGCTCTGGTTAGGGTTCTTGTTTTTTCCTCCTTTAACCAAATAGTAGCTGCACAATGCCTGCCATGCAGTTTACTGGGCTGTAGTAGATATGTGTGGGCTGCATGATGGAAGGGCTCAGGCAGTATGGACAAGACTCCCACCACATGAGCTGGCAGATGCTCACTTGTCCTGGAATAGCTGCAGCTGCAAGGGGAATTGTGTACTTAAAATAATGTAACTTCTGGGTGCAGGCAGGCCTTGAGCAGCCTGGCTGTCTGCTGTCGGAGAATTTAAGGAGCAAGGGACAGAAGTCAGGGAGGAAACATGTGAGCGTATGTGGGAAGGGATGGGGATTAATGCATCATTGAGCCTTGGGAAATAAACTGAATCACTGAATCTTTAATGTAGATTAATGTCAAATTTCATTAGTCTTTGTTCTTTGCAGAGAGGCTCGTGTACTTCCGTGGATTTGCAGAGATGTACATTTTTGAGATATTTCTGTGTGGGTTTTATTCATTTGTATATAATCACGCCGGAAGTTGTATCCAGTGTGATTCGTTAAACGTAACCCCAACGTTGGGGTTGGACTCGATGATCTCTGGAGGTCCCTTCCAACCCCTACAATTCTGTGATTCTGTGATTCTGTAACGAAGCTGTAACCCTTCAGTCAGGTTCTGCTGCTTCTCCCAGCTCTAGAGCATGTGATGGGGTATGCTTGATGTTTGTTGCATCTTAAGCAAACACAGGCTTAAATGTGAAAGGAAGTACAGCAGATGTGGTTACTATGTGTCTCCTTTCCCTCTCCTTCTCTGTGGGCAACTGGACCCTGCCACGTGTCTCTAATTATTGTTCATTACCATAGGAATTTATGCGCATTCAGTCCAATTAAATTAAACAAGTTAAATGAGTTCCCTAACATGAGTATCACAAGTCAGTGTATTGATACGCAGTAGAAGCTGACGCTTCTGCACTCATCTGCTGGGACTGTAACTGGAAAAAGCTGAGGTGGCTCCAGCCTGTTTTTTAACCACAGAAACACAACAAAAACCTGGATGGCAAAATCCTAATCTAACCAGATTTAAGTTCTCTAGGGTGGCAGTAGCACTGGTGGCATGTGATCCACAATGTAAGGATAATTGTGACTCCTTGTGCATTGGTGTCCCCCTAAGAACTGTTGAAACCTTGCTAGTTCTAAAGATCTGTAAGGTGCTGAGTGTGCCCCCACACCTGGCACCAACGCAGGACTTTCTTGTGTTACCCTGGTAGTTACTCCTGTTGTTCCTACTTAGGGCAAGGCTTAAGGTTGGCCAAAAGGTTTTGGACAAATCTCAGAATTTAATATAGCTTGTTTAATGCTGAAGGTTTTTGTTTGGTTTCTTGATCTTTCTTTTTTTTTCTTTTTTTTTTCTTTTTTTTCTCTTTTTTTAATGAACTTTGTTTTCACTTCCAGAACCACTGTTCTTTAATTCTTTCTTTAAAACAGTTCAGAGGAAAACTATGAAAAACACATTGAGAGTCACACTGAGAAATTTGAATACATTTTCTAATATTATTACTATTTGGAAGTGAAATAATTCACATGGCTGAATTAAAGAACAGTTTTTAAGGATTTCTTAAGAAGACATGCAAAACTCTCTTTTGCTAAGTCCGAAGAAACATGTCTGTGGCAGGGCAACTAGCAATCTGAACTCCAATGGTAGCTACTTCTCTTGTAAAGAGGATTGCTCTTTTTGGCTTCCACAACCTGTTTCTGGCTCAGTTTTTCCCTCCAGTAAGCCTGGCCTTCTTAAAGAATTCTGCAGAAAAACTCCAGAAATACATGTGAAATGTGTAAAAATGTTTTTTTGTGCATGTGTGCATACATACACATTGCACAAGTCACTAGTCACAATCCTGGTTTTATGCATAAGCAGTGTATTATATACTGTATTCATAACATACCCTTCACAGTATAGATTTATGCTAAAAGTATCCTAATGTTTCTGACAGCTCATGTGTGACATGAATGTAATCCATATTTCTTGGAGGAGCTAATCTAAGCAGTTTGTTTTCCAATACTGCTGATAGGGCTATATCTCTAGATGTCACAGCAGTTGAGATTCTGATGGTAACATATTGTTTATGGGTCACTGCCTTTGTCTCAAAGAATAGGTTGGAACAGAAATAGCAAAGGTTAATTAGGTTTGTCTATCAAGGAGGGACAGATATAGATTTCTCTTGTATTTTCTATGCTAGAATCAAAGGAACTTGGGATAGAGTGTCGTAGTCTGTTTTTCCTCACACTGTAAAAGGTGCTTAGTTGGTTTTATGAATGAAACAAAAACACCTTGAGCAGTCTGAGTACAGCCATGTTTGCAAGGGTCGGCTCATGGGCAGTAGCATTACAGGTGAGAAAACAGTGGCACTCTGCTTCGCAGCTTGGGAAACAGAGGCACAGAACTGTTGTCCTGCCCAAGGTCACACAGCCAGCAAGTGATGGAACAGAAGTCCTTAGCATCTGGCTTTCTGCTCCGCTCCCCAGCAGCTGTCTTCTCACCTCGCAGTAAAAATTACCTTGTGAATCTGTTTACAAATAACTTGAAATAAATGCAACATGCGATTCTGTGCCCCACAAAATTGTCTTTAATTTTAAGACCAAGGAGGAGATTGTGCAAACTCTTAACAGAGTTCCTGTGGTGTTTCATTAATTTTTGTGTTTGTTCTAACTTAGCTGTTGATGAGTCATGGGTGATGCAGATGCCAGGAAAGCATGGGCCAACTTATAGAGCTCTCCCAGCTCATAGTAGTAGACTGTGACCTCTTGTTGTTCTGAATACTTTGCGCTGTTTATCACCCAGGTTTAGCGTCTGTGACTTCATACTTTTTCATCTTGAGAATAATGCATGTAGTCAGGACCAGTTGAAGGTATTCATATCATACTAGGTGTATCACTGGTTTTCTTGCAAGGCGGTTGCAGCTGCCACAAATAAAGAATTTATTTCACAAATAAATAATTGGCCATAGGTTGATCTGTCTGGAATCAGTCATCTGGGAAGAGAAGGCCATTTTCTTGCTGCCAAGGCTGGGAGAAGGAGCAAGCCAACAGCTGTGCCTGCCTCACCTCTTCTCTCTCTGTTTACCACCATCTTTGCTTATTTCTTGTGGTTATTCCTCCACAAGGAATATGTTCAGAGGTTGTGCAGATGCTGCCAGGAATCTGGGAGGAGCACCCTGCTCTCTCTCCAACTATTCAGCAGATTTTTTTTGCAGGGCTCTCTGGAATGTCCTGAACCATTGCAGGGGCATCCTGTTTGTGCTCCTCAGGCTTCTGATACATGCTGTATCACTCTTGGACACTGCTGTAGAGCTGCACTGGCTGTATAGTTATGCTTCTAGTGGACAAATTGCTGCTTCTTGTTTCCCCATACTGATTCTGCAAGCAGACAGAGAAGGAATTTCCAATGTGCGCATTCTTTTTATAAGCCCTCTTTATTTGTTCATAGGTCATAAGTGTATCACTGCTGCTTGCATATGTCCATTAATAAGTTACTGAAAGTACACTGTGTTGTACTGTTCAAGGGGACTTGTAAATGCTGATTGATCCAGGTGTGCTTCTCAGAGGACATGTGCCTCCCCCTGAAGTCAGTGAGGTGAATCAGCTCTTCATCTTGTGGCTGGGGCAAGGCATGAGTGGTGTGGTGCTGGAGGGAAGTGCTATGTAGAGGAGGTAGGCAAGGTTTCCACCCACCAGGCTGCCCAGGGCCCCATCCAACCTGGCCTCAAACTCCTCCAGGGATGAGACAGGGACAGACAATGTGTTCCAGTTCCCCACCACCCCCAGTGAAAAATTTCTTCCTAATCTCTATTCTAAATCTCATCTCTTTTAGTTTAGCACCATTCCCTCTGACCCTATCACTGTCAGACTGTGTAAAATGTCAGTGTCCGTTCTTTTTAAGCTCCCTTCAAGTATTGGAGGGCTGCAATAAAGAGAAAGCTTGAGCGTTCTCCAGGCTGAACAAGCCCAGCTCTGTCAGCCTGTCTTTATAGGAGAGCTGCTCCAGCCCTCTGATCATCTTTGTGAGCTTCTTCTGAACCCAGTCCAACAGCTCTGTGTCATTCTTGTGCCTCCGACCTGGATGCAGTTCTACAGGTTGTGCCTCATGAGGGCAGAGATGAGGGAGAGAGAATAGTAGTGCTGTGAGACCAGGCACCATGGGCAGCCATGGGTGTAACTGCCAGGCTTGTCAGAGGAGAGGAGGGAGTGGGAAGACATGAAGTTGCTTGATGAAAGGTGTCTGCTTGGAAGGCAGAGTGTGCAGAATTTGTGTTATGCCCTTTCACATCCAAAAGCACCCCTTGTTAATCTGGAGAGTAGCTGATGGTAGGATGGATCAGAGTGGTTCATGGGACCATCCAAGCCCTTGCCTGTTTTGACCTCATGGGAGGCAGTGATGAAGTCAGCAGGAGATGCCAGAGGGCAAGGCATCTCCTTCTGTCATCCATGCATGACCTGGAACTGAAACCCTGGTGTTTTCCCAAGAAATGACCTGTGGAGCAGCACCCATCACAGCACCCAGCTCCAGCCCTTGGAAGGCTGCACTGGCCTGAATTAAAAACAACCCACATAGCCGCTGGCCTCCACTGGTTCTTTTTTAACTCTCTTTCTGGCTGTAGCACTCAAAAAAAGTGCAAAGACTCTGCAGAGCTGCGGGAGTTAATACGGATCAAGTGCCCCTTCTCACTGGGTAATCATCTCCTAAACCCCTTTTTAATGCAGCACTAAGGTCAAGAATTTTTATGACTGGTTGTTTTTTTATTGTTACTGTAGAATAGGATTGCTAAGCACTATAAAAAGGAAACCTTATGGTTCAGATTTACTGTGGTGTGTATTCTAAACAGTTTAATAAAACAAAACCAAAAGCTTTTAGATTTTCTTCAGTGGTTAATACACAAGCATATTCTTTGCAGAGCCAAGCTTCTGACTGCCGGTCGGTCTGTGGTTCATAGACTTGGTGTGGGTAATAAGATTATAAAACATGTCTCTTGCTAGCCAGCTACCACACACTAATAATAATAGTAGTAATAATTCATTGAATCCAGAGATTTTAGGTGAGTTGTTTTTTAAGAAATGGAGAAAAAAACTCTGAAAAAAAGGTTTGAAAGGAAACAGGTCATTGCATATGCTCTGCAGAAAATGCAAGCAAGAATGTGATGGTTTCTGTGCCAGGGAGCCATTCCTCCATTTTGTTACAGCTAACATACCACCATCTCTATCAGGTTACCTTTTTTTTTAACTGTATGTATGCAAACATGCAGGAGAGGGAGGTGAACATCTTGAGAATGGGATGCTGCCCATAGTCCTGCCCCAGCAAGGGCAGAAGGACTGTGCGTAGAAATGCAGCAGAGAGGACTTTGCCTTGCAGAGGTGATGTCTTACAGCATAGTTGACATACTTTACTGTTGGCACTGCTACCTTTGTGCCTGATACAAAACTTCCCATCTTTCAGTTGTTCACTGGCCAGAAAACTTAGGGAGATATAATCAACTAGCATTAACTTTCCTCGTGAAAATCATCAGCTTGTGAAAAACTTGGTGCTTTTGGTTTCCTGAGCATTATGTGGCCACAGAATCACAGAATGGCCAGGGTTGGAAGGGACCTCAAGGATCATGAATCTCCAACCCCCTTGCCATGATACATTGTAAAGTTTTGGAACAAATAATAGTAGATGGTAGGTCTTCTGCAAAACAGAAGCTAAAAGCACTGCCGCCTCTCCATGAAGATGACTTTGAATCCTTTGAGGGTGTTGGAGTAAGGTTTGTTTTCTGAGTGCTGCCAACTTGACTGCCTGATCTGGGAAGGATGAGGGTTTGTCTGGCCATTGTCAGACTCTGAGGTGACACAGCACGGTGGTTTGTGCTGTTACGGCTTTGTCACAGGTGTACTCTGTAGGCTGCCCACCACTTGGTTGCACTGTGTAAGCAGAGAAGATAGTTCTTCATCTCACTGAATTTTAAAGAAAACACTGTGGCTGCATGTGCATAGCGCTGTGATTCAGTTGGATGTGTCTTGCACAAGTCAGTCAGCAGAACTGTCTTAGCTGTCCTGTGGGCTCCTGGTAGAGAAGTGTCACTGGTCTGGGACGTCTCTGTCTCCTTGGGACTGTAAGGCTAGGTGGACTCCTGCCCTTCTTTGAACACTGGTCAGTGCGTGTAAATGAAGGGTTTGGAAAATTTCCTGTGGCCCTGTTAGTGGTATAAGTGGAGGGCTTGTGAGGAATCTCACTGTGGTGTTATGTGTCCATGTGCCAGATGCAGCTTTAACTGAGGTAAGGTCTGCTTGCTGGCTTTACTGCTGCTAGATTTCTTATAGGACTGGGTCATCTCCCCTGGAACTGGGTGGCACTGACACACAGCAGAACTGTAAGGTCAGTGCATAGGGATTTGGCTTCTGCAGCCCCCGTAATTGCCTCCTTCAGAGATGTATGCCCATGGGGCAGAGGGTGTGGACACAACACTGAGGCTTTCATGGGCAGCTGTTGCAATTCTGTCTCTACAGATGAAAGGGATGGAGAACCGCCACGCCATGAGCTCCCAGTACCGGATGTGCTCCTACTACCCACCCACCTCATACCTGGGCCAGGGGGTTGGCAGTCCCACCTGCGTCACACAGATACTGGCGTCGGAGGACACACCCTCCTACTCAGAGTCGAAAGCGAGAGGTAGGTGGATCTGCTGGGGCTTCAGGTACCAGTTTGACCTGGCATAGGTATCCTCAAAATGCGGGTGGGTGGTGGGAAGGAAAGTAAGTGTCAGACAGAAGGTGCCACAGAATCTGTAGGAGCTGATTTATTTGTGAATGGTAGTGGTAAAGTGGAACTATTTCTATATGGTGAGGCAAACTTGTATTTCAGAAGTCTTGTAGTGTAGAGCAGTTAGTTACACAGAATCACAGAATTGTAGGGGTTGGAAGGGACCTCCTGAGATCATCGGGTCCAACCCCCCTACAGCAGGTAGCACAGGTAGGCGTCCAGGCAGGTCTTGAACATCTCCAGAGAAGGAGAGTCCACCACCTCCCTGGGCAGCCTGTTCCAGTGCTCCGTCACCTCACTGTACAGAAGTTCTTGCGCACATTTGTGCAGAACTTCCTATGCTGCAGTTTCCAGCCGTTTCCCCTTGTCCTGTCTCCATTCACCACTGAAAAGAGTCCATCCTCGCCATTCTGCCCCCCACACCGTAGATACTTATAGACCTGGATCAGGTCCCCTCTCAGTCTTCTTTTCTCAAGGCTGAACAGACCCAGTTCACTCAGCCTTTCCTCATAGGAGAGATGCTCCAGGCCCTTCACCATCTTCGTGGCCCTCCGCTGGACTCTTTCCAAGAGGTCCCTGTCTTTTTTGTACTGGGGAGCCCAGAACTGGACGCAGTACTCCAGATGAGGCCTCACCAGGGCAGAGTAGAGGGGGAGAGTTGATGTACATTTTGTGTACATTCTTTGTATGACAGGCCTCTAGAGGTGGTTCCTGTCTGTGCTCTTCACAAAGCTATTCCAAAAGAAAGATGCTCCAGCTGTCTTTCTCGTCTTTTCATAAACGGTGTTCATAATTTCTCCCCCTGGATCCACAAGCCCTCCATTGAGCCTCTGTTCTCTTCCTTCTGAACCACCTGTGGAAATTATTCTTGTATCCCAGCAGTATCATTACACCCTTTACAGACTCACCTCTGTGTTTGCTTTCCGACTCATCACATCATAATGCTTTGCTTGGAACTATTACAGATAAATGCTTTTTCACATCAAGTGTTCCTGGCTATCTCAGAGGTCCGAGTTCTAGAGACAAGTTGGTGAAGTTACACTGTGGTGTTCTGACAACATTTCTCTTGTTTCCTTAGTCTCATGCTCCTGCAGGGTAGAATGCCAACATAAATGAAGTGGTCCTTCTGCAGCAGACCAAGCTCCATGTAACTGCTTCCTTCTCTGGAGCAGGCGGTAAAGGATAATAGAGAAGAAGAAAAACAGAAAGAGTTGAGTGACTCTACTTCTTGTGTCCAGAATTCTCTTTGCTACAGCTTTTGAAGGTGTCCTGAGTTGATTGCTTTTGAACTATAATTTTCAGTTACCTGCATGGACCTACACTCCATGAATTGAGCTAATTCTTCCAGATGCTTTTTCATGCTTTTTGTCTCTCTGTAACAATGAATTTGGCAGTTTAATTTTATGTGGTCTATGGGAAGTATTTCCTTTGGTTTCCTTCATGCCTGATGAATTTTTGTGACGTTTATCCTTCGTATGAAATGACAGCACTGACAACGGCATCCAGACCCATTTGCTTCTTTTATGCACTTATACATTGAAGATAATTTTATCACAGAATCGCAGAATAGTTCAGTTTGGTGGGGACCTTAAAGATAATCTAGTTCCAACCCTCTTCATGCGTAGGGCTGTCACTCACCAGATCAGACTGCCCAGGGGCCCATCCAACCTGAATTTGAACACCTCGATGTTTGTGGCATCCACAGCTTCTCTGAGCATCCTGTGTCAGTGCCTCACAGGCCTCAAAGTATGAATCTTCTCTTCACACGTGTGTGTGGATCCTTTCTTAATGTCTGATGAAAGGATGCATGTTACTTAAGTCCCTTAACTGTTACCAGTCATGACCTTTTTGTTGCTGATGTTGTGGTGTCTGTTGCATTTGATTTGTGGTGAAAAACTTTGTTGTGGTTGTCTCCTTAATGACTCAAAGTTTTGGAAGATGAAGTGTATTTAAGTTGTATTTGTGGCTGGTGTAAATCAGCATTGAGCCCTTGAATTCAATTCAATTCAATAAGCCTGGGATGATTTATGCGAAAGTGGTGGCTGCTGTTTCAGAGTGGCTGTTTTCTGAAAGTCTTCCAACTAAATATGACGTATCAGATAAATGGAGAAACAACACATGGTGTGATAAAACCTGAGGCTTTTTTCTCCTTCTCCAGTAGTTCTAAATGGCTTAGAGAAATCAGTGATCCTTGGTTCATTTTCCTTCTCTTTTCTTCAGTTTTATTTTCTTCCCCTTTCTCTGACCACCATTGAGCAATGACGTCTTTCTTTCTGCTGATTGGTCAAAGAAGCATTTGGCTTTATGCTCAACTGCAGTTGACACTTTTTCTTGCATCCATCACTACTAACTCACTAAGAAGTCTTACCAGTTGAGTGTTCTTACAAATAGACAAAAGACCTTATACCCTTTGTTCCCAAATGCACTTCAGTAATTTTTCATCACTCTAGAAAAAAGTTGTGCGTAATGTACCACTGATTTTTAAACTGCATAAATACTGTATTTTCAATAATCCTTGACTGCTTCTCCAGACAATATTCCCCACACAGATATTGTTCCCTAAGTTACACCATCAATCAGAAACCGACAAGCAGTGAGATGTAATTTACTGAGATCAAACAGCATTTTCCAGACTCTGAAGAAGTGTTTTTCCATAGCAGGGAGGTAGTGGGTGAAAGAGGCACAAATATTTTTGTGAGAAAGTTGAGCGTGTGAGTAGGACCATACCTGTTTCGTGGCCTTCTTAGAGACATCCTCTTTTTCATTATGCCTATTCTTGGAGGAAATGACTGCTTTTACTTTTTCCCTCTACAAATAACATAATATTCTCAGGCTGTTAGTCAGTGATTTACTTTTCACAGCCCCTAGAGAGCGTGAGGCTTTTTGCCTCTTCGTTACCATTTGTGTGGATGCTGAGTCAGCCAGCAGACTGTCAGTGGAAGATCCCTTAAAGTACTGACTATCCATGCTACATGTCATCCCATTTAGAAGGCACACATGCATTTCTCCATTTATTGCTGGACTGGTCTTTCTGTACAATGCTAGACTACTTTATATGAACCTTCTATGGTGTTGGTGATTGCTACTTTTTAAAGACAACTCTAGAGCATGTTTTAAATGAGCAACTTACATTTTACTCTTTTAATTTTCTGTGATTGAAGTGATGACCATGCTCAGAACCATGTTTTCTTTCTATGAATTTATATGCATAGATTTTAGGTCCAGAGTGTAATATTAGGAGCATCTATTCTTACACATTCTATAATGCAGACTGTACAACTTCACTTAATAGCTCTTGCAGCAAGCTTGAAACTATTTTTTAATAAGATCTGTTCCCATAGAAACTTTACAGGAATGCAGTAATACGGATGAAAAATCAACAGGTCAAAAGAAAAAAATTAATTTTGCAGCCACATTTTTAAAACTTCTGAAACCAGTCTCTGCAACACAAATGGTTATTAAATTCCCAACCACAGATCAGAGATTGTCTTAGACTACATGCAGTCTATTACCCACACTTCAATTGTAACTTCAGGTTTATGGAGATTTTGCCAGTTCATATATTCTCAGTATTTTAGCCAGACCATTTCATTAATTTTGTTCTGCTAAGTTAACTGTCTTTTTAGTCATGTTGAAAGGAAGGGGAAATGAGCTAGCAGACCACTGATTTACACTTTCTTTGTTTTTACAAATGATGCAAAATTCTCAGTAAGCTCTTGACATTTGTATATGAGGTCATACCATGTTACAGAGTGTTGCATATCGTAATGGACTGACATTTGCTGAATGGCAAAAAACCATCACTCAACTGCCTTGCAATTTGAACATGTTCTAAGTAAAATGGCTTTGCTTCCAACCAGCACAGCTGCTACCCTTCTGCAAACTGGAAAAAAGAGGGAGAAGAAATTACAGAAACCAGTGAGAAATGACAGAAGGATGTTTTCAGAAGGCTCTCTTAGATCATGAGGTTATAACATGTACATAATAATTTCTAGATAAAAGAGGAATTTTTTAGTCTACTTTCCAACGTTTTTCTTTTCCTTTTTTTTTTTCTGCTACCTTGCTAATTTTTTTCAGAATGAGCAATTAGAAAAGAAGGTATATGAGTGGTTTTTACCAGTCTCTGTGTATACAGATCATGCTTTAAAGCATGTCTTTGTTTTGCAAGCCAAGCTGAGAGCTATTTGTACAAGAAGTAGAGAAATGAGAATGCGTATATGGCAGGCACGACAGAGTGTCCGACTTATAAGAGCCAGTTGCCTTGATCACATTTTTTCTGTGAAATACTTGGTTTTGGTTTTGGTGGGGCTTTTTCAGGATTGGATCAGTGCCTAGAATTGCCAGGTACCTTCAGCTGGCTTTGGATGAGGCCAGTCCTGTCTTAGATTTGTGAAATACCTGCACAAGACCTTAATTCGAGACGTCATGAGGTGTATGCTTAGATCACAGCTGGGTGCCTAGCTCTGGACCCTATTTCCACTGAATTAAATGTGAGCCTTTGCTTACCAGTATGAAGGTGTTTTCCAGGTTTGGGACAGAGGCAGAAAAAAAAAACATTTAAGTAGAAGGATGCGGAGGAGGCACATCATTTTATTTGCAAACATCTTTTATTTGATAACATTGCATTCTCTTAAAGTTAGCACAGAAATCAAACTCATTTTTGTTAATATTTAGCAAATATGCTGAAGAAGGTGGCTTGCATTTAAAATGTTGCTTTAGTTGCTGAATGGAGTTGAATTTTTGTTTTCTCAGTAGTGTCTCAGGATAGCTGGAAGCGTGTAATGCAGCACTGAAGCATGACTGTGTTTCCAGCTTGAACATAAAACAGGAACCACATAAAGCAAGAGTCTGAAACTCCATCCAAACACAAATGAAGAAAGCTCACATGAAGCATTCGTTTTGATATAGAAAATGTCAAAATTTTTGCTTAAATCAGCAAACAGTGTTTGTTTTTCAGGGGAAAACATTTCTAGTAACAATTGTTCTTCTTCTTTTTTTTTTTTCTTTGTCACCAGCACAGTTCAGACACTTTCCAGATACTTTTCAAGGGGTCAATCCTACCTAGAGTCTAATAACTGTTTAACAAACTCACTAGTTTTACAGTTGCAGAAACTAAGGAGTAGTGATTGAACACCAAAGCAGAGACTTCTCCGGGGTCTTTGTAGTACACTCCTGCTTCTATGTGGCTAGGTGCTGTACTGGGAACACCAGTGAGCTGTTGGAAAAGCCCACCCAAACTATGAAGCAGTTCTGTAGAGTCTCTTCCAGTGGTTAAACAATCAAGGGTATGTCGGAAATTGGCTCCCTGCTTAAGCAGAAAAGTTCAGTAAGAGAGATGCTGAAATGCAGTGAATGTAATATGCCTGATAAATGAGAGATGCCCTGGGTTAGGATATCTCTCTTCAAGTGAGGTTGCAGTGTGCAAGAGTTATGCCCCTTTTTTAGGTTTCTTAAGTACAGTCGTCTTCCATAAATATGTGCCCTTGAAATTCTGTGCAAGATAAGAATCACATTCATAGTCACAGACAGCACCTGGTTGTAGGATCAGAGAGTTCAAGAAGTCCTGGTATGCAAAAGGTCTGAGACAGTGCCCTTGCATTTGTACTGTTTCAGTGGATGTTTGAGATACGGAGGCAGCATGCTGCAGCAAAGCAGGCTGATCTGCTATGACTGAGAAATAGCTTCAGAGACTGGGGAAATACCCTTGCATTTAATTGCTCTGTTAAATTTGCTGCCAGCTGACAAGATGCACTGGCAGAGCTGTGGCAGTAAATGCTTGGAGAAGTGAGGCAGGGCAGTCAGAAACAGTCCAAGTTTTTCTCTGTCTGGTCTGGAACAATTCTGTGTAAGTGAAGAGTGACTCTTGCTACCCACAGGCTCCAGGCCTTGTAAGTCTGAGGGATACCACTTCTGCTCCTTTTCTGCACATCCCTTAGCAGAATGCCAGTAGAAATGCATCCTGGATGCAGAGGGGCTTCAACAGCAGAGTATGTGAGGAGTATATCATTTTGCTCCTAGAATGGATGCAGTTCAGCAGCATTTAGCTTGTGTGTATTTCTTATGTGTATGTTCGTGGATCTTTTTCTTAAAAGCTGACCTTCAAGATGGTCCAAGAGTGTACCATCCCTTAGGCACGAGGAACAAGCAGTATTCGCTGAAACTTGAGTCTGTTTGCTACTAACTATCCATCTTACATCCAACTTTTACAAATAAATATTGATACCAAACAAGAAAGGAAGAGATAATAATCTAATCCTGCAGATCCTTAACAGTCAGTTGAAAGATCTATTTTTGTCAGCAGGTCACTCCATTTTGTGTAGTTGTTTCATCCTTTTTGTGCTTTCTCATTGCTGCTGTTCACAGTCCCAGATGGCTGTTCTGTGCTCACCTTCCCTTCGGTGCCCATTACAAGAATGCTAGGAAGGCTTGCAAACTTTGGACCGCTTCTGTGTGCCGTGGTTTACATTTCTGTTTGCGTTCATGCAAACCACAGCCTTGTCTGCTCTTCTTGCTTGCAGCAGTCTCGTTTTTGTGTCTTGTAACATATCACTGTTCTGTGGCTTTTTTAGAGTGGCAAGGTACAGTATGTTGGGGGCCACCTGTGTATGTGTGTCGAAATATACACAAATAGATATGTAATTAAATAGGTGTATATGTATTCCTCTGCTAAATAAATCTGCTGTACTCAGACACTTCTGCCTGCTTTCACAGAACTTGGGCTGCATGGATAATCTGTGGAATTAATTTGTTGTCAGTATAGTGTGAGAGCAGAATTGTGTGAAAGCTGGACAATATGCTGTTATTCTTTGATTAGATCAGAATAGATTTTGGGCAGTTTGTAACATTTTACAGATGTTTTTAGGGTAATGACATTTTAACATGTCATTTTCTTTCTCAGTGAGAAGCTGAATTTTAGACTTAGCTTGGGTTTGGAAATATTTTTTTTAAATCAAGCAAGTTGCTAACCCAGATTTGTGACATTTGTACTCATGCCTCATTGTTTCGTTAGCTGTGGCAGCAGCATTCAAAATACATTTGAGAATGTGAGGCATATTTAATGTAAACTCGAGTGATCCATTTTTTTTATGTGTGGTTAAGCCTTTTTGTAAATTATTGATCTGTGTTGTGAGGTTGGATTGGTGAAGATTTGGCCAATGTAGTAAGTATGTAATAAGTATCCAAGGTCTGACTGACAGAGAGGGAAAATCCTGGAAAGGAATGAATTTAAGCATCTGCTTACATTGTACTCTGCTTCGGTTTATTCTTGATTCAGAGAGTCATTTTAGTAATTTCTTCTTGAAACACCTTTCTTCTCTGCTCACTCAAAACCGCAGAGAAAGAACACAGTCATGCAGCAAACTTGTCGTTGTGTGGTTGCAGAGTTATAGGTTTGATTCATGAAACCTGCTGCTCACTGTGGGGAAGAAGCTGGTCCTGTGGCAGTGGCTGCAGGGGCTGTGGTTTGTTTTTTTTCATGCTTAAAGGATGCTGGATCCTGTTCTAAAAGCTTGCACCATGGGATTTGGGCTTGGTGCTCTGGTTTTATTATGGAACTTTTTCCCTAAGAACAGAAATTCATGGCAATCGTTAGTAGTAGAACAAACTTTACCACAGAGTGGTAAAACAAGTTGAGATGTTTTGTCACAGCAGTGACAGCAGCGTGCTTACCAAGGTGTGGTTGGTAGCTGTAACAGTGAAACTTGCTCCTCTCGTTGCTTTGCTGTCATATGCAGCTGCATCCTCCTAGCCCTGGTTAAGAAAAGGGAGAACTTGGGCACATTCTGTGGCACATTCTGTGCAAAAGCGTTTACAGAGAGTATCTTGCCTTTCATGCCAGCTTATCAGAGCAATGACCTAAGCTTCTGCAGGCTCTTTGACTAGTATAAGGCACTTCTGTTGGCAGCCCTGCTGCAGATTGTGAGAAACTCGAGCAAAAGATGTGTTTGCTGCTGATTTCCTAATAAGAAAAAAAAAAAAAAAGGCAAATCAGAGTTGCTAAGTTTCTGAAAGCAGCCTGGATGGCAGGAGGCAATGAGCCAGACTGTGGCTCTTGGCAAGAGCCCACAGCACTGGTCCTGTGCAGAAGTGATTTTAGGAAGGAAGGTGAGGGTTTCCCCTCTGTGCAGGTCTCCTGGCCCTGTGCAGCACTCTCTGGGTGAGGTGAGACTAGGTGAGGGGACCAGGGGGAACAAGGGATGTGGGCACAGTGGCCCCTTCCTCCATCTGCGTGGCCACCAGTGCATGTTTGCACGGCCCATGTAGGGGGATGCCTGCATAGGGTTTGAGCAGGCCTGCACAAGTGGCGCTGGCTACTTGATAGGCCTTCTTAATTTGGCAGCTATTGGCCCTCCCACCCAATACTTCTAATTCTAAGCCTGGGTGTTACCGATGGGTTTATTTCCAGTGCTCCTCGCAGGCATAGCTTAGGCCAAGTACAAGTTGAATAACCTTCAGGAAAGCTGTGCTGTCCTTCTGTCGGCCGCTGTCTTTGAAAATTGCCTGCAGAGTTAGTGAGCAGGAACAGTTAAGATTTACAAACAATGATGAAGCTTGTCATGCATCTTTCACCATTCATCATCTGGGTGCCGTGGCTGGGCGGTGAAGTGTTCTTCATAAAAACCAGCTCAGTGTGAAATACACCTCGCAGCAATGTTTACTGCTCTGAAACTCGTCAGCAGCCCTTTATAGTAAATCCAGATTGCGATGTGACATTACAGTATATCATTGCAGAGCACGCTGGGGTTTACACTAGGAATGAGTGCAGTTCACACCAGATGAGATGTCGAAATTGAGTTATGTAGGAATTTGGCTGTTATATGGGGATAGCTTTTGTTTTCCGAGGACTGAAAGTTAGCTTTATATATATAATATATATAATCTACACATACCTGCACCTGTGTGTGGATGCATATATGGATACAGACATACGTACACATAGATATATGGATACACACATGCTATGCACACATTCTCTGTGCAAACACTGCAGATGTACAAAGAAATTACTCTGACAGGACCCTGCCTTTTTTTTTTTTAACTGTCTCCCTATTTTTTAGAAGTGTTGCAACTTAGCTTTTCAGTGAAGCAGGCTTTTATTTTCAAAAAACACTGTTGAAAATACCATTCTTGGAACAACATAGTTTGATTATTGCTGGTTGAAAATTCAGAGTGATAAGTTTTCTTACATTTTTCAATTACTTGTGTTATGTTTTTTCTGCTTGTTTTGGGTTAGCTGTTATTTTAAAGGCATGGGGCTCCTATGAGGTAGTGCTCCTGGGGCCAGCCAAGGGAGGTGGCTCCTGAGACAGTGTGGCTGGATGGGGACCATCAGCATGGAACTGCTGGGCTGTGCTGGTGGTTTCCTCCCACTACCTTGGGCAGAAGTTCTGGGGGAACTTAACCAGAAACTTGGAGATATGGAAGAGCAGAAGTATGTTTGGTTGTATGCTGAAATGGTGGTTCTTCCAACTAACTTCAGTGCCTTCATCTACAGTATTGGCTCCAGGTTGCTAAGAAAGGGAAAAAAGAAAAGGAAGAAGTGAGATAGTAGGCGTTTTTGTCCAGCTGTGTGAGAAAGATGGCAGTGCAAAAAGTAAATGGGATATTTTGTATATGAGTATATATGAGTAGAAGGCTGTCTAATGTCTGGATTATCCTACAGGCAAGGACAGCAACCTTCTTCAGTGGGAGTTAGGTACTTCGGTGGTAGTTACCTGATTAAAAATAAATGAAATGAAAGGTGGGAGATAAGGAGTTTCTGAGTGCACCTCGTGACATTGTTATTTCACTGTTATACTGCAAAATCTGGAAGTTAAGTTGAATTTCCTTGTCTTTAGTGTGCCGTGACTGTCCTCTGTCTTTGAAGCATAGGTGTCATGTTCTGGACTTGTGACAGAAGTCTTTTGGCTTTACTGTGTTGCAGTTCAGCCAGAGGGAGAGGAGGTGTGTTTGAAATACTGTTACATTTCATTTTAGATTTTTGGGATCTATGTTGAGTGTTAAATATAGTACAGAAGTGGAAAAGGGAGTATGACTGCAGTTGGCACTATCAAAAAGAGAAGATAACTATATTTCATTTGTCCTCCTTGCTTATTTTCAGCTTCTGTCGTTGTTTTTCCATTGAGTGCTCATTCTGCAGTGAAATCGTACTTTCTGGCTGAGAACATTTTCCACAAATGTGTTTATCGTTGCTAATTTTGCTCAGTTGATTTGTTAGGCTTTTTTTTTTTTTAACTATAAAGTTTATCATTTGGCCTGCTGCAGACAGCATAAGGCTAACGCCTCAGATACACTAATCATGTAGGTCTGTAGGCTTCTAGGCATACAAATAGCATTGGAAGCTTGTTCATATTCAGAATTAATTTCATGATACAGTGTTAATCTCACCTGCTTCTGCATCAGAGGCTTTAAAGGATCCCAGCAAGTTTCTTAGAGATGATGTGGAAATGAAAGTTCAGAGGTGTTGAGCGTTATTTAGGAGTATTTTTACTTTCTCCTTTTATTTTGAGCGGGGAAAGTTTGGACATCTTTTATGTTACTCTTGTGGCTTGAATTAGAGAGGTGTAGAGTAAAGCTGTCACTTATAATGTACTGTTTTCAAGCACCAGAAAAGCATACAAAATCAAAGGAACATATTTCTTCACAACCCAGACTGCTTTATGTGCCTGCTCAGTTTCTAGTAACTTTGCTAAGCCGCAGTCTTCAGATATTTGTGGTAAATGGTGGCTTGACATAGTGAAGCTGTAATAGCCTCAGGGAAGTGGAGGCCCTCAGTAATACATATTCAGGATACTCTTGTACAGATCGTCATTTTATTTGCCACATCTCTGGCTTGCCTCATTTCTCATCTGTAGTAGGTTGTACGTAGATTTAAAGACACTTGCCAGTATTTGGAAAAATACTCTTGAAAGGTGCCACATAAAACAGGTGGGCTCGTGGTATATTGTGCAGTGATTGTGTCTGTTGTTGCTGCCCAGACATCCCCAAATTTGAGTTAAATGGAGAAACGCTGGCTTGGACCAAGAAAAAAAAGTATGCTGCATGTCGGGTTAAGTCACTTAATTTTATCTTGCTTTCCCATGCACGTACAAAGGTCTCCGGTTGGGGGTGGCATTTCTAACAATGTCCCTGCAGGAAGCAAAGCAAACATGCCTGTAGCGCGCTGTAAAAATACTCCAGAAGGAAATTGCTGGGAGTAGGGGGGCTGGGGGGCGAAACATCACAAATAAGCCAGCAGTACGTTGGCTGATTATAATGACTGCCTTGTAGCATCCAGGAGTTGTCAATCATAGCTTAACGTTTATAGAAGTGAAAAGTCAATGTCTAGTTGTTTAATTTGACATGGCTCTCGGGTTGAGAAAGTGTAATCGCTGGAGGGGACAGTTAAGTAGCTGTGCTCCGTGTCAGCCTGTCTCGCTCCGACTGCTGCACTAAACGCTTTCCTGATGAGCGATAGATTTGGTTAAATACCAAGATAATTGCTAGCTACAGCATCCAGCACTCTTTTAATGCCTTGTACTACATCTGTATTAGCTCTTGCCCGAGGCTGTTTGAGGTTTCTGCAGCAAAGAAGGCATGTACGCTCAATTACATTACTCTCCTTCGGTTTTTGAAGGGCAATTGTTGCAGAGCTAAATAGGTTGTAATAAATTACATTCTTTTCTTCCAAACCTGTTGCAGTAAATCAGACATGCAAATGTTACAGCTGCTTTTTCCTTTTAAGTGACATTTTGTTAGTCTGCCTTAACACCCAAAGGATTATTTAGACAAAGTGGCTTTTCATATGAAAAATTAAAAACTACCAGACTTTTAAAATTGTCTGGCAAAACCAGCAAACTCGTTTTGCGTGCTACAGAAGTATTTGCTTTTCCTGGTTGGTTCACATCTATAAATCAGATCGCGGCGCAAATGCACTTTGCTTCTCAGGGTGCACCATCAGAAGGGACTGGAGGGGCACTCCCACTGCAATTAGGTGGGTGTCAGCATTTCCACTGCCCTCATAACACGCTTGGTATGGTAAGGAGACTTGAAATGTCCTCGCTACTTTTGTCAGAGTGGCTCAAGGCAATCTTGTTGCCTGCTTATATCTGCGGGTGGCTGCATGGCGGTGATGCAGTGCTGTGATGCTGCTGCACAGTGATGCTACATGGATGCTGCACTGCCTTGGTGCAGCTCTTGCCTTCTGAGCGTGCTGCTGCTGCACCAAGCACATGCCAGGTGCTCCCTTCTATCTCTTTGCAGTACAGCCTACGCTGCACCAAGAGAGCCTGCACGTCTTGTCACCTGCAGAGGTACAGTTCGCTTCACAGATGTACGAAAGGGGCTAGCTGAGGCAGAGGAGAGCATTTGTTTTTGTCCACATGTTTTATCTTAAAATTCTGAGCAGATTTGAAATTATAGAATCACAGTATCGTAGTGGTGGGAAGAGGCTTCTGGAGATCACCTAGTCCAACCTACTGGTAAAGCAGGAAGTACCTTTGGTAGTAGCTTGATGATTGAGCACTTCATTTTGCCAAGATTAATTTTGGAATGTAACGCAGAAAAAGCAGAAGCCTATTTACCATTTAGAAGTAAAACTAAAAATTGTGATTTTGCTTAACACCTTCAAATTAATTCCCACTTTTCCATAGTTTTTTACAGTGTTTATATTATTGCGCATTTACAATGCCCTATGCTTGATATTTGTCCCACAGTGCCAGTTAAATCAGTTAAGCTTCGTAGGTTTGCATCCCCGTGCTGGGGGTAGCATGCTTATTTACCCCAAGCATACCACTAATCACTTAGTTGGTTGCTGAGATAGAAGAGTGCTTTTAGTCCAGTTTGTCACTAGTTTTGTTTCTTTTCTGGACGTGAAAGAAAAGGAAAAATCAGTGAACTCTTTCTCCTGTTCCTTTATAAATCATTTTCCCTTTCAAGTTCTGTCCTAGAGCACTTGCAGAAACTGCAAAGAATATTTTCTTTTCCCGCTCTGAAACAACAATTTGCACACAGTTTTTAGCAGATTTTTGTATTGGCTTTTGGCTATGTAAAACACATTTTGATAGGGTGTAGTCTGAGCCAGATTTGAGCTAGTTGTATGCCCTTAAGTATCATTTTAAAGCTCCTGAATACTACAAATCAAGACTTTACTGTCCTCATTTTTTTCTCTCCCTCCCTTAGATAAATACAAACTTGTAGCTCATTAAACTGTGTTTACCAAGTAAGTCATATATATTTTGTCCCAGCTCTTTGCTGCGGTGCAGGTGTGCCTAGTGATTTTAGTTTGGTTGGATTTTATCACTAGTACTTCCCAAGACATGCTGCAGGCGGATTTGTGCGAACGAGGGAGGCAGCACCGGCCTGCTGAGAGGGGTCTGCTGTTCTTTTATGTGGATGCTTCTGCAGGAGGTAGCCGAAATGAAGTTGTAACATAATGAACCCTAATAAAAAGAGGTGAGGAGGGAGGAATGCATGTTGGCTCTTGGTTTGGGAGTAGTTCACCCCTCCTCAGCCATGCTCTGACCTTTGCGCTTCTTGCTCTAAACTGTCCAGCTTGGATCAGGGGGCACCCGGACCTGCTGATCTGCATTCACCTGCATTTTTGGGTACTTGAAAACCCATCCTTCCCTGCAGCCTAGAGCAAGTCCTTCTGTCACCTCATCCTTGCAGCCCAGCTGGCCAAGCTGAAAAACCTCAGGGGGAGCATGCAGAGATGCTCCTCTGCACAGCCTCCCTGCAGGGGGCTTCCTTCCCCCAGAAGGCCCAAGGGACCCCAGTCAGCTCCTGTGAATGTGGACAGGCCTGGAGCCTCGGGCTGCTGCTTCCGGAGAGCTCTGGATGAGGACCAGGCATGCTGGGAAGACACAGCTGTTTTCATCAAATGGGTTTTGCTGCATTCATCTGCCGTGTGCCCACGGTGGCATGGCTGGGAGCAGGCCTTCCAGCAGTGCTGGCACAGCCAGCTGGGGCAGGCCCCACCTCAGCAGCACAGGGCTCTGTTGCACGCCGGCATTTCACAGGGTGCATTTAATGCTGCTGTTGTGTTAGTGGAAATAAATATAAATATAACACAGTGGGTCTGTCATAAGCCTAATGTTGTGTGAAACTTCATTTAACTCATTTGACTACCTTAAGAATGCTTTGTGTTCAGTTTTTGTCCCTATTTTCTCAAGTAGAGTGACTTATTGTGACAAGGTTCCTAAACTTCAGAGTGTATAAATCTCACTTTAAAATAAGTAGCAACATTTTTACTCTGTTTATGTATATACCTCTCTTTTGCTGCAAATTTAACCAGTACTTGTTGAACCATTTGACAGCAAGTCTGCTTGACTGGCTTCTACATTAAAGTTAACACTGAAAAATAGTAATGCCATGGTAATACTAATTCACTTTAATGCCTCCTCAGCATTTAAAACTGTAGATTCACTTGAATTCTAACCTGTACGTGTAAAGGCTCCTTCATTTTTCCCATTTACTCAGTTTTGAGTGCAGTTGTTTGTGAGTTTAGTCTTGCTCATGCTGAAATCAGTGGCAAGCCTCCTGCAGCTTTTGCTGGCATGGTGTAAGTTGCGGGTCCTTCTTTGTTCCTTCCCAGCAGAGGAGATTACATTATGAGAACATTAAAAAAAGTCTGTTCTTGACAAGTGAAAAATCCATTGAGTCTACTGCAACAGATCACTTTCATTAGACTTAGCATTTTCTCTGATTATCTAGTAACCTCTTGATTTCCAAAAGCTTGCAAGTCATATTCAGAAAAGATAATTAAGCCATACAGTATTGCATTTTATCACTGAGCCTGTATTTTCTACAGTTAAGAAGGTCAATAAGGCTGAAAGAGCTGAAGCCATCATTATTAGCTGCTTGGTTACTCTTTGAGTGTTGTGACTGATGACAGCTGGCATGGATTTTGTCCTTGTTTTATAGGTTGAAAGTGACATCATGAGCAGTAAAAGTGTAAAGAACTGTGACCAAAATTAAAGCTTAAAGTTAAAATTTATTTGGCTAGTCTTGATGTTGCACAAACTGTGATAGACTTCTTGTTGTTTTTTTTTTTCTGGGACACCAGTAAAGATTAACAGCTTTTCTGGCACAGGAGCTGGGAAATAGTCAGCCAAAGCAGTGTTAGATTTGGATTTCTGCATGGGACACCAAGAAGTTATTAGTGGTTATTAAAGCTATTTTCTTTCTCTAGTATTGCTACATAGGGAGAAAACTTGTGCCTTGTCCTCTGTCTTGCCATGTATTCCACTGCTTGATAACGTTAATCTGAGTCTGAAACACTCTTTTCCCTTAAAATTACCATTGCTCTTCAGTCAAACATTTTCCTGCCACACTATTGTAAATTGCAGTGTGCTTTCTAGGTGAGATAGTTATTAACAATGAACTTGTTTGGACGATCTTTAAAGAGGTACACAGAGCAAAACAAAGGCAAGATAAGCTGTCATGATGCACGGGGACGAGTGAGAAGGGAGAGTCACTCTCTGTCTCCTCCAGCATGCACTGACCCAGATCTGCAAGGTGGATTGCTTCAATATTCACAAAAAGAGCCATCCATGACTGGCTTCTCAAAAGATGGGGTTGGTTCCATGGACCTGGCTTTGCAGGTGGCTGTGCAAAAGGGTGCCAGGGCGCTGTGTTTCCTGCCTTACTGCTGTGCCTGGGAGTGGTAGAGGCCAAGATGTTGCTGACCTCCTAGCTCTGCAAGGCAGATTGGTGCAAAACTAGTCGTGGTGGAATGAAGTACCTACAATGGGTGTTTGGGCACATGTTCCTTCCTCTGGCAAAATACTTGTATGTTTCATGAAAGTGATTGATAGATGCAAGTTTCAGTTTTATTTTAGAACAGAGTTCTTAATTCTTTCAAGAATGAGAAAAAACAGTCCAGAAAGTGGATTCAGAGCCCTTTTTTTTTCCCTATTGTTCTGTCTTGTCCTTTGAATACAACACATCAATGTGTATCTCTTTGCTGTTGTGTGTAGAATTGTATGTGACCTTTAGGAACAAAAAGATCCCAGCTTTGTCACAACCTTGTTTAAGTGATGAAGTAAATGGCTTTTCTCTGAGGTTCCATGCTGCTCACTTCATCCCTCATAGCCACATTTTTTTACATCTTTCTGGGGCACTAATACCTGCTTGTATGTTTGGGTGGCTACTCTCCCATCTTGAATCTTGAACTGATTTGGTATTTTTTTCCAACATAAATTCCTCTCAAAGCATTGTCCATTCAGTGATTTACAGAACAGCCTTGCAAACCAGTGGGTTTGCCCAGCAGTGGAGCATGCTCCCTGGTGCTGAGGGACCATGAATGTCTGAGGGAAGCTGGGATCTCTGAGAGCGCATCTGCTGATGGTCGTAGCGAAGACTTGTAGCCTGAAGAAGCATGTTTATCTGTGCAAAACATAGGGAGCTGGGTATTCTGCAGTAGAATAATTTCTCTGGTGTAATTCCCAGTCTGAGTGCACAAATACATGCACAGGACAACACAGGGGCTTAACTAAGTGAGGAATGGAAGGGATGGAGAAAAAAGATAACTATTTTTTTGTCACAGTGCCTTTTCTTTGGAGGATTAGTACTAGTTTAGAAATACCTCAGCCTGTGCCTTCATCTTTGCTCCTTTGTGATGGGGAAATTGTTGTTCTGTTGTGTAGTCATACAGAATGTTTATACTTACAGATGACCCAATCAACCTTCCATAAAGGTGCACATTTTAGCCATTAACTAGAGTGGAAGAGGTTTATTTTATGTTGAGATAACCAGTTCTTGGAGTGTGATTTCCTTCATGTCTTCCAAAGCACCAATTTTCTGTGTTAAACCATTAAAACTGTATGTCTTTAAGGATGAAACTATTAATCAGAATTTTGGAGTTGAATATAAGATTAGATGCTTTGTGTGGGATTGTACTGATTCATACCCTGCTGGGACGTGGCTCTGGTAGAGTGAGCATTTGTGGTGAACATCTTGCCCAGGAGGTGTGTGACCACTCAATTCTGCCAACCTAGGCTTAGCACTAGCAAGCTTTTTCCTGCTGGGCTTTGCACATTGTCTTCAGATCAATTCAAAGCAAGTATACTCATCTTCATATACCTGGTTTTCCTGAGTGTTTTGTGATAGTTCCTCTGTTCTCTGCCTTTCGTAGCCTCAGGCACCAGCTTAGTCCCATCAAGTTCACCATGTAATGTAAAACTGGTAGAAGTAAAAGGTGTTGGTCAGTCAGTACTGTTTCGATGCATATTCTGTCTGCAGGTTCTAATGGCAGTTGCTTTGTAATTGGTTGATATTGTTGTGAGGTAGGATTTGGAGCCTCAAATAAAAACCCAAAACCTGTGCTTCCAGAATGTCTTCCTTGCATCCTTCCTGACCAGCTGGAGGTGGGTGAGGACTGGAAAGTCTCTTTTGATTGTTTCTCTTATTATTGTAAGAGAATTTAAAGGCAGGGGTGAGGGAGTTCAACAAGAGGATATTTTCTTCAGCTTCTGGTTTCTAATTACATCAAGTTATAGCCCCACCTTTTTAGTTGCTAAAAGTACAAGCAGGAACTGGAAAAGAATGAGATAATCCATAGTAAAGCATGCTGAATAAAGATCTCCATTCAGATCTTTACCTCTTATCCTGAGCTTCTAATGCCAAGAATTAATGCTATTTGAAAACACACAATGAATGTGTCCTACTGTGGGCATAAAAGATAATCCTAATTATTTTAAATGTTAGGAAGAAGGGTAGGCATTTGAGAAGGGGAAAAGGGCTTTACTGTGAAATAGTATATCTGTGCTAAGAGACACAGGCTGGACTTGGTTTTGATTGCATTTCCTTAGGCATGTTTTGTCTTTTTTTTTTTTTTTAATGAAAAGGCAGCTCTGCTTGTTCGTGACACTTCTTACAGCAGGATAATTTCCATTGGCATGCATTGCTGGAACTGGACTATTTGCCCTTGTATTAAAGGCATGCAAAGCAAAGAGGGAGCACCGCTCTCTTTTTGTTTTTAATTTGTCTGCATTACAGTCAACGCCGAATAGTCCACAATGAATTGATCAAAATGAAAACTGCAAAGATATTTCAGCTGAGATGTGTAACATGGAGTAACTCGCATTTCAAGGCAGATCTATAACTGAGTTTTCATTAGTGCCTCATTACTGTTTTAGCATCAGTCTCCCTGTTAGACCAATAGCTCATCTTACTATGTGCTCTGCATAATGCTTCTCTTAAGGAGCCTACATCCATGCTAGAGTGTGATAATGAGCTGTAGCAAATAGAAACTGCTGGTGTCAGGGTGAGGTTCCAGAGTTTCACCCTTTTGGAAGCACTGTCTACTCCAGGTCTGAGAGGAGGGCCAAAGTATGAGAGGAAGACAGTCACTACAGCACACCTGTGGTATGTGAGGAGGTATTGGTTAGAATTCTCAGTCAGTAAGAGATATTTAGTCTCAACATTCATGCGGAGACAGAGTAGCACAAAACAGCTAGGAAATACTGGGGATTCATTGAGCATTCACTGTGTTCAGTAACATGAATTTCTGCAGCTTTAAAAACATGATTCCTTTTGTTCAGAAGAAATTTTAAAAACAGCTGACATATGTTTTTCTCAGCTAAAAACTTTCCTCCGTTAACACTGGTTTCTTCATTATAGAGTAAAACAGTCAGTCCTCTGTCCTTTCAAACAATGCATTCATGGCATACATGGAAAGTTCAATGGGGACAGATCTTTGTTTTGGCCTTCTGTCACCTAACTCTTTTAGAGCTGGAATGCTTGCAGCGTTAGGCACCGCGAAGATGACAGGTAGCAGAGCGCAGTTGGTCTGGGAGAACTGAGCTTGGTATTTTTGTGTGTGCTTGCATTGGGATTTCATTTGGCCCATCTTGAGATGACATACAGCAAAGTCAGGACACTGGCACTCCTGCTGCTCCTCTAATGTTTCCTTCACAATAGGAAAGTAGTGAGTTTCTCTGTCTTTTCTGTGTGTTTCTTTCTCCATAGCCGAGCCAGTGTTCATTCTGATGATCCTCTGGTTTTGCAGGAGTTACCAATTTTGTGTTCTGTTTTGTTCTTTGAATGAATGCTTTGTTAAGCAGCTGCCACGTGTTCTTGCATTTGATGTACCTTTGCAGGCTGTTTACTGGCAGCAGGTGGTAGAGCCAGCCCTGCAGTGTCAGTATGAGCTGTAGAGTGATGATTACCACCAACTTGAGTGCAGATTGAGCAGTATCTTCCAACAGAGTCCCATCCACAGTATTTCCAGGACACTAACCCAGCATTCCCTCAGAACATTGCCAATCACCCCAGTCGCCACCCATTGCCAATCGTAGCTGCATGGAGATGCGTGTGCCTTGAGGTGGTAATCTGAGGGAAATGCCCCAGTTCTTTTTTCTTTCCGTCTACCCTTCACACAGCCAGCAGGTCTTGCTTCTGATTATCATTGTCACTGATTTCTTAGGCCTGCTGGTTGCTAAAGACACTTCATATAGGATTTTCAGGGCCTAGAGTAGCAATCACTTCTTGCACATTCATTTTCAGTGGTACTTACGAAAGGAAAATTATTTTGCTGTAGAAAGGAAGAGACCATGAAAGACTGAAAAGTTCCATTTCTGCCTCAAATCAAAACCCTGGCCTGCTTCAGTTGTGCTCCACTGCCTCAGGACAGCAGCAACAGCTTCGTTTGCCCTTCTTCCTCTGAGGGTGAGCATGGATGTGCAGGTTTAGGTCTACACACTAGGAAGAAGTATATAGTCCTTAGGAGCAGGTGGGAAAGGCATACATATTTTTCTTTTCCTTGAAAAAGGTGAAAAAGCTTTAAAAAATGGATTGTAACTCTCAACCTTAAATCTTTTAAAATTGCCTCCTACTGAGAGTTTAATAGTTTTTTAAATGTAAGCTCAGGAAAATACTTACTTTTCAAGCTTGAATATCCTTCCGCTTTCTCAGATCACTGAAAGTGTATTATTCTTTTCAGTCCACTGAATTACAGGGATCACTCATGTTAAAAGTTAATGCAGTTTCCAGTGTCAGAAAATGTAAGGTTTTGTGGTTTTGGTTCGTATCCCTTCTCACTTCTTTTACTGTGTGATATTAGCTGATATTTTTTTTCAGATTCATATGGCTCAAAAGTATTCAGGTTTCCCAAGTGTAAAAGGTAATTAGATCAAGGAGTGATCTTTAAAAACCATCATAGACCCAATTCTGGTGCTGTTATTTACACAGATAAGGGCTGTGTAACTACAGTGGGAGGATCAGCCACAAGCCTCAAACAGATGAAGCTCGTACATTTAAATCAAAAAGAACATGGGTTTTGTTTCTTTGAACTTGGAATTTTTACATTTTATTGCCGTGTGATTAAAACACTGGAACAGAATTGCTCATTTCTTTCTTGCTGCCTTTTTATGGCTACAAGTCCCAAATCAAGTATCTTGCTCTCATTATCAGCTACCAACCTACCTGTTGGCTGACTTTGATATCTCCCACTGAATGCAATGGAAGTGAGTCCAAGCAAGCAGTGCAGGCTGGGATACAGGGGTAGGTCCCATTTGCAGAAAAGAGACCTCTGTAGTTCAAGGTTATGTTTAAAATCTGGGTGGCTCTGCTTACATCCTCCTGTGCACGTTCAGAGATTAACGTAGCTAGCCCAGGCTTCACAACTCTGAAAACCAGAACCATTTTGACTGTCACTAGAAGAGCTGCCTGTGTTATTTAGATCAGTTGCCTCCAAGCTCTGAGATGTTTTGTGAAACCAACCAACCCAGTGGTGACTGGGAATGTTCCTGTGCTAATACCCCTTCCATCTGAGGTTTCATTATGATGTCAGGTACCTCATGAGAAATGCTGGGAGACTGGTGGAGCTCCACTGGTCCAAAAAGCTTAGGAACCGCTTCCTGGGGTGCTGAGAAACAGATGTGGGTGCCTGTCTACAAAAAGGCTGACGTCTGTATCATTCTCCATGTTTTTAATAAATTAATGTAGAGCTGCTGGGTAAATAGATCATAAAAATGAAATTGCAGTTTTACTGTCATAGGGTTTTAACACTGGTGCCATGTAGCATGTTGGGTGGGTTTCTCACTGCACTCCCTCCCTGTAGGAAAAAGCTTTCTTTATGTTTGTCAGAAAGATTTATAAATTTTAAAATGTGCCTTTCCGTCACTCCAGGCACATGTGTACTAAAGATATTAACAAATCCTGTCAAAGAAATAAGCCACTTGCCCATCTGGCTACTCAGGAGTTAACAAAAAATTATCTCTAACTTTAATCACTTCTTTTATACTTCCTGGAGCTTGAGAACAGGGGGATTCCTTATTGCTTATCCTAAGTATGTTGGGCTTTGGTAGATCAGGGCAGAACGAGGTTGCAGAGTTGGAGATTTGAGCCACTGAGGCAGTCATTGGTGGTCAAGCCAGACTTCTACTTGTTTGCGTCATAATGCAAGGTGCCTTGTAGAGAAAGGGACATTTCCTGGTGCCAGATATGGCCAAATTCAGCGGAAGCTTGTATTGCTGACTGGCAACAGCTGTGGCATTGTGTGACCTGTGAGGAGCTGATCTCTGGAATGTTTACACCAAGAGAGATATGGACTGCTATGTATTCTGTAGGAGCTTTTGCTCTTTGGCATCCTGGTGCAGACCTATGTAGAGAGCACCTGTGTTCCACCATTACGCAGTGGTCAAAGCATGAACCACTGCAACAAGCTACTAGCCTGAAGTGTTAAGTGAGGTGTGCTTCAGACCAGGGGAGTGTGGGCTGCCCAGTGAGTATGTTTGGGCTCTGGTAGCCTGTCTGACCAGGTGAGCCTGCTTCCCTCCCACAGGAACAGGAATGCTCCTCCATTCTCTGCACTTTTCCCCTAATCTGCATGTTTACATCTGGTTCAAGTAATGGGAGCTCCTCGGCAGTAAGTCACAAGCAGAGGATTAGCAGAGGAGGTGAAGTGGAACGCTGACTGCATCCTCATCCAGAGACTGAGAAGCTTATGTCTTCTCTTCCTTGGGCTCTGCCACTAGCCCTGCTGACAAGTGAGGAGATGGGTAGGAAACAGAACGTTATCTGCTACCTGAGGGTAGCAGAGGAGGACCCAGCTTCCTGTTTCCACGTTGGTAGTAGCATTCACAGGATGTGTGAAGTGTTCAGCAGTTGCTTTGTCAGTCTCTTACCTAAGCACTGCGTTCTTTCTTATCTTTCAGCTAGGAGATGAAGGTAATATAAGATTAATATCCTACTGGGCAAAAAAATGTTTGTTTTAATCAAATCTGAGACAGCAGTAGTCTATCAAAGGAGAGGCCACACAAAATCAGTGACTTAGGTTCCACCACTGCAAAAAATGGGCAAAACTCCCTAAAAGTGTCTGAAATTACCACTTAATGTAGCCACAGACAAGCAGGTGAAAATGGTATGTGGGGCCTCAACAGCATACCCTGTAACCAGCGCTGTGTTTAAAATGAGGACGAATCAGGGAGTTAAGCTGCACTTGGAAGTTACTACAGAAGCAGACTGCCACTGCCCTGCAGAAGTGAGACGTTTGTGATCTTCAAGATAAGGTTTCTTCCTTTTGTAGTAATGGGGTACATCCATAGGACTGCTGCTTATTTCCCCTGAATCCCCGTGACTTGGATGTGAGTCGAGCCCAGCCCTTTATTTGTAATGGAACTGCTAGCACCTCGTGCTGGAGGGGGAGGGCAAGGTTGAGCCTTCCTATTCTCGTGCAGCTGTACCAGATCCATCATAGCTTCCAAAACACAGGCAGTGGCTGTGAAGTGCGTTCTCTTTTTTGAAGACCACAGTTGGGAGGTAGTACTCTCCTCCAAACAGGAAAATCCAGAGCACGGTAAGTATTGATGCTAAGGTGTCTGGCCAGTGGAGATCCACTGCAACATAGTTCCCTCCGACTGTCCCAGCCACCGGTGCATTCTGCTAATTACACCATAGATTTCCCTATTGATGAACAGAACTGTATTAACGCAGAAGCAGGGATGTTGCCCTCGCTGCCGCTGTTGTACACGGAGCCGGGCAGATGCTGGCCGTTAGTTACACAAACATTAGTATTAACGATTGGCCATTTGGAATCGGTGACAAACTGCCGCCCGCCGGAATCCTGAGCCTGAAACCAATCAGGAAGTTAATGAGGAGAGAAATTACCACTGCAGCTTCCCTTTAATTATATTCACGGCAGGCAGGAAGGGAGTGCTGGAGGTGGATCTCAACTCATCTAAGGTTAGGAAGGTCAGAGACCCTTTTACTCGGTTTTGTATCTACTGCAAATTGCAACGTTGCAGCCGTTCCGAGCGCTGCCTTCTTTCTGAGTTCTCCGATGTCGGCCCGGGGCAGCGCTCCGGGCCCCGGGGTGCAGCGGCGCGGGGCTCAGGCGCTGTGTTCTCTCCCCTCACGCAGTGTTTTCGCCGCCCAGCAGCCAGGACTCGGGCCTGGGGTGCCTGTCCAGCAGCGAGAGCACCAAGGGAGACCTGGAGTGCGAGCCCCACCAAGAGCCCGGCGCTTTCGCGGTGAGCCCGGTCCTCGAGGGCGAGTAGGCGCGGCGCCGGGCGGCTGCTGCGCGGCGTTCACTGTTGCCTTGTTCTGTTGGGGGTTGCGGGGGGGCGTTGGGTTTCTTCTTTCCGGGTTGGGGGGGGGCGTCGACGGCGGGGCCGGGCCGGGGGGGGGGGGTCGGACGGGGCGGGGCGGGGCGGAGCCGCACGGGGGCCGCAGCCCGGCCCGGGGCGGCCGTCGGGTCTCGGCCCGCTCCCGTCGGGGCGGAGCGCCCGGCGATCGGCCTCCCCGAAACTCGATGCCGTGAGGTGTTCGTAATGGTTCCTCGTAGGCTGCTGTTCAGCCCCGTACGTTTTCTTCTCGTATCGTCAAATTAACGCGTTTTGCATATTACAGTTGAGTGCCTCGACTTAGATTGCAATATAAACGGCGAGCAAATAAGTCTCAAAAAAGTTACGTGCGTTTCTGCGAGTGTTATTTTGTTAAGAACGGCTCGCAATGTCCTCTTCCTGTGTTACAGAAGCCAACCTGAAATGAAACTAGTCTGGAAAAATTCATTGTTCTCTGTAGTTGCAGCTGTACCTGAAATAAAAATGTTATTGATGACTGAATTTTCTTGTGTGTATATTTGGTGAGCTGTATTAAAACAGAAAAAAAAAGAAATTACTTGTATTTTCTTCGCTCTGTGCTTTGAAAACATCTATTTGATTTCACCCCCATCTGTTGTAATCAATAACCTGACCATCTTGTTTTTTATTAAATGCACTTACTCTTAATTTCATCCACCAGTGGTTTTAGAGAGAATAATGTGGAGTTACCTATATAGGTTTGACATTATAAATCACTTCTTGAGGCTGAATCGTATAGTGGTATCGATTGATCCTGATATATCACAGAAATTTACTGTCACTTCTGTTTTCAATTAAAGATACAATCAGTCAGATAATGACTTAATTGGATTTTACAGAAGATTGAGTTTTATTGCCCAGTGCTTTACGAGTTTAGTTAAGGAAGATCATTTTATCACACTTGTCAGCCCGCTCCCGCGGCCGTGTGCCCTTCTGCCTCTGCTGTTGCTATTGTGACAGCGGCACCGCGAGTCTGGAGGGCACGCAAGAATAATATCGGGGTGGAAATGCCGCACGGCGACGAGGAGATGGGAGTGGGCGGCCAGGAGGTGGGCCTTGCTCCTTTCCCCCCTTTTCTTGCGATTCTGAAGGCTCTGTTTCTTCATTTACGGAGGGGCTTCTTCGGCCCTTTGCTGCTCCCCAGGTGCGGGGTATCGACAGAGGGATGGACGGGCGTCCCTAACCCGGTCCCAGCTTCGCTCCTGGGACTCGGGGTTCTCCTCGGCTGTGCCCGTCGAGTCTTAACGGGAGCGGCTCAGGGCCGGCTGGGGCGGCTCGGCCCCACTGCGCTGCCCGCAGCCGGATAGCGAGGCGATAAGAGTCGAGTGCGTGCTGCTACAGCCTTGTCTGCAGCAGTGTGTGGCCGGGGTGGTGGGAATATAATTTGGGAAGAAGCGCGTGCAGCATCCTTCAGAGCACGGGAGAATAAATGCCCACCTGCCCGGATTTGTGGGGGGGATAAAAAAAAAAAGTAAAAAATCAGATCCGCCGTGGAGAAAATTGGGGATTTAAAGGCAGGAGAAGAGGGGAGGAGGGTGAGGGGGGAACGCTCATCTCGGGGCACTCGGGGACTCACTGAAGCGTGCGGCCCGACGTCGGGAGCAGCTTTGGGCTTCCCAACGGCCCGCACGCCTCGCCCTGCCGGGTACGGCGAGGTAATGCGTTTATACCCCAGGAAAGCGGGGGCTACGTCCCCTATGAGCGCCGCGGCTGCCGTGTGTCGGGGCAGCGCGGCTGCGGAGTGGCTAGGTCCCGTCCCGTCCCGTCCCGTCCCGCAGGAGGATGCGTCCCGAGGCTACTGGTGCCGCCCCCGCTGCACGCAGCGGGACTTCAGGCTCTCCCCTCCCTTCACCCCCCCCCCCCCCTGCTCCCCTGCCTTTAAATCCCCATTTTTCTCCACGGCGGATCTGATTTTTTACTTTTTTTTTTTATCCCCCCCACAAATCCGGGCAGGTGGGCATTTATTCTCCCGTGCTCTGAAGGATGCTGCACGCGCTTCTTCCCAAATTATATTCCCACCACCCCGGCCACACACTGCTGCAGACAAGGCTGTAGTAGCACGCACTCGACTCTTATCGCCTCGCTATCCGGCTGCGGGCAGCG